>NW_008344211.1:39458-75897 GCF_000622305.1 Nannospalax galili | reverse complement strand
CTTTCTTTCTTTCTTTCTTTCTTTCTTTCTTTCCTTCTTTCTTTCTTTCTTTCTTTCTTTCTTTCTTTCTTTCTTTCTTTCTTTCCTTTCTTTCTTTTTTTTTGAGACAGGGTCTCATATAGCACAGGCAGTAAAGTGCTTGTCATGTGGGAAACAGAAAAGAAAACCATACCCATAATGATAGACGCCTTTAATCTGAGCACTCAGGAGGACTGCCACTAGTTCTGTTCAGACCAGGATAGCCTCCAAATCACAGAGATCTGCCTGCCTCTGTCTCTCAAGTACTGGAATCCAAGATATGTGCCACCATACCTGGCCATACCTGGTTGTAATATGATTTTGAACTGGGTTATATATTCTAATGTTTCCAATAGGTATTTTCTAGCATGCCTTCCTCCAACTGCTGCCCCAAATACAAAATAGCTAGTAATTTAGTTGGTAAAGTGCTTGTCTAGCACCTATGAAGCCTTGGGTTTCATGCCCCAGCGTCATTATAAAGAGGTAGAGATAGTCAAATCAGAAATTCAAAGTCATCCTTAGCCACATAGTGAGCTTGAGGCCAGTTTAGGCTACACAAGTCCCTGTCTCCAGAAAAGAGGGAAGGGGCCTGGAGAGATGACTCATCAGATAAGAGCAGTTGCTGCACAAACATGAGGACCTGAGTTCAAATCTCTAGTACCCACAAGCTGTGGGGGATGGAGACAGGAGGATTGCTGGATCTTGGAGGTCACCAGCCTAGCTCCAGGTTCAGTGAGAGATCCTGTCTTAAGGTAATAGGGTAGAGCGTGAGAGGAGGACACCTGACAGCCTCATGTACACAAAGGCATGCACGCACCCCAACACATGCACATACACCACACACCACACACATGCAACACACCTACACACACAAGTCAGACATGCTGATACATGCCTGTAATCCCAGAATTTGGGAGTTGAAGGCAGGAAGGTGAGGAGTTCAAGGAGCATATCAAATTTGAGGCCAGCCTGTGCTACATGAGACCTGTTTCAAAATAAGAAAAAGGCTGGAGAGATGGCTCAGTGATTAAAAGCACTAAAGCAGAGGACCCCTGTTTAGTTCCCAACACTGCATCAGGTGGCTCGCAATTGTCTGTAACTCAAGCTCCAGGGGATCTAACACTCTTCTGGCCTCTGAGGGTACCTGCATTCATGTGCACATACCCTTACATATACACATAATTTAAAATAAAATAACTCTTAAAGAAGAAAAACAAGAAAAACCCAAACAACAGAAGAAGGAAAAAGAAAACCATACCCATAATGATAGATGCCTTTAATCTGAGCACTCAGTAGGACTGCCACTAGTTCCATATCAGCCTGGGTGACACAGTAAGATCTTATCTCAAAAATCACACACATGGGGTTGGAGAGATGGCTTAGTGGTTAAGAGAACTTACTGTTCTTCCAGAGGACCTGGGTTCAGTTCCCAGCACCCACATGGCAGATAACAACCGTCCTTAACTCTAGTTCCAGGGGATCCTATGCCCTCTTCTGGCTTCTGCAAGCACTGCACATAAATGATGCATTTACATACATGCAAGCAAAATACTCATACACATAAAATAAAAATAAAATAAAAACTACACACACACACACACACACTGTTCTGAAGCTTGCCTTTTCTCTTCTATGAGCCCTTCTACTTCAGCACATCACAGTTTCCACAAGCTTGATGCACAGCTCCGTGGCAGTGTTGGTCTTGCGCGTTTGAGGTCTTGGGTTCCATTCCATACACAGTGGAGAGGGACAGGTCTCTGTATTGCCTGCTGCAGGCAGGCTGCTGCATGGGGCTGTCCTGCCTGAAGGACACTGCTGGCATCCCTGAGCCACTGTCCTCTACTTCTCTCTTTTGATGCCCACACAACAAACACTTTACTGTTCAGGTCCTGGGTGGGTGGTGGGCTACATCCTTCTCAACTTGCCACAGGACTTCCTTTCCAGTAAGAGATAGTTTACATGCAACAAAATGCAGACTGTGGCTCTGCGATGGACATGTTTACATGACTGTCTCCTGACCAGATGACCGTTTCCATTCCCTCAGGCCTCCTTTCCTGCCCCTGGCTGCGTCTGTTCTTGAGTTTCCTGTACATGGATCACATTGGGCATGGTCTGAGTGTCCAATTCTCCCCACCAGCATCATGTGTGACTCATCCCCAGGGCTGCCTGATCAGAGCTCATTCTCTTTAGATCCTTTTTCCAGCTCCACTTATAGAGCAAGGACTGAGATTTGACAGGGCACAATTCTACCCAGGCACCTGCAAAAGAAGGCACATGCATGGGCACATGTGGACACAGCCACGAACTTCTTCATATATACGCATACATGTACTACAGGTGCATGAACATACATAAACATACATAGACACATGTACATACAGATCTTGATCTTGTACCTTCACACATCTTTGTGGACTATCCACTATGCAGCCATCTTGGCCAACTTGTCAGGTGCCACAGCCTTTAGCACTCTTTACTATGACCCACTGGTGTCTACCAACCAGTAACAGATGTGAGGTGTCAAGGTGATAGCTACCCTGTGAATAGGACCATCCTGGTTCCTCACACTTAAAGAGCCACTAACAACTCATGGGATGTGTGAAGTGCTATTATTCAGACCAGGGCATGAGCCCAAGAGGGTTTAGAGGATTTACTCAACCCTGCCCCTTAGACCCTACTCTCTGTTGGACAGGTGACATGCTGTGTGGGCCTATATAAAGTAAACCCTTCAAACTGTTAGTAGCTAATATCCCCAATGGGGGTGGTGAGGAGGAGAAGCCCATACTGGAAGATAAGCTCCCCAAGGGCTGAGCATCCAGGCCCATGTCAGGATGGTCCTCACTAAGCAGGCAACTGTGCAGAAGGCCCTTCTGTCACCCCAGGACGGCCCAGATTTGGGGACAGTGGGATCCAGGGTGGAGCTCAGAGATAGTCAACCAGCCACTCGTATAAGCATTCTCACCCCAAAGCTGAGGCATGAAATTAGGCCAGCCACACAGTGAGGCCCTGGCTGAAGGCTGACATCCTAACATGTGAACCTGCTTTTGCTGCCCTGCCAGCTTGGTGGAATGTGTACCCCAGCTTGGGCAGGCCTCCCAGGAGGTGGTAGAATTGAGAGATGGCACAGAGAGATATCAGGTAGCCACATTTTGACAACAGCAGGAGGAGAGCTGGAGGGCAGGGGATGGTTTAGAGCAGAAGTAAGGCTCTAGGAGGGTTGAGGCATGTCCCTGCCTCCCTCATCTCTGCCTGACTTTCCTGACTTCCAGATTGTGGCCCAGAAGAAAATGACGCGCCCACTGCTATTGAGATTCGGTAGGAATGCCGGCAAGTCCACTATCACGGTGAGGCCCAAGGCTAAGTTCTCTTTCCCTTCCTCACATGGCTCTTGGGTGTCATGGGAGGAGGTGAGCAGGGAGGCTTCTGACAGCCTGTAGCTGAACAGCTGCTATGAGAGACCAGAGCCACATCTGGGCCAGGGCTGGCCTAGGCAGGAGGGTAGGATCAAAGGCTAGAGCCCATGGGTCCTATGTGGCTCACACAGGTGATAGCGGAGGACATCTCTGGGAACAATGGCTACGTGGAACTCTCCTTCCAGGCCAGAAAACTGGATGACAAGGTGAGTCTGGGCCCACTGCACATCAGACTCCACAGTCCCACCTCCACAGGTTAGCTCCGAATGAGAACCCAGTCCCTGCCAAGTGCTGGCCTCTCTACCGTTGGGAGATACATGACATAAAGCCCTTAGCATGGTGCTGTCACTCCTGGTCCAATGCACATTCAACTTCATTGTTATCATTTCACAGTCATCCTCACTGGCATCACCATCACCCCAATCACCCTCCCAGGCACACACAGGCAGAGAGAGAGAGAGAGAGAGAGAGAGAGAGAGAGAGAGAGAGAGAGACAGAGAGACAGAGAGAGAGAGAGACAGAGACTCAGATCTCCACACACATATACTCAGAACCACATACATACTCAGACACCCCTAGACACAGACACACTCAGACACCCTCCCTCCCACAGACTCAGAGTCACAGACACACACTTTCTGCTGTATATGTAAAGAGCATTATCTTGCATCTTGACAAGATCCTCAAGCTCCCTCTGGCAGGATCACTGGTTTCCCATTAAGTGATAGGGAGACAGGCCCAGAGAGGCCAGCAAAGTCACCATATTGAACCGAGTCTGAACCTGGTTTGTTGGCTCCTCTCATGAACTGAGGACTGAACAGGTATCTCCCTTGAGATATTTAAGCCAGGACAAGCCAGGCAGCAGGAGAGGGGAACAGCAGAGCAAGGCTTGTGGAGACATATCTGGGGAGAGGCCAGGAATAGCCATGGACACATTGGAGGCTGGTGAACACTCCGAATGCTGAGGCCTTATCAATCTGCATGGTCTCAGGGAACCATGCAACTAAGTTTACAACTTACTTTGTTACTGGGGACATTGAGGCTGTGAGGAGGGGCTGAAGCAGCCAGCTATGGTGGATGGAGCACCCTCAAGTGCACAGCTCCTCTGACAGCACAACTTCTGCTGCCCCAGGACCTCTTTAGCAAGTCAGACCCCTTCCTGGAGCTGTACCGGGTCAACAACGATGGGAGTGAGCAACTGGTGTACAGGACGGAGGTGAGGGTCTCTCTGCCTGCTCGAGCCCGCCAACCCACCCCACTTTTGACATATGGGGCAGCTTGGTGAGCTGGATTCTGTCCGCTGCCAGAATTTAGCATGACAGCTTTGTGGTCACCATTGTTATTTTTAGGAAAACCTGCTTCCTCCTGCAGGGAAGCGGATTTTAGGTACAGAGGGGAGAAAGTTTCCTTTGAGACAAATTAATTTGAGTGAAAAAACTATATTTAAGGAGAAAAATAGCCCAGGTTACTGAAGTGAGGCAGAAGCTATGAGGTGGTTCCCAGGGACTGTGGGTGGGGTGGGTGATGGGGGTACAGCGGTAGGTAGGGTGGGATGGGGTGGGTTTTGGAAGTTGGGGCGGTCTCTAGACTCTACTCAGTCCTGCCTGGAGCCTGACATAGGCCTAATTTCCTGATTAGTCTCCATTGGGTGGGATGCAGGCTCCTACGTTGATGACACTACCCCTTCAGCTCTTAGCTGAGGGTTCTGAGAGCCCTGTACTTTACCTAAAGAATCTGTGGCTCAAGGATGCCCAGGCTTCCCAGGAACTGACTGTTAGGGCTCCCACCTGAGTTAGCCCTTCCTGGACCACAGGTGGTAAAGAACAACCTTAACCCAGTGTGGGAGCCATTCAAGGTATCGCTGAATTCACTGTGCAGCTGTGAGGAGACGCGGCCTCTAAAGGTGTGGACAAAACGGGGTAGGACCAGAGCTGAGTGTGGGACCAAGACTGGGGATGAGGTCAGGGCCAGAGAAAGGGTCACAGTGGGTGGGGGAGTAGAGGCATACATGTGGAGGCAGTGCCAGGGCCCACAGACAAGTATCCAGACCCTCCAGACCTCACTGAGAACCGTGGAGTTAGGATTTGTGGACAGGGAGGGTTTGAGGACAGTGACAAGGGGCAGCCTGGCCAGAGTTGGAAGGACCCAGGTCCCCCAAGGGGCAGCCATCTGAAGGGCCTGGGCTCCCCAGTGCCTGGTCTGGGACTATGACTCCCGAGGAAAACATGACTTCATCGGCGAGTTCTCCACCACCTTCGCAGACATGCAAAAGGCCTTTGAGGAGGAGCAGGTGAGTCTCCAGCCCTCCTCAGTCCTCCCCTTCAGGTTCTGACCTGACCTGGTGGGTCTCTGGGAGACTAGTTATCCCACCCCAGAGCAGGCATGATGGTGACAAAGAGACACCAGGTGGCCAGAGCTGGGCCTTGTAGGTCAGCGAGCATATGAGCAAGCGTGTGCACCTGTTGTGTCGGGGGGCAGCACCCTTCCTGGACCTGCCCAGCCTTCTGTAGCTGGGTGAGAGCTGCCACGGGTTCCTTCCTGCTCCTCTGGGCTCTGTTGTCCCCCAGAGATCTATAGGATCAGGAGGTGACTGACCTCCCAGGGTAACAAGGGCACACTGTGTGTAGGATCTAACCTGGACCCCTCCCTTGCCCATTCTCACACAGCTCCCATCCGCTCTACAAGCCCCTGGCTGCTCCCCTGTGGGGTGGGATGGGCATGTCTCTATGGTGACGATTTCTGACCCCCATGGGCAGCATGGGCCTTGCTCTCACTGTTGAGGACAGTCTTGTGGAATATGTGGTCACCAGAAGGGATAGGACTTCCAGGGTCTCCTGGCCCCCTGTGGGAGGGCCCTGGGCACTGCTAGTCTGGGTGGAGTTTCTGCCTCTCCCTGTCTCAGGCCCAGTGGGACTGTGTGAATGCCAAGTACAAACAGAAGAAGCGTAATTACAAGAACTCCGGGGTGGTGATCCTGGCAGATTTGAAGGTGAGTCTTGGTCCTGCCTGAAGCTCCCAGGGAGATGGGCTGGTGGGATTGGTTTCTCTCTGTCGTCAGATGATTCTCAAAGGTACTGTTCCGAGGTTTGGTGGGCCTCATTGTAGGGACTGAGAGACTGGGGAAAGGTGAGGGAGGAGGGATGGGAAAACTGCGTGCCCAGGGGAGGGCATGTCCCCCAAATTCCAACAGGCTCCCTCCCCACGTCGCCACAGGCCTACTTCCCTGGGTCGGGTGGGGGTTCCTGGGCAGCTTTGCTGATGCCATTGCCTGGAAGCTCCACAGGGTCCACTCATTCCTGGACTACATCATGGGTGGCTGCCAGATCCACTGCACTGTGAGTCCACTGAACCTTCCCTCCATGCTGTTCCCAGCCAGCTGGACGGGACCCCTGTCAGGCTCCAGGGCCCCAGCCTGTGTGCAGAGAGTGGCAGTCTCCCTAGGCACCATTTCTTCGCCCGTGTCTCCCTGGTGTCCTGCCTAGTGTGGAGATAAGGAACAGGACTCAGGAGTTCAGGACCAGCCCACAACTACCCTCCCAAGGGACCCTCCAGGGCTTACCTTCTACAAAATTATAGTGACCGAAGAAAAACCTAAAAGAAGAAAACAGGAGTCAGCACTTTGCTCTCAGAGGCTGCAGGGACCAGCTGGCATGGCCTTGGGCAGGAGCACAGGCAGCAGGAGGGAGGACAGAAGGCCCAGGGGCGGGTACTACAGACTCTGCTGCCTGTGTTCCTGCACAGCTGTGCTGGCCTGGTAAATGGAGCCACAGTCAGGGTGCCCCTGAGGCTGGTGAGGTGGGAGGCACAGAGGAGATCAGGCCAGGGAAGACTGTAGCAGCTGAGGAGAGATGAGCTGAGTTCCCATGGGCCATGTTGCTCTGAGGGAGGTCAGCTCAGAGATTCTCCTAGAGGACAGGGCAGGCATCATCCTGGAGTCCAGGGGTGGCTGGGCTTAGGGTTTTCAGGGTAGTCCCCTTCTCTCAGGGAGTGGTAAGCAGCCAGACCTCCTGAAGCTGGGAAGACCGAACATCTTTGAGTGGCAGCCCTTGCCCCCCCATGCCAGGTCCTGACCTCAAGTAGGTCTTGGGGCCCCTTTGCCTGGCCAGTGGGGAGTACAGGTATGCAGCACAGCTCATCATCTTGGTCTTTGCAGGTGGCCATTGACTTCACAGCCTCCAACGGGGACCCAAGAAACAGCTGCTCCCTGCACCACATCAACCCTTACCAGCCCAACGAGTACCTGAGGGCACTGGTGGCAGTGGGCGAGGTCTGCCAGGATTATGACAGGTGTGCCCTCACCCATTCCCTTGCTCAGGTTGGGCTGGAGGGCCCCTTGAAGTGGCACCATGATGGGCATATGGTGTACCAGAGAGGCCTGCTCATGCAAGGGTGGGAACACCTTCACAGTGGTCCAGTGGGGGCACTCAGTGTGCGCCCACCAGACACCCAGCTTAGCTGACCCCAGCAGTGGGTCCAAAACTTACAGGAGACCTGGGGCGATGTGCTGTGCCCGTGGCATGGCCACACACTCCTTCACCGCTGAAACAAAGCTGGAGATTGACTGGAAACTGTTTCATAGAGCACAAACTCAGTCATGGAGGTTGGGGTAACCGGCTGGGCAGGGGCTGAGTGCAAACCCAGGTGGTCTGGACTCTGAGCTCCTCACCATGGACAGAGCCTTACTCAGAACCCCTACTCAGGCAGCGCTCCCTTAGTGGGGAGGGCAAAGGACTACACATGAGCAAGGTGAGTTTCCTGCAGGAGACACAACTTCAAGACAGGAGCTCGCAAGCAGGCCTGGAGGGCAGACCAGGGAGCAGCTCTCCTCCTTCCCCTGTCAAAGCTGCCCCTTTCTGCCTGTGTTCATGGCTATTTGCTCAGTCCAGTGCCTCAGTTTCCCCCATGAAGCACAGCTGTGATTCCTATGCCTGAGTTAGCAATGCCCAGGTCTTCTGGCTCCAGTGCTTGGCCTGACTTGCCTGTGAGGAGGTCAGGTTTCTGGAGCCATCAGGTCTGCCTTTCTTCCAGTGACAAGAGGTTTTCTGCTTTGGGGTTTGGAGCCCGGATCCCTCCCAAGTATGAGGTAGGGGGGCCTATGGGCTGGGGCCCTATCCCTGCTCCCTCCCATCTGCCTGGGCTTCTTGTGTCTTCACCTGCCCAGGTGGGGGTGTCCTGGGTATAGGAACCCTGGTTGCCACCATTCCTTGTTGGCATGATGGGGAGGTGATTTTAGACTTCCCAAGAGGTGGAGCTGCAGGTAGGCTCCATGGTCCTATCAGGAAGATTAAGCAACAATTCAACTGACTTAAATAGAAACAATGGCAGTGGGAGAGGGGATTTATTAACTTACCTTGGACGCTGCAGCTACGGGATCCAGGTGCTGAAGCAATGGCCCAGCATGAGTCTCTTGTCTGTCTGCCTCCCTCTTAGCTTCCTTTCCATGGAGGTCTTTCCACATGGGGCCCTAAAAGCTACATAGGGACTTCTCCCAGTAAATGGGAACTGTAGGGGTTGTAGGAGGGTCCAGGCTGACTCTTGTCTTCACCCAGGTGTCCCATGACTTTGCCATCAACTTCAATCCTGAGGACGATGAGTGTGAAGGTAGGAGCTGGTGGTGGGCTTGGCATAGGGGTACATCGGGCCAGGCTAACCCCTTATCCCCCACAGGAATCCAGGGTGTGGTGGAGGCTTACCAGAACTGCCTGCCTAAGGTCCAACTCTATGGCCCTACCAACGTGGCACCCATTATCTCCAAGGTGGCGGGCATGGCAGCAGCCGAGGAGCGCACCCAGGAGGCCTCTGTAGGTGACTGGGGCAGGGACTGGGCACATGTATCTGTGATATCAGTTAACTCTGTGGTGTGTGTGTGTGTGTGTGTGTGTGTGTGTGTGTGGTGGTGGCTCAGAACCAGGGAAGCAGTTATCTTGGCACAGTGCAGTGCAAAGGCTGTCAGGCAGGATGGAGGGAGATGGGGAGGGAGAGCTTAGTTTGTCAGCAGCAACTCCCTCAAAGCTCCAGGCGGGCAGTTTTTGTCTAGGGCAGAGGGTTGAATTGATGGCTTCAAGGTCAGCCCTCAGCTGTCCATGACAGACATTGGTTTACCTCAGTCTTCCTGCTTCCGGCCCCTCTGCACCAGCTGGTGTCCCATGTCTGTTTTCATTGTACACACATGGCATTTTGTTCGCATACATCCTTAACGTGCACAGCACTGCCCTCAGGATTGCATCTGCTGTCTGTAGCCCTGCATGTGATACTTGGACCCAGCTATCCCACTGCTTTCTTTAACTTTTCATTTTGAAAAAACATATTTAAAAGTGACCAGAGCCAGGCGTGGTGGCGCACACCTTTAATCCCAGCACTTGGGAGGCAGAGGCAGGAGGATCTTTGTGAGTTCGAGGCCAGCCTGGTCTACATAGTGAGTTCCAGGACAGCTGGGGCTACAGGGAGACCCTGCTTCAAAAAGACAAAAATAAATAAATAAAAATATACATAATTGAAAATTTGTGATTGGAACCTTTTTAAAGTGTCCATTTCAGAGTCTTGTCTTGAAGACGTTCACATGTTGTGCTAATGCCTCAAGTTCAGCCCCTTTTTTTCGAGACAGGGTCTCCCTGTAGGCCTGTGGCACCAGCTGGCCTGGAACTCACTATGTAGACCAGCCTGGCCTTGAACTCACAGAGATCCACCTGCCTCCGCCTCCCGAGTGCTGGGACTAAAGGCGTGCGCCACCATGCCTGGCCTGAGTTCAGCCCTTTTATCCTTACTTCACAGGGAAACTCTGTGCATAAGTATTTTAACTTATACAAAGTACCATGTTAAATATTCAATAGCGCTTTTAATTTTTATTCATTTATTATATGTATGTGTGTGTATCTGTGAGCATGAATGCAGTGTCTGTGGAGGCCAGAAGAGGACGTCAGTCAGATCTCCTGGAGTTGGAGTTATAGGCAGTTGTGAGCTGCCTGATGTGGGTGCTGGGAACTGAGCTTCAGACCTGGGAAGAGCAGCACATGCTCTCCAGCCTGGAGCCATCTCTCCAGTCCTGAATGGTGCTTTTAAAATTTCAGTTATACTCACACATATAGGGTGTGTGTGTGGTGTGTGTGTTTTGTATATGAGTATGTGTATGTGTGTGTGGTGTGTGTGGTGTGTGTATGTGTGTGCGGTGTGTATGGTGTGTGTGTGTTGTGTGTGTGTATGTGTGTGTGTATGTGTGTGTGGTGTGTGTGGTGTGTGTGTGTGTGTGGTGTGTGTTTATGTGTGTGTGGTGTGTGTATGTGTATGTGTGTGTATGTGTATGTGTGTGTGGTATATGTGTATGTGTGTGGTGTGTGTGGTGGTGGTGTGTGTGGTGTGTGTATGTGTGTGTGTGGTATGTGTATGTGTGTGTGTGGTGTGTGTGTATGTGTGTGTGGTGTG
This sequence comes from Nannospalax galili, assembly GCF_000622305.1. NCBI lineage: Eukaryota > Metazoa > Chordata > Mammalia > Rodentia > Spalacidae > Nannospalax > Nannospalax galili. Next base: position 65,047 of record NW_008344211.1, on the reverse strand, counting down.
TGTGTGGTGATGTGTGTGTGTGGTGTATGTGTGTGTGTGTATATATGTGTGTGTATGGTGTATGTGTGGTGTGTGTGTGTGTATGTGTGTGGTGTGTGTGGTCTGTGTATGTGTGGTGTGTGTGTATGTGTGTGTGGTGTGTATGTGTGTGTATGTGTGTGGTGTGTGGTGTGTGGGTGTATGGTGTGTGTGTTGTGTTGTGTGTGGTGTGTATGTGTGGTGTGTGTATGTGTGTGTGTTGTGTGTGTGTGGTGTGTGTATGTGTGTGGTGTGTGTGGTATGTGTGGTGTTTGTATGTGTGTGTGTGGTATGTATGTATATGTGTGTGCATGTGTATGTGTATGTGTGTGTGGTGTATGTGTATGTGTGTGTGGTGTATATGTGTGTGTATGTGTATGTGTGTTTTTTTTTTTTGTGTGGTGTATGTGTATGTGTGTATGTGTGTGTATGTGTGTGTGTGGTGTATGCGTTTGTGTGTGTATGTGTGTGTATGTGTATGTGTGTGTGGTGTGTGTGTGTGTTGGGGGAGACAGAGGAGAGAGCAAGAAAGTGAAAGTGAAAGCAAGAGCGAGCAAGAGAGGAGAGAGGAGAGAGAGGAGAGGGGAGGGGGAGAGAGGGAGGGAGGGAGAGAGGGAGGGAGGGAGGGAGGGAGACTGAGTCCTGTCGTGCAACCAGGCTGACTTAAAAGTCGCAATCCTTCTGCCTCAGCCTTAGTGCTGAAACTGCAGCCAGTTTTATTTTGTTTGTTGATTGAGAGTCTTGCTATGCAGCTCTGGCTGTCTTGAAACTCACTGTAAGACCAGGCTGGCCTCAAACGCAGCAATCCTCTTGCCTCTGCCTCCTGAGCGCTGGGATTGCAGGTGTTTGCCACCACAGCTGGCTGTTTGGGTAAATTCTTTCAGAGCAGGTTGCAGCTCTGACCCTTTGCCACTCAGACATCAGCACTGAAACAAGGACACTTGCTTATATTAGAACCACAGTATAAGCATCAACTTCAGGAAATTTATTTTTATTTTCGTGCTGGTCATTGAACTGAGACTTTTTGCTTAGTAGGTAAACACATGAATTTCATTTAAAGTTTTGTTTAGATTTAATTTTTGAAAACATTTTTATTTATGTGTACATGTATGTGCTTATATGTGTGTGCAAGTGTGTGCAGAACCATGGAGGCCAAAAGAGGGTGTTGGATCCCTTGGAACTAGAGTTAAAGGCAGTTGTGAGTGGCCTGATGTGGGTGTTGGGACCCAAACTTCAGTTCTCTGTGAGAACAGCAAGTGCTCTTAACTGATGAGTCATTTCTCCAGCTCTTGGGTTTTAGATTTTTGAGACAGGGTCTCACTCTATAGCCCTGACTGGCCTGGAACTCACTATCGAGTCCAGGCTAGTCTTGAATTTGCAGCAGTGTTCCAGCCTCAACCTCCCAAGTGCTGGAATTATAGGTGTGAACCGCTGCACCTGACTTCTTTTATTTCTTCAGTTGTCCTAGGTTTTAAGAAAACTATTGTGTAGTTTTTGTGTTCTTGACAATGGAAATTGAGTATTTATTTTATTTATTTATTTATTTATTTATTTATTTATTTAGTCTTTTTGAGACAGGGTCTCCTGTAGTCCCAGCTGACCTGAACTCACTATGTAGACCAGGCTGGCCTTGAACTCACAAAGATCCACCTGCCTGCCTCCTGAGTGCTGGGATTAAAGGCATGCGCCACCACACCCGGCTTATTTTTATTTTTTTATGTGCATGAGTATATTGCCCATGTGTGGTAAGTGTACCCGTGTCATGCAGTGCTCACAGAGTCAGAAGGCAGATTTGGATTCCCCTGGAACTGGAGTTGTGGATGGTTGTTAGCCACCATGTGGTTGCTGGGAATCGAACCCAGGTCCTCTGCAAGAGTAGCCAGTGCTCTTAACTGCTGAGCCATTGCTCCAGATCCTATTTTATTGTATTATGTTTATGAGTGTATTGACTGTATGTGTGTAAGTGTACCTGCGTCAAGCAATACCCATAGAGGCCAGAAGAGGGCATCAGATCCCCTGGAATTGGGGTTACAGATGGTTGTTAGCTGTCAAGTGAATGCTGGGAATCAAACCCGGGTCCTCCACAAGAGCAGCCAGTGCTCTTAACCACTGAGCCATCTCCCCAGCCCAGCAAAAACAATTATAGAAAAGCCTGGGCACTACTGAGCTGCCTACAGCTAGGGCTCCTCTAGGCAGAGGTGGGGGTTTCAGCTGGGTGAAATATATGTATATATTTATATATGTATAAGTATATGCAGCTTTGGGAGCCCCAGAGGCTGGCACCCATACTCCTTCCCTATGCCTTCAGAAATACTACATACTACTGATTCTCACGGATGGTGTGGTGACCGACATGTCGGATACCCGGGAGGCCATCGTGCGTGCTTCACACCTGCCCATGTCCGTCATCATCGTTGGGGTGGGCAATGCCGACTTCACAGATATGCAGATCCTAGATGGGGATGATGGAGTCCTGCGTTCCCCACGGGGCGAGCCAGCACTCCGTGACATCGTTCAGTTTGTGCCCTTCCGTGAGCTCAAAAATGTGAGTGCCTAGAGGAGGATGGGATTGAGGGATCCCTGGGGGTGGACCCCACTACTCAGTGCACCAGTGGATTCCCTGCTTAGGACATGGTCTGTCCCTGCTTGTATACAGCAGAAGAGCAGCCCCTGGGAATAGCTCCTAAGCGAAACCTTCAGCTCCTGCCATTTCATGCTGTGCTGGGGAAGATGGAAGGGATGGGTGGGGACCTCAACACAGAAGCAGTGGGGGCAGCATGGGCATCTCTATCAGTTATTGATTGGACTGCCCAGGGGCATGCATGGTGGTTTTGTTAAGTCTGTGTCCTCAGCAGAAGCTCAGCTGACCACCAGGTCATATGTCATCGTGGAAGTCCCTTAAGCTGATTTGAACCCTAGGGCTGTGACCCAGATAAGGGAATGATGGTCTGGAAGGTCCTCAGCCATAATCATGTTGTCCCTGAACCCAGGCGTCCCCTGCGGCACTGGCCAAGTGCGTGCTGGCTGAGGTGCCCAAGCAGGTGGTTGAGTACTACAGCCACAAGGAATTGCCTCCACGCAGCCTTGGAGCCCACAGTGGAGAGGCAGGTCCCAGTTCAGCACCATGAGGATGGCAGGCAAGAGGGATGTGAGGAGTGTGTCCATGCCCAGCACCTCCTGAGTCCCCAGGGACCCCTCAACTGCTTATCTGCCAGCCTAGGCCCCAATCCTCCTCCTGGGTCCTGCTGGCCTGGGTCAGTGACCTGGTACTCATGATGAGAGATGAAGAAATCAGGCATCCTGAGGTGTCCCACAGAAGCTGCTCCCTGATGCTCGGACTTCCCTGCACCCAACATGTATGAAGCAGGACATGCTGAGAGAACAGGAGGGCACCTGGCAGCTCATCCAGGGAGGCCTCCCTAGGTGAAGGGGTGGTGGGACTGGGGATTCTCATCATCTGATCCTTTGCGGGAGGGCGGCACCCCAGACCCTGGGGACACCAGGCCTGGGCACCTCAGCTCCGTAGGTTCCTTGTCCTGGCTGGTGGCACTCCACCTCTCTACTCCATTTGGAGGCTTGTATCTGAGTCTGTGAGAGGGGCTGTGAGTGTAATAAAGTACCCTTCATCCTCACAGCAGCTCTGTGCTTTTCTTGGTTCAGGGAACCTGGTGTGGCCGTCCCCAGAACCAGGCTCACTGGGTCACCCACACCAGTAAGGATTGTGGGTCTGTCCCCTCATGCCCTTCAGCCAATATTTGCTGAACTGTCGATAGGGACGAGTGGCCATGAGTGACTTCGGCTTGCATGCAGAAACAGGATGGACCTCTGCAGTGAGAAGAAAGCAGCTTTTTTACCTGTCTGAGTAGGGGTGGATTTCTAATTGAGATTTCCTTTCAATTATCTTACCTGAGAAAAACAAATTGTCCCAACCCTGATTCAGGCCCACCCACCTTTCAATCTATCTATCCACTCTGGGGCTATTTTTAGTTCCTGATTCATCTCCTGTTAAGCCTGGATAATGGGTATCACCATGGTAACCTGGCCATGATTCCGGAAGGGCCAGTGGATTCAAGGAAGGGTTGACGGGATGTTGGTCTCTTTGAGGACAGATGGGACATGAGAAAAACTACCATCAGTAGACATCTGGGGCAGAAGGGCCCCAACAGAATGGGAGATCATGGACCCAAACTAGATGGGCAAGTGTCACCTAGGTCTGACCCAGTCCCCACAGAGGGAGAGCCACACAGTTCCTGACAGTCCTGCCTGGGCTCTTCTCTGATGAGGTCAAGGGGCCTGGGATCCCAGAAGCAGCTGGCAGGGGATGGGGGATGGGTCTGTGTATATAGAGGCACAGAAGAGCAGGCTGAGGATACCTGCAGGCCAGAGGGTGAGGAAGGGACAGCCCTTCCCAAAGCTGTGCCACTCAGAGAAGCAGCTGCTCTCAGACCACAAAGCAGACAAGAGCTGAGTTTCTTTTCACACATCGGAGGACCCTGGTCCAAAAGGGTGTCCCAGGCCCCTACTTCAGACAAGGAAATCAAGACTCAGATCAGTGGAGAGACTTGCCTGGGTCACACAGCTGGTGATGGTAGGACCAGGATGCCCTGCTCTGCAAACATCCTGTTTTCACATCTTTGTTAAAGTGTGTGTCATCTGAAATTGGATTCCAGATGGCTTGCAGGAGGGGGGCGGGAACCTCATGACGGGGCAGCCAGAATGTGTCCCTAAATCTTTACCATCTCCCCACTCAAGTTGGACCCTTTCTCTTGCTCATTCAGCAAGGACATGACTCCAGGCCTGGGATGAGGAATTTCCAAGTCAGGGCAGAACTTGGAATCTTAGAGTGGCCACGGACCCCAACGTCCAGCCCCCTGGCACTTGCTTTCTCTGGAGGTTGAGTCCAGCATGCTGGAGCAACCCCTCCTCTGCAGCCTTTGAGAAAGGGTGCTTGCTGGTCAGACTCTTAGCTTTGAACACACCCTGAGACATTAGCCTTCAGGGACCACCATGCCAGGAGGAGCCCAGATGGTCCCGTGGCATGAGAATGAGCCACCAACACAGCCAGGCTTCTGGCCTGCAGTAACTAGATGGCTAAAAGGCCTGAGCATGCCCCCTAGAGTCCCGCCAAGCAGACGACTGAGACTCAGCCCTGGTTAGTATCACCTTGAACTGACAAGAGACCTGAGGCAGAGCCACACAGCTCCCCAGACTGGGCTCCTGCCTCACAGAATTGATTGTGCAGATCTAAGCGTCTTATGCTTCAGCTTGACCTGTCATATACTCTGACACACCCCGCCTTTCCTAAGAGTCTGGTAGGGGCTGCACTGGTGACATTCAGGTCTGGTATGGGACACCTGGTCGGTGCAAAAACATTTCACAGCTCCTTCCTCAATCTGAAGGAACAGCTTGCCAAAGCTCTGTCCTTCATATTCTAAATGTGGCCCCACTTCGCTGCTTCCTCCCTTCCAGCAGAGTCCGATGGGCTTGGGCTTTGCTGGGTTGGTACCTACTGTGTCCCTCATTACAGTCAGACAGGCTGGAGGGGGTGGGAAAGGCTAGACCCATCAAGGCTGTTCTTTCTCCTGCTGCTTGAGAGGAAGTACGGGCAGAAACCTGTGACTAAGTGCTGGTAATTGGTGCGGGGGCTGCAGGGCTGTCAGACAAACTCCACTCCATCCAGGCAGCCGCACAAGAGCTGCGAGTGAAGCTGTTGCCTTGGCCAGTGGCCTCTTGTCTGTGCTGCTGGTGACCACCCCCCACAGCGGGCAAGCAGACCCTCCCCTGAGGGTGTGTCCTCCCCTCCTGTCCCTCTGTTTTCTCCTCTTTTCTCCCCTCCTCCTCTCCCCTTCTATCAGCAGCCTGCACCCTTTGGAGTATTCCTCCCTTCTCTGCTCTCCCTGAGCTTGGCTTAAACATCACTGTTGAATTCTCACAACAGCCCCATGTGATGGCCGGCTGTAAGTGCATTTCATGGAAGGGGTTGCTGAGCTCAGGGAAATGAAGCCATTTGCCCAGGATGCATAGCCCAGTCTTGAGCAGGGCCTTGCACTCTGACTCCCAGACTGCAAAGCACGGAGCCTGTGATCCTTGGCTATGTGTGCGTGCATGCATGTTTAGGCATGTGCCTGTGTGAGTCTTGCATCCCTCTGGGGTGGGTGTGTCATTGCTCTCAAAGTACAGATGGGTACTGGGGCTTGGGTTGGGGGGGTCAGTGTGGAAGGAACTGTGCTCCTTATCCCATGGGTGAATAATGGGATGTTAGTTGGTATCTTAGTTTGTTTCTCCATTGCTGTGAGAAAACACTCTGACCACTACCAACTTGGGGAGGAAAGGGTTTATTTAGCTTACATATCCTGGGTCACAGTTCATCTGGGAGCCCAAGGTAGGAACTCAGGGCAGGACCCTGGAGGCAGGAGCTGGAGCACAGGTCATGGAGGATCACTGCTTACTGGCTTGTTCCCTGGCCCCTGCTCAGCCTACTTTCTTATACAACACAGGCCACCTGCCCAGGGGTGGCACCACCCACAGTGGGCTGGGCCCTCCCACATCACTCAACAATCAAGAAGATGCCCCATGGACATGGCCATAGGCCAGTCCAATGAAGGCAATTCCCCAATTGAGGCTCCCCCAACCCTGGTGTGTCAAGTTGACACCAAAGCTATCCAGCACAGTTGGGTATGTGGGGATTGTCCTAGTTAGTGTCAACCCCAGAGGGTTCCATTTCACATCTGAAGATAGAACCTTAGCCAGAGGAGGCAGGGTAGGTAGCCAGCTGCTTGGGGAGACTGTACTTTTATTGAGCCAGCTGGCTATGCTGTTGAGTGGAGGACTGAAGGTCAAGGGCTGATGGCTAGTTCCTGCCCTGGACACTGTTCACCAGGACACCCCTGAGAACATCTCTGGGATAGGGAAAGAAATTCCATGTGAGGCAGTGAGGGGTCTTCTTTTTGTTCTGGGACCATGAATGGGGGTAAGTGGTGACTACATCTTTGAGGGCATCTGCTTCAGCAACAGAGATGAGAGCCAGGAATAGGGTTCTAAGAACCCCCCAGAGCTAGCCTCTTCTAAGTGCTATTGTTTCAGCGAGGGTCACAACCCTAAACCTGACTCTGATCCTGACCCTGACTGGCCAGGCCTGAGGCTCTGAGGGTACCTCCTAGACCTCTGGGCAGTCCTTGATGGGGCTTTGAATTCAGAGGCACCAGGAAGATCTCAGTCCTCAAATGGGAGGGATAGGTGTGTTGGTCCCTTTCTGGCCCATGATATTTCTCTTTCCTCCCAAGGCTGAGCCTGGGGTCAGGGATTCCAATGCTGCTGACTCTTGTGGTCAAGGCTCTCATCCCCCAAAGGAGAGTCTGGCACAAAGTTGGTGTGTCATTTGAGATTCCTTCCTCTTCCCTGTCCAAGCCTACATTACCAAGAAGGTCTGCTCTGATAGACTGAGCAACCACTCCAAGTCCCTACTGAGAGTCCCATCTGAGAAGGCCAGGGGTCCATCCTGGCCACCAGCTACTGCTGCGACCTGAGACAAGTGGCTGACCACAAGGTGTACCAGTTACTTTGTTTGGCTTGGAACCTTATATAGGTAGACTCATTGTATATGTGGCCCTCTGTCAGTGGCCTATAGGGTCCCCCATGTGCACTGCTCATCCTTACTATGGGTGGGTTCCACCTTCCTCACATGTGTGCTGTGCATTCTGTTGTAACTAGTGGAGCTTCTCTGGACATCTCTAATCTTGGTTCCATCACACTGAACTGCTGGCCTCAGAGCTAGGTTGCACACAATGCATTCAGGAGAGATGCCCTTCCAGGGGCAGATCCCACCCAAGACACTTGCTGCCATTGGTCCTTTCATCTCAGCCCTTCTGGGGATGTGACAAGTCAGTGTCTTATGTAGCTAAGGATGACCCTGTACATCTGATCCTCCAGTCTCTACTTCCCAAGTTCTGGGATTACAGGCATGCACCATCACTTTAGGTTTTATGAGTTCTGGGACTCAAACCCAGGACTTGATACATGCTAGGCAGGCAGTCTACCAATTAAGCTATACCCCTGGTTCCAGGAACCTTTTTGGAAAGCCACTTGTTGAGATGTCACAGGAACTTTGATGTAGAAGAAGGACTCTTATGGGCACATCAGAATGAACAAAGCCAAGGCTAAGGCTGTTCAGTTTGGGACCCTTCTAAAGGGCATCTGTAAGGAGGTTTGAGAACCTTTCTCTTGATCGTGACCATTCAATTGTCCTTTGAGTGTGAGGACTTAGGGTGCTACGACCAGCTCTGCCACCAGGACAGACCGCCCCTGGAGCTCTTGTGTGGCTACCTAAATGGTCAGGAGCCAGAGACCCTGTTCAGGGCCAGTAGGGCCACCTCTGCTATATATAGTGTGCTTGCTCTGAGTCTCTGCCAAAGGAGGTTGTGAGATGGCTCAGCTGGTAAGGTGCTGGCTGCGTAAGCATGAGATCCTTGTTCAGATCCTAGAAGCGGCTTAAAAAGCCAGGCACACTGGTGTGCATTTATAATCTTAGCACTAGCAGATCCCTGGAGCAGGTTCCGTGAAGGATCCTGTCTCAAAAAATAAAGTGGGGCAGCGCTGAAGAGATGGCTCAGCAGTTAAGAGTGCTTGGTACTCTTCCAGAGGACTTACGTACCATGTCATCAGGTGGCTTGCAACCACTTGTAACTCCAGCTCCAGAGGATCTAACACTCTCTTCTAGCCTCTACAGACACTGTCATACACCCACACACCCCCTCACAAACACATATAAATAAAATAAATAAAACTTTAAAGCTTCGGGGCTACAGAGATGGCTCAGTGGTTAAGAACACTGGTTATTCTTGCAGAAAACCTGGGTTTGAATCCCAGCACCCACATGGCAGCTAACAACTGTCTGTAACTCCAGTCCCAGGGGATCCAACAGCTTCTTCTGACCTCCATGGGCATTGCTGGACGGGTGCACTTACCTACATGCAGGCAATACACACACATAAAATAAAAAAAGAAATAAAATTTTAAAATAATTTAAAGTTTACCTTTAAAATAAAAAGGTGAGCCAGGTATAGTGGCACATGACTTTAATCCCAGCACTCAGAAGGTAGATAGATGCAGGTGGATGTCTGAGATTGAGGCCAGCTGGGGCTACAGGAAGACTCTGTCTCAATAAACCAAAAAAAAAAAAAAAAAGGGGAAGCATGATTGAGGAAGACACCCATGTCAATCTTTCCATATGTATATACAAACAATGCACATATACACACACACACACACGCACGCACGCGCACACAATGGGCTCTGTAGGATGTGACATGCAGGGTGTACCAGGCAGATCAGGAGGTAGGGGAGCTACACTGTGGGATTCTGGTTATGTGAAGTTCTAGGATAGGAGGTAAAAACAGTGGGAGCATGAGAGAGTCACAGGATGAGAGAAATATTCTGTCCTGGTCTGGCAGGAGACACATATGTATGTTGATGTTCAATTCTATGGACTTTTTTTTTTGTCTTTTTGAGACAGAGTCTCTCTGTAGCCCCAGATGAGTTTCAACCCACAGAGATCCTCCTGCCTCTGCCTGATTGCTGAGGTTAAAGGCGTGCGCCACCACGCAAGGTTTTTTGTTGTTGTTGCATTATCTGAGATCCCTGTTTTTCAGTCATGAAAATTACAACCAGACAGACAGATCAGCCTTAAACCAAGGATAGTGGCTCATCCCCGTAATTCCAGCACTTGGAAGGTTGAGGCAGGAGGATTGCCATGACTTTGAGGCTAGCCTAGGATACATAGTGAGTTCCAGACCAACTTAAACTACAGAGTGCGACTCTATCTCAAAACAATATAAAACAAAAGGGGGTTGGGAATCTGGGCATGGTGGTACACACTTTTAATCCCAGCACTCAAGAGGCAGAGGCAGGTGGATCTCTATAAGACGGAGGCCAGCTTAGTCTACATAGAGTTCTAGGCCAGTTGGGACTACAGGGAGATTCTATCTCGAAAAAACAACATAACAAAACAAAAAAGAGGGCTGGGGATGAAGCTTAGTTGTAGAGCTCTTGCTTAGCATATATGATGTCCTAGGTTCAGTCCCCAGTGCAAGACAGCCTGTTTCCTCTACAGGCAGGGCCCACCATAGATGCCTTGATGCCCCAACTCTCAGGCTTTTCTTACCCGCAGACACTGGAGTGTGGTCATTCTGGCCTCTTGGATGGATCTAAATTTTTGCCCAAGTAATCAGAAACAGGGTTTGCCTCCCTAGCCCTCAGGTTGCCTTTTCTTGCTTCTGTGTTTCATTTCCAGGATGCCCTCCTTCATGCCCCAGGTGGTCTGAGGCAGGTATGGCTTTGGGCATTCAGACTGAGAGGGCAATTGGTCAGTCATCTTACTCAAGCATCCTGCCTCAGACCTGGCATGTCCCTGCTTGTGGGCTATGGCTGGTACTGATCACTGGGCACACATGCCACAGTGGCCAGAGTGGAGAGTCTTGGCATCTGCGAGCCTCAGAGTTCCATTCTGGGACAGGCAGAGGGGTGTAGCTGCCAGCTGTGCACCTAGACCTTGCAGATTCCTGAGTCTCATGCACTCTCATGGCTCCTCCAGGCTGAGCTGTGACCCTGTAGTGGGAAGGGAACATCATCACACTGCTCTGTCCTGAAAACCCAGGGGCCCTCCCTGATAGCTGGACCAAGGCCCGGAATCCAGGGGGCTGAGCTCATTTCCACACATGGGCAGACTGCAGGTGGAGCTGGCTATGAATGAAAACAGGACCAAGCTCTGAATCAACTGTATTGGCATCAGCTGCTTGGATGAAGGCACTTTATATGTCAGACTAGCTCCCTCCCATATTGTTGCCAGTGCCATGTGGAATGCAGGTAGATGTAGCACACAGGCATGGGGAAGACTGAAAGGAACATTGCTGGCTCCACTTAGTGGGGTCCAGCGGTGTCTAGTACTGTTGGCCCTTCTTCCTAGAGCAGTGGCTTTCTACCTTGGACATGTGGCTGGGATGGTGGCCATCTGGGTAGGCAGCCCACATACTCTGGGATTCTCAGTGAGTGAGTGGAGATCTTTCCCATTACTTGTTTTGGTTGGTGTTCACTTTCAGTCCTCACTTCAGCTTCCCTAGGCTGGACTTGGTCCCCCAGTGAATTCCACAGCCCCCTCCCTCTTTCCTACATCTTTGCCTTGGCCATGGTAGATGAATGATGCCTGAGTGAAGTCTAGGGAAGTTGTATTTGGGGTCCTGAAGAAAGAGTTTTGTGACTGCAGCCTAGCAGAGAGCCAGACAGCAAAGAGATCTAGGGGGAGGTCTTAGTTCTCCCTCAAGTCCCAAGGCGAAGGGCATTGGAGTGCACAGGTATAGGCTGGAGTGGAGAGTCTGCATATAGAAAGCTAGGCTTTTATTGCTAAACCATGGGCACAGCACAGCCAAGGTTGGGAGGTCAGTCCCATAAGCTGAATGGGTCAGGAGGCATCAGTCCATGGTCCAGGGGAGGCAGAGGCCAGAGTCACCCATCTTGGCCTCGTAGACAGCATTGAACTTCTTGTTTAGGTCAGGAGTGAAATGCTCCCTCCAGTTCCCTACAACACCTGGGGGAAGGAAGACAAATGGAGGGAGTCTGGCTAGGGAAAACAGACATCAATAATACACTACAGCCTCTGGGAGCCTCTGGGAAGGAAACTGGCAACTGTCTCCCTATTACCGCACACTGATCTGTATTCAGAAAGTGGCTGAGTGTACCTGGTACCTAGAACATGAATTTATTTGGCAATAGGTTAAGAAGTCACAAGGGTGGCCTAATCCAGTGGCTGGTGTCCTCAGAAAGAGAGTATGGCAGAGCTGGAGGGATGGCTCAGTGGTTAAGAGAACTGGCTGCTCTTGCAGAGGACCTAGGTTCGGTTCCCAGCACCCACATAGGCAGCTATGGCAACCATCCATAACACCAGTTCCAGAGGGTCAGATGGCCTCTTCTGGCCTCTGCAGGCAAAGCAGGTATAGGTGCACTTACACGCAGGCAGAATACTTATATACTAAAAATAAAAAAATTTTTTTAAAAAGAGAATATTCAAGAGCCAGGTGTGGTGGTGCATGCCTTTAATCCCAGCACTCAGGAGGCAGAGGCAGGCAGATCTCTATGAGTTCAAGGCTAGCCTGGTCTACATAGCTTCAGGCCAGCTGGGACTCCAGGGAGACCCTGTCTCTAAAAGACCAAAAATAAATTAAATAACTAACTAACTAAATAAATAAATAAAAGTAAATAAATAAAATAATAAATAAATAAATACGATATGTGGTCAGAGCCCGGACTGATGCAGCCAGAGACTGTGGGATACGGGAGCCACAGGCATGAAAGAGGCAGGAAGCCACATTGGGCTCCAGAAGAAGAATGGAGGATGGGGCCGGTGCCTGGGTCCATGGCCCCTAGGACCTGTCCTGAGAAATTGACTTGCTGCAGGCTTTGAGGACAGCTCCCACTGTTCCAACTGCTGTGAAAGACGGCCTGATCCACACACGGGACAGCGGTCCTGGTATGCCAGGGATTTCTTCAGGGACAGTAGCAAGGCATGTTTTAGTTGCCACAGTGATGTGACCAGATATGTCTGGCTTAGGCAGCCTCACACAGTGTCCAAGCATTCCACAGACACTCAGGTAGACAAAGACCCTGGCTACAACCCATCTACCTGGAGCCAAACTCACTATGTAGCCCAGGCTGACCTCAAACTTGTGATGATACTTCTGCCTCAGCCTCCCAAGTACTGGGATTATAGACATGAGCTACCATATCTGGCTGCTATGTTAGTTTTATGACATGCATAGCAGGGAAGCTCTAGAACCTTTGGGATGGTGAGGGTTCTGTGCATCCTTCACAATTTGTGGTAGGGAGGGCTGCACTCTGGCAGTGCTAGCCTGCTTCCCACGATAATGGTGAAGGCGCTTTCCAATGGAGCAATTGGAAGAGATAGAGTTGAGGCACTCTCTTACAGGTGATTGCAAAGTGGGGCTTGTGGACTCCAGGAGGAAAGGTTTTAGAGCTGTAGCCTGGAGCTGATGGGAGCCCTTCATGATGGCACCACCAGGGGAGAATGCCACAGGGCTGGGACTGTCCTCTGTAAGCTTTGAGTATTTTTGTTCTGTGACAAAACTGTGTTGATGCCTTTAGTAAGGAAAGCATCACACTCACGTCACTATGGAGATGAGGAAGATGAGAGAGGAAGGTGTTGAATGCAAGTAGACAAGCAGACTAGGGGGCTGTAACCATATCTACAACAAGGGTTGATCTGCTCCAAGAGGGGCCCTGGGAGTTTGAATGGATGCCAGGAGGAAGACCCATACCTTTCCGCAGGAACTTGCCCTGGCTGTGGTCTATGATCTCCTTGGACAGAAGGCTGTAGTTGACCATATTGCTCTGGCTCATGAAGGAGAAGCTGCAGTGCTCTAGTATGACGTCCTCCTCTTCTGGTCCCAGAGGGTGCCCCAGGAACTCACTTAGCTTCTGGATGGTGAAGCGAGGTTCCTGGATCCAGAAAGACCCAGAGAAATGGATATGTATTTGCAATACATATTTAAACATTAAAAATAAAACAAGCAGGGGCTGGAGAGATGGCTGAGCAGTTAACAGGTCATACTGCTCTTGCAGAGGTCCTGACTTTGGTTTCCAGGACCCACACACATCATGGAGTTCACAGCTGCCTGTAAATCCAACTTCAGGGGATCTAATACCTCTGGCCTCTATGGCCACCTGCATTCATGTGTACGTAACCCCCACACATATACACATAATTAAAAATCTAAAAAAAGGGCTGGAGAGATGGTTCAGTGGTTAAGAGTACTGGCTGTTCTTCCAGAGGACCTGGGTTTGGTTCTCAGCATCCACATGGCAGCTGTCTGAAACTTCAGTTTCAGGAAATCTGACACCCTCTTCTGGCCTCTGTGGGCATTGCACAACAGTGATACACATATACATGCAGGCAAAACACTCATACACATAAATGTTTTTGTTTTTGACTTTTTTTATTTTGGTATTTTTTGAGACAGGGTCTCCTGTAGCCCCAGCTGTCCTGGAACTCACTATGTAGACCAGGCTGGCCTTGAACTCACAGAGATCCACCTGCCTCTGCCTCCCGAGTGCTGGGATTAAAGGTGTGTGCCACCAAGACTGGCCTTAAAATTTTTTAAAAATTAAAAATTTTTAAATCTAAAAAAAATGCATAAGAAGGGCTGATGAGATGGCTTAGTGGGTAGAGGCACCTGCCACCAAGCCTGATGACCTAAGTTTGATACCCAGGGCCCAAATGGTGGAAGGAGAGAATGGACTCCTGCAAGTTGTCCTTCAACCTCCACAGGTGCACTGTGGCATGTGAATACATGCACACACACACACGCGCACACACACATGCTTGCCCCACACATACGTGTGTGCATACACAAATAAATGTAATAAAAATTTTAAAGTTGAGCTGGGCGTGGTGGCGCACGCCTTTTATCCCAGCACTCAGGAGGCAGAGGCAAGAGGATCTCTGTGAGTTCAAGGCCAGCCTGGTCTACATAGTGAGTTCCAGGACAGCTGGAGCTACAGGGAGACCCTGTCTCAAAAAGACCAAAAAAAAATTTTTTTTAAAGTTTTTTAAAAAAGAATGAATGCATAGGAAAATATATGCACTGAAATGTCCTAAGTCCAATTTGTAAAACATTTTACTTGTAATATAATCTGGACTTTGTAAAAATAGGAAAAAAAAACTAGACTGATGGATGATGGATAGGCAGATAAATGGATAGATGAATAGATACGTAACTGACAGTAGATGAACGGGTGGATTGGATGGATGCTGGAAGGATGGTGAGCAGATAAGTGAAATTTTTAAGATTTATTTTTATTTTTATGGTGTATGTGTCTCTGCATGTACACATTTGTGCAGGTACCTGTCAAGGCCAGAAGAGGGCATCGGATCCCCTGGAACTGGAGTTACAGATGGTGGCTGCCATGTGGGTGCTGGGAACTGAACCTCAGTCCTCTGCAAGAACAGCCAGTGCTTTTAACTGCTGAGACATTTCTCCAGCCCTAAATTTATTTTTATTTTATGTGTATGAGTATTTTGCCTGCATGTATGTAAGTGCACCATGTGCATACACTGCTTACACAGCCAGAAAAGGATGACAGATTTCCTGGAACTGGAGTTACAGACAGTTGTTAGCCAGCATGTAGTGGGTGGGAACTGAACTTGGTTTCTTGCAAGAGTAGCCAGTGCTCTTAACCACTGACTTTTCTATCCAGTCCCATAAAATTTTTTAACCAGGGGGCTGGAGAGATGGCTCAGCAGTTAAGAACACTGACTGTTCTTCCAGAAGACTGGGGTTTGAATCCTAGCACCTATATGGCAGCTAACAACTGTCCATAGCTCCAGTTCCAGGGGATCCAACAGTCTCTTCTGTTCTCCGAGGGCACTGCACGACATGGGTGCATTTACATACATGCAGGCAATACATGCATACACATAAAATTAAAAAAAATAAATAAAATATAAAACTTTTTTTTTAAACAAGGAAAGAAGGTCCTATCAGACTGGCTTCAAACTGATGGGTGGGCCTCCTGCCTCTTTTTCCCAAGTGCTGGGGTTTCAGGGATGTGCCAGCTTGCCTAGTCAGATGGGTGAATTTATAGTTGGCTATAGATAGATGATAGCTGATGGGTGTAGAGATTGATAGATTGATCTTAGGAACCAAAGAGAAACAAACCTAATTAGTTGATGGGGTCAAAGTTCTCAGTACAGCAGTAAATGTCCCAGGAGCTACAGAACCAACCCTTCTTGAAGCCTAAAGCTATGGTATTGTTATGGATGGTGGTATAGTCTTCAGAATCATCCTGACTTGCCAGCCAGAGCCTGGGTGGGACAACTCAGCCTCTGGGGAGGAGACTCTGGCATCACCTGGCTGGTCATGACCAAGTGAGCATCTGCTTTTCATTCGGTTAGTAACATTCTGAGGGCTCATCATTTGCCTGGCACTGTAGGTTCCGGGAACACAGACCAGAAAAACGCTTCCCTAGTAAAGCCTGATGTGAGAGGGACATAAAAATTAAAGCCTAGAGACACAGGAGGGGACGCCAGGGTGTCTGGTCTCAGCTCTACCACATGCCACAGCTGAGCCACATCCAATCAGGTCCATACCACCAATTGCCAAGGACTGAACACTGAGTATGAAAATCCTGAAGAGTGAAACCCCCAGCGTGGATTATTTTGTTTGCTTTCAAGACACGATCCATTTGGCATTCAGAGACCTCATATTTTCACAAAATTTAGCCAAAAAGCCAAAGATCCCAATACTATTCCCAAATCCAAAATCTTCAGAATTGCATTTTAGTTTTTGTACTAAAACTCATTTTGTTAGAAACACCCAAACCTCCACTGATGTGAATCTATTCATGATCTTGTTTTAATATCTTGAGGTCAAACAGGCATTTTGTGCTGGGAGTGTGCAGTCCCTAAGACCCATCAGATCCCGGATCTCCATAGATCCCTAAGCACATGTGGCCTTAGTGCCTGGGACCAGAGCTGCAGACATCTGAAAGGTCAGCCTTGTGCATGTAATTAAGACATCCTGCTAAGAACTGGATTTCTTCTTGTTATTCTAAGCTAGAATCCTGCTGTTTACACATAATATTGGAACAGCTCAGAGAACTCCAGGTTCTCCAGCATCACGCGTAGAATTTGCTGGCTGAGCCAGGGTGGGCTGAGTAATCGGAAGCCCTGTCTGTTCTGTCAGAAAGCACAGGAGCTGAGAGGGGAGCAGATAGACGGACTGTATCAACGCAATAGAAATGCTTATGGGAGCTTATCTCAATTTGCACATGGCATCAAATGTGAATCAAAAATTCCTTTGATGAGTAAACGAAACAATAAAATTAATAGTCTGAATGATTAACTTAAGGCATGTGTGGAGGTCAGCATATCCTTGCAGGAGTCTGTTCTCTACGTCCACGGTGTGTTCTAAGAACCAAAATAAGGTCATTAGACTTGGCAACAAGCATCTTTATCTGCTGAGCCATCTAACTGGCCCCTAAAAATGCCTTAGTTGTGTGATTATGTATTTAGGGGTATGTGTGTGTTACATCTGCATGTGCATGTGCAGATCAGAGGACAACCTTGGGTGTCATTCCTTAGGAGGAGTCCACCTTGTTTTTGAGACAGGGTCTTTCACTGGCCTGGAAGTTAAACAATAGGCTAGGCTGTCTGGCCAGGGAGCCACAGGGATCTGCTTGTATCTGCCTCCCCAATCACTGGGATTACAAGCATTTGCCACTAAAGCTGGCTTTTATATGTGGGTTCTGGGAATCAGACTTAGTTCTTCATGCATGTACATGGAGCACTTCACCAACTTAGCTATCTCCCAGTCCCCCAGTATTAAATTGTAAAAGGTACATTAAAAACTTCTTGAATTTCCTGTGAAAAAAATCTCATACTGTTGTTACCTTTGGAAAGCCAGAGGCTTTTTCTGTCAGGCTATGTCTGAATCAGAAGTCAGAGATTCTCCACTGCCCTGTTCTATCAAAATGAGGTTCACAGAGTGCTTGAGAAGAGAGGAGTGAGTGCCACAGGCCTTCGACAGAGGAGGACTTGGCTACAGGTGGCCTGTGAACTGTGTGGAAGGGGTGCTCACCTTGTGCAGCTCCTCATAGGTGACAAAAAGCAAATCCAGGTCTTTCTGGAGGCCCAGCCACCCCTTCACATGGTCAAACCAGGAGCCAAAGAAGCCTAGGGAAGGAAGAGAAGGGAAGGTGTCAGAGTGACAGCTGCATGCGCTGGGGCTCAGGAGTAGCAGTGACCTCAGGGTTGGCTGGAACAAGGAAACTGCCCACCAGCCAGGTGACAAGAAGGTGCGGGGGGCAAGAGACAGCTCAGTCCCTGAGACCTACCTGTGCCCTCGAGAAACTCATCCACAAAGTCCTCAAAAGAGCTGGGGTTGGGCAGGAAGCCGGCTATTCGGTGGAAGTGGTAGAAAGAAACCAGCACATCCTTGGGGTTCCGTGCCATGTACACCACCTGGTGGACAGAGTCCTGAATCCCAGCGCTCTGAAGTTCAGGGCTTTCCCCAGCTGCTCTGATCCACAGTAACTGAACCCTGGACCCCAACTCCTGTCTAGGAGGGATGGTGGGAAAGATAGCCCAATGGTGGCTGGGGCCCCCAAACACTGTAACGGTGAGGTGGGTGCCAGGCATGGTCCAGACCTGGCTCACTGAGCAGCAGGAAGCACAGTCCTGTAAGATTGGTAAATAGATGCCTCCTGTGAGTACAGGGTTGGTTTTTTTGTTGTTGTTGTTTTTCACATTTTAAAAATTAATTTATGGGGCCGGGCGTGGTGGCACATGCCTTTAGTCCCTGCACTCAGGAGGGAGAGGCAGGCAGATCTCTGTGAGTTTAAGGCCAGCTGGGCTCCAGGGAGACCCTGTCTCAAAAAGATTAAAAAAAAATAATTTATGGGGTTGGAGAGATGGCTTAGCAGTTAAGAACACTGGCTGTTCTTGCAGAAGACCCAGGTTCGAATCCCGGCACCCACATGGTGGTTAACAATTGTCTGTAATTCCAGTTCCAGAGGTTCCAACATCCTCTTCTGACCTCTGTGGGCACTGCACGACACGGGTGCACTTACATATATGCAGGCAATACACTCATACACACAAAATAAATAAAAAATAATAAAATACTTAAAAAAATAAAAATTATTTTATTTATTGTGAGGAGGGCACATGTACCATGGTGCACATGTGGAGGTCAGAAGACAACCTGTGGGCTCCAGGGATTGAACTTGGGTCATCAGGCCTGGTGGCAAGTGCCTTTAGCTGCGGAATCAACTTCCCATCCCTACAGGAGCAGGTTTAAAAAGCAGCAAGCAAAGGCTCTGTTCTGAGCTCCTGGGACAGGAAGGCCAGGCCAAGCCCCAGAAAAAAGGTCATTATCATTCATTCCTCCAGGTCCCAGGAAGCCCATGCCAATCATCAGAAAACAGGATGAGTGAGTGGGCCTTGCCTGTCCAAGTTTCACCCATCTCTTGGTAGCTTGGACACTTCTGGGGAGGGTGGTGTGGACCTATCTCTCTGCAAGGTGTATTTGGATTTCTTCAGTTCCTCCCCTCCTAGGTATAAAGGAATCTCTCTTCCCCAGAGTTGGCCACCAGGTTAAGATGGGGGACTCTGGTTTTCACATCTCCTGGGCAATGGACTGACCTGCCTGACTCACTGGACTTCCTTGTTCTGGCTTGGCTGCACTATTGGCCGCAGAGGCTTCCCGCTATGTAGACAATGTCTCAACTCTAGCCTAGGTCTGCTGTTTCTGGGATTTCTGCCCACCTACACTCCATGTCTTTCTTCCCAGGACTTGAAGGTGAAGCCAGTCCCTTGAGACCCCTTTGTCCCCATCCCCCAAACACTCTGTCCCAAGCCTGACTGTAGCTGACTCTGATTCTGAAATGCTTAAGAGCAAGACAGGGCTTGTCCCCTACCTTGGGCTTGGACTTCATCAGAGCCGGGGCCAGGACCTTGGCATACAAGTGGGAGGTAAGCAGCCGAGGCCAGGAGGTGTTGAGCTGGGGGAGGAGACTGCTGAAGGAGGTTTGCTCCATCCAAGGCATGCGAGCCCAATTGGGGAGGTGGTGGATAGGCCATAAATGGCCCTCACAGAAGATGAGACTCAGGACTTGCTGCATCCATGTGGTACCTGCAGGACGAGGGGTGAGAACAGAGATGGAGCAGTGGGAGGGAGGCGATGGGGGCGGTGGCTTCCTGCCTAGGACCCCCACAGTTCTGTTGTTTTCCCCCATTAGGGTAACAGACTTGTAGGACAGTTATTAACACCATAAATAGATGACAAGGGATTCTGAAAAGAGCCCAGTTCCCAACATTCACAGTTCCATACTCCACAGACCATAAAACCCAAACCTTGCTCAGCTCAGTGCTCTGCCGCTTTATAACCAGGGCCACCCATCTTTCCAGTAACATTTACTCATTTATTGTCCATATTTTTGCCAACATTCTGTCCACAAGCATTTGGGAGTTTTCTAAAGAGTTTTTGGCTTTCTCTATAATACTTCTCACCCCTCCTCTCTGCCTTCTTCCTTTTTGGGGGTCCTACACGTGAAACCCAGGGCTTTGGACATACTAAACAAGTACCCTACCACTAAGTCACACCCCAGCTCCCTCCTGTCTTCTTTCTAAGCTCTTACTAGAACTGCCTGCTCATGACAAGGTAGGATTTTTTTCTAGCATGCACCTCAAAATTCTTCCACCCACTCCCACTTCTTAAGGTATTTTTTACAGCGGAATCCCTATTTCTTAGTATATCAATTCCTGTCATACAATCTCAGCATGTTGTTAAAAAGTATTTTGGGGGGGGCTGGAGAGATGGCTCAGCGGTTAAGAGCACTGACTGCTCTTGCAGAAGACCTGGGTTCGATTCCCAGCACCCACATGGTAGCTACGAACCGTCCTTAACTCCAGTTCCAGGGGAATCCAAAGCTCTCTTCTGACCTCCACGGCATTGCATGACATGGGTACATTTACATACATGCAGGCAACACACTCATACCCATAAAAATAAAATCTTAAAAAAAAGATATCTTGGGCTTGGTGTGATAGCACTTGTCTTTAATTCTGAATTTGGGAGGTAGAGGCAGGTGGATATCTCTGAGTTTGAGGCCAGCCTAGTCTACACAGCACACAGCAAATTCCAGGCCAGCCAGGGCTACATATTCAGACTATACATCCAAAAAAATGGGTATATTTTGGGATATTGTTCAGTGGTAGAGCACTTGCTTAACATCACAAAGCCCTAGGTTTAATCCCTAGGACCATAAGGAAAAGAAAGAAAGAAAGAGCCAGGTGTGGTGGCGCACGCCTTTAATCTCAGCACTCGGAAGGCAGAGGCAGGCGAAGCTCTGTGAGTTCAAGGCCAGCCTGGTCTACATAGTGGGTTCCAGGACAGCTGGGGCTACGGGGAGACACTGTCTCAAAAAGACCAAAAAAAAAAAAAAAAGAGGAAAATAAATAAAAAAGGGAGGGAGGGAGGGAAGAAGGAAGGAAGGTTGGTTTGAGAGAAAATCAGTAGTTCTCATATGGTCCACAGTAGCCAGTCAGGGGTGTAAAGTGGAGAGAACCCCCTCACAGCAGTGACAGACTCACAGGAAGGAACATGTAAAAGCCATGTGGGAAGAGTGTGCCGCCTGTGTGAAGGCATGGGGAGTGGGCTGGACAGATGGAGAGAATCCTCTGTCCTTAGGATGACTTGACTAAATAAATAGACCAGGTCTCCCTTGAGAGGGAGAATTGTAATTAATTGGGAGGGAGAATTGAATTAATTTGTAAATCAAACAATTCCAATAAAAAAATACCCTCAGATCTCTACAGAGTGAAACGATTTGGTGCTAAAATCACTCTGAGAAACAAACACACGGCAGGCAGGCCTCAGAGTATGGATGGAGCTCGGGGGGCACAACACTTGGCTCAGGCAAGAAACCTAGTGACAGACACAGATGTACACAACCAAGGGCAGCTCAGAGCTGTGGTGAGCAGAGCCCCTCTGGGATGACAGAGCAGCCACTGGCCAAAGGCAACTCTAGATTCCTACCTCATAGGACTAATGTGAACAGGGACTGTTTCTAAGTATGACACAAAATATTATTGACCCCATTGAAACTAGAGGCGAGCAAATTAAAGTATGACAGGACTTTGCTAGCCATTGCTGTAGTTTGGGTCCAGACTGTCTCTGAAATGCCCATGTGTCAGAGGCACTGGGAGGTGGTGAGACCTTCATGAGGTGGGGCCTAGTGGGAGGTACTTGGCCACTGGGGATCGTCCTACCCCCTCTCCTTTTCCAACTTCTCTCTCTCTCCTTCCCTCCTTCCCACCTCTTCCCACTCTGTTCCTTTGAGATAAGATCTCATGTTGCTTCTGCTTCTCCGGTCTCCACTGTGTAGATGCTGGGATTAAGGACATGTGCTGCTATGCCTGGTTCATGTGTTGCTGGGCATCAAACCCAGGGCCTTGTCCATATTAGGAAAGCACACTCTACCAACTAGTCCCCCAGTGTCTTTCCCTTTTGTCGGCACTTGGGATGAATCCCAGGGTCTTGTGCTTGTGAGGTGAATGCTCTATCACTAAGCTACTCCTTCACCCCTTCCTTTTCTTTTTTTGTACTTCTCAACCATAAGATGAGTAATTATGATCCACCAAGTCCTCTCTATTAAGACGCCATCACAGGGCCAAAGCAATGGCATCAGTGGGCCATGCACTGGCACCTCCAGAACTGTGAGCTAAAGTAAACTCTCTTCATAAGCTGGCCATTGTGGATATTTTTCAGAGTGAGGGAAAGCTGACTCACACACTTGCCAAACTCTAGCTGGTCAGTGTGCCGGGATAAATTAGGAAGTCCCTAATGGACATCTACTCTGATAAGTGTTCTGGGAGGAATCACCAACAGTTCCAAGGCTATGGGCAAAGCTTGATGAAGAAACAGTTTCAGTGTCCCCACAAGACACATTTTCATTGCAAAGTGCAAAGTAGTAATGTTGCAATAGCGATGCCTGGTCTGGCTTAACAATAAACTCACCGTAACAGGTTATGGGAACACTTTACCCAGCCTCACTTGCAGTACATGGCTGAGCGCCACTGTCCTCAGGACCCTTGGCTGGAGTCTTCCCATTGGTCCAGTGCTTTCTGTGACAACGTGTCTATCAATCACTTCTCCCCTACACAATGTAATTCCTTTTATATAATGCCTGAGGACTGACCACATCCTGTGGCAACAGCAAAAGTCACTTGAATTCCTTCTTCACAATTTTCACAGATTTGCTTTTACCATAGACCTTGGCAACCTGAGATGATTTTGTCTTACTAAGTTCAGAACTTCCTAGAACTTACTCTATCTGTTTGCCTCTGCCTCCCGAGTGTTAAGATTAAAGGTGTCCCTGCCGTGCCTGGCAGTGGAGAACCTTTTCAGGGAAAGAACTTCAGGGTTCTCTTTGGCATATCCCGCTTGGGCAGGGCCACTGCTCTTGTGCTTTGCTGCATGAAGGTGACTTGAACAGAGGCACTGGGTTCTGTGGCAGTGAATTTGATGAATGGCAGGGTAATGGATGCAGCACGGGCATGCTGGAGAATTTGAATCCCAGGTATGACAGAGACAGTGTGAAGTTTTCCCACACATTTAAGACATTATTTCTGGAATTTTCCCTTTAATATTTTTAGATTACTTTTGACCACGGGCAACTGAAATCACAGATGAGGGGGGCCACTGTGTGCACATTCCGACCTGACTGTATCAAGAAGAGAGAAGACATGTACACAATGGTTTCCCCACAAGGATCTGGAATTACAGAGAACTTGAGTGGGAGTGGCTTCTGGAAAGGCTGTGGCTTTCCACCTTCCTGCTTAAGTCACCATGCATTGATTTTATGATCAGGAAAGGAGAAGCAGAGCTTTGCAGCTGGCTCTGCAGTGGGATGGCATTAAGTGCTCTTGATGGCTAGATGTTGTTCCATTGTGCAGAACCAGGCAGCTTCTAGGAACTCAGGGTGGTGGGACACAAGGGGGCAACTCTGTGCTGTTGGTAGCAGCAGACACAAGGTTTTCTGACAGAGAGCAGAGAGATGCCCAGGGGCTTCTGAGCTCTGGGAAGTCAAAGCCTGGTTCTCAGCAGTTAGTATGTATGCTCAGTGGCCTGAGCATCTACTACTGACTGTGAATGGCTGGCATCTGTATGGTGCTGGGTGTGACATGGCCAGGGTGGGGTTATGGATGGACGATGTGTCCATCGTTCTGGACTCCCCTCACCCTCTACAGCTGCTGTAACAAATTACCATCAAATAGGCTGGTCAGATGGCTCAGTGGGTTAAGAGGTTGCTGGCAAGCCTGACAACCTGAGTTTGATCCCCTGGACTCACAATATAGGAGAGAATTGACTTCTGAAAGTTGTCCTCTGACCTCCACACCCACCCTGTCTCACATAGTGGATCTGAACACACACACACACACACACACACACACACAAAGAAATAAAATGTAACAAATGACCACCAAGCTCATGGCTGAGAACAACACACCTCATTACACTGTAGTTCTGGAATCGAAGTGCAGGCAGAGTGGGCACCTGTGCAGATTCCATCTCAGCATCTTTACGTCTCCCACTCTGGCCTCCACTTCTGTTATCACCTCTCCTTTCCTGGCTCTGAGCCTCATGGCCAGCTCTATAGGGGACCAGTGATGACAATGGGCTCCATAACCCGAGATAATCTTCATGTCAAGGGTCAAGGTCCTTGGTTTAATCACCACCATAAGGTCCCTTCTGCCACATGAGGTCACACACCATGGGGATTAGACTATGAGCATCTTGGGGCTGTTATTCAGCAGGTGACAGGCAGATATAGGAGGGAGGCTTCAGATGCAGCGATGAGAGTGGAGAGTGGAAAGCCATGGCAATGAGGAGCCCACGGCAAGAAGGATGCCCCCCAGGGGAACAGAGTGGGCAGAGCCAACCTGAGAGCTCATGACTCTCCCATGACAACTTCTTGCTTGGTTAGAATCTACCCCAGCCACCTCCATCCTTCTTGTACATGGTCTTAGAAGGCCCTGTTCTGAGATGGACACCGGCTGTGTGAATGGCTCAGGGAATCCTTTGTGTGTGTAATGTTGCAGAGACTCCACCAGGCAAGGCAAAGGACACGAGTTGAGGCAGAAAGAGGGGAAACTGTTACTCCTGATCTGCAGAAGTTTTCTTAGGGGGATTGTGGGAAATGTAAAAGCAATGTATTGCCTTTTCTATCAAAGGGTTAAATAAAACAAAATTCCATGTACAGAAATTCAAATTCCACCAAAGTCAACACTTCTCAAAAATCAAAATATGTGCTCAAGAGTACACTCAGTGCTGAATATTGAATTCTGCTTTTGATCGGAGTGACTTTTTAAAAATGTTTTTAAAATTTATTTTACCTTGAAGCCTTTGAGAGGGAATTGACACTGATTCTAACGACTCTAACAGCTATTAAAATACCTGAAAGCAAATCCTGAATCCATCACTCTAGAGTCCAGCTTTGGAAGACAAAAGAAAAATGAGGAGGAATAAATAGAGGGTTGCTTTTGGAAGCCCTTATCAAAAAGCCTTCCAATGGATTCTCATATGAACATATAAAAACTGCCCTGTTCTGACTTTTTTCTAGTTCCCTGTCTAGAACTTGTAATTCTACTTCTTCACATCTCCTATTCACCAGTCAAGGACTGGCTTTTCCTCTTAGAGATAAGAAGTATGAAATGTTGGAGTATTTTAGATAGATCCACTGAAGGGGTGCTCCGATTGCCTAACCCTGCCTCACTGACCAGCTTGGAAGAAACCAGAGCAGTCTCTGTTCCAATTCCCTATTTACAGTTTGGGTAACCTATTCAGAGAATGGTGTGATCAGAATAGGAGGTAGGAATTGGCTAGGCAGGTAGGGAAAAAAGATCCCCCCAAAATTAGCCAGTTTCTTAGCTAAAACTCACAGTGTCCTTGGGCCTTTTAGTAACATACTCTGTTCCAAAGGCCGAAAATGTCTAAAGTATTTTG
>NW_008344211.1:15121-39416 GCF_000622305.1 Nannospalax galili | reverse complement strand
GGGAGGAATGTTAGAGTAGACAAAAGCCCCATAAAAATAAAAAAATGAAAGAAGGAGAAAAAGAAAAAAGTGATGGGGAGATATGGGAGGTGCTGGAAGGGAGGGAGCGGGCATGGATTTGATCAAACACCTTGTATGCATGTATGAAATTCTCAACAAAGGTTTGTAAAAGTTAAAATTTTTTTAAATTTATTTTTTATTTTATGTTATGAGTATATTGCCTGCATGTGTGTGTGTGCACCCATGTTGTGCACTGCTGGAGGAGGTCAGAAGACAGTGTCAGATTCCCTTGGAACTGGAGTTATGGAGGATTGTGAGCTGCCATGTGGGTGCTGGAATCAAATCTCAGTTCTCTGCATGAGCAGCTAGTACTCTTAACCACTGAGCCATCTCTCCAGACTCATCTGTGTGGCTTTAAGTAAGACAATCATTTAAGAATGTGAGGACAAGCTCTTACTCAAGTGAGGCACAGGATTCCTTTGCACTAGGAATTAAAACCCAATCCAACCCCTGCTGAGCATACGTGCCTGCCTGATATGGCAAGGCTAGTGACCCTTCTGTAGAAGTAAAACTTTTTGCCTTGCTGAAATCCTTTGGATTGTGTGGTCATTTTCGTGCGACTGCAGATGCATTTCTAATAGGGATGACCACCAAGTGGCCAGAAGGACGGTCAGAAAGAGGTCCTGTGAGCAGAGCACTGGGGCAGGGTACCACTATGCAGCTCTAGGAGGCTTCCTGTTCAGGCCCAGAATCCCAGGCACATGCTCCCTGAGGGAGAACCATGACACCCAATAGCTACCACTTTCTGATTGATTTTCTGGAATATTCCAGTCCTGGTGATGCTCTTTCCAGAAAGCCTGTCTTACCTTCACCATTAAGAATGTAACTCAGGCTTGGAGTGGTAGCCCACACCTTTAATCCCAACACTCAGGAGACAGAGGCAGGCAGATCACTATGGGATCTAGGCCAACCTCCTCTACATAGTGAGTTTCAGGCTAGTTGGGGCTACAGGGAGAGCCTGTCTTAAAAAAAAGAAAAAAAAACACAAAAAACAAAACAAGACTGTAACTCAGGTCGTCACCACGCTAAGTGAGCAATTCACAGGGTCATGCTCCAGCCTGCTTTTCCTATTTTAGACATTTGAAAGCTTTGACTATGACCAGAGGAGGGCAGCTGGAGAGTTGTGAAGGGTGTCTAGTCCCCTCCAGCAACCACTCTTTCCTGGGGTCACCCTTAATGATATCAAATCCTGGAGACCTGGGTTAGACGTAGAGTGGGAGGTCACAGGGCCCTTTCTTAGCTCCTCTGGCTTCCAGGATCAGGAGGAAGGTTCCACCTCTTCTAAGCCAGACAGAACATGGTGGGACAAGCCGACTTCTCAGCAGTCTAAGAAAATCCAGGCCGGAGGGGGCTCTGCAGTGCTGGCCTTACTTTCTCTTCCCATCTAGCCTTCTCCCAATCCTCTGGGTAAAGCCTGGGCTCAGAGGCTGGTGACACTAGTCAGGAGTGAATCTTGCTGCCTACAGACTATACCCTTCTCTGTTTGGGTCGCCTCATGCAGTTCCTGAGGATAGTCCCCCATATAGGGACACATGAAGAACTGACCCCTGCATCCAGGATTAAGGGCCCATAGCTCTGCTGCTCAATCCTGTAGGAGGATGGAGGGAAAGCTGTAGCCATAGACTGATTAATCCCAGACCACCCACCACATTCTTTCTTGTGGGAAACACTGCCCACAAGCTAGGCTCTTGGGTGGGGGTAGTGAGACCTAAAGGGAGGATCTGCCCCAGGAGAAGGGAAGGGGAGCAGGAGGAGGAATGGCTGGGAAGAGGGGCAGGAATGTGGGGTGGAAGGGGGGGAAGCATGTCTGGGTGTAGGAGGGACAGAAGCAGGCATACCGTTGACTTTCACTAGATCCCTCCAGGAATGGGAAGGGAAACCCCAGGCTGTGAGCCTACAGAGCAGTCTCCACCAGGCATCTGTTAACTGAACCATTTGCTCACCTAAGTCACTGGTAGCCCTGGCCTCCAAGCTACATGAGGCAAAAGCTGCTCTTAAGGGTACTCTATCCCCCAGCTGGGTTATGGCCAAGAGGTAAAGGCAAATGCCATTTCTGGTTCCCATTCTCACCCCTGGGTATCTGTCCTCTATTGATACAAGATGAACAGGATGACCATGCAGGGTCCAGCAAAGCCATGTTGGTATTCACCCCGCACTGAAGAAAGGGGCAGGACAGCCTTATGAGATAAGTGGTTCCTGACCTCACATAAACTCACCTCTTTGGGTGATAAACACCACCCACCTCAACATGGTTCAGGGTAAAGCCAGGGCCTGTCCTCAAAAGGCCACATGACAACACACACCCCAGATGGAGCCATATTTTCAGAACAAACCCATGCCATCCTCAGCATTCTTTTTACATGCTCAACGGCATGTTCCCGCAAGTCCAAAGAGGTTATGGAAAGTTTGTGGGAACCTGGCAAAGGATGGGAGAGGGGCTGCTGGTGCCCAGAATGAGGGCATCCTGAGGCCTCTAAGGCCACTGGGTGAAAGGAGAACACTTGGCCAGGGAGGCTGTGGGGGCTCCAAATGGGGTATGGTCTGGTAAAGACGCAGCTCCAGGACTCAAGTCAGATACACAGGTGACAGGCAAAGGGTCCAGAGTCTACTCCATAGTATCAATGGAATTGAGACCCTGTGGGTAGAGCCAGCAGTACTGTGGCTAAATTGTCCAGGCTCCCGATCCCAGTCCCAGTCTCTCACCTGACTTGGGGAATGTCACCAAGAGGATGTCTGTGTCCTGGAACTGGAAAGTACAAGCTGCCTGCAGGGACTCCGGGGTGTGCATGAACCCTGGGAAGCGGACGCCATCGAAGATTTCAGTGGTGTTCATACGCTCATTCATACCGGCACGGTTGAAGGCTCTGTAGGTGAGGTGGTCTATTACCCTGGGCCCAAGTTCTTTCCAGCAGGTGCAGCCCAGTTTTTTATTTCCATCATTCAAATGTTGACACGAGGTGGCTGCTGGTCATTGTCCCCAGGTGATGTTGCAGGACCATCTCAGAAGATGGCAGACTTGCCTATCATTTGGGTCAAAAGACCCCAACTCCCTCAGGGGAGACAAAACTTCAAGCTCAGGCCTTGAACTGGCAGGCAAGCATTGGTACTTAGTCACCAGCCCTGGGCCGCTTTTGCGAAGGGCCGCTCTTCAGCAGTGATCTTTAGTGGTTATGACATATTGTGAACATCCCCGATAGACGGGGCTTGGGAGGTGTTTCTCTCAGTAACAGAAATCCCAAAGCAATGTTGGGGATAGTGTCCTGAGGGCCTGCCTTCCAGGCAAACACTTCCCATTCACAACCGTTACTCTTCGGCCTTCCCGCACTGCCGCCTACCCTGGGCAGGCAGGAATGCTTGGCAGTGTTTCCTGAGTCTTGGAGCAGCCTCTGACACCAGCCTCCACCTCCCGTGCCCCTTCTGAGTTCCCTACTCACCACAAGGTCCTTTTCTGCGTACTTTTCTGTGTGCAGGCAGCCGGGCCCTGGAAAACGTGGCTCAGGCTCTACTTGGGCAGCTCCAAGGAGGCTCCACCCTGTAGTAGCAGGGCCCTGGGGTAGAAGACTGCGGGATCTAGCCAGACCCGCTGGGGGAGGGGTAGAGAAGAGAGTATAGGCAGGCAGCAACTTTATAACCTTCAGGACAGGAGCTACTTCTAAACAGAATAGCTGTACTTTAGCAGGGACTGGGCACGATATGGTTTTCCTGTTTCACAAATGCTAGCTGTGGGAAAAGGCGCAGGCGAGGGGCGGGGCAGCGTCCCTTCCTCTGTGTTCTGAGGACCTAAGAAGGCAGCCTTCTCTGCTACCCTAGAGCCAAGCTGTTTATATAATTTTGAAAACATTTGTGGTAAATAGTAGGTATGGTACAAAGAAATCAGAGTGCTTAACAGTATGTTCAGGAACAATTTTCCATGTCCTCCCACCCCCACCCCCACCTCAAACCCGCCACCAGCCACCACATTCCTGGTCTCACAGTTTCATTAAGTAGCCACCAACAAATACGGAAGTGTCTATTGCCTACAGTGTTACTCACAAGCAATGTCTTGGAGATTTTTACACAGCAGGGTTGGAGCCCAGTTTGCAGAGGATGCTTCTTTCCTTCCTCATGTTGTGCTGCAGGTGAGCTCTAGAACTCCATCCCCATTGGCTGTTGTACAGATTGTTAATGGGTCATTAGTTATACAAACCCACATAGCACACTTCTGACTCTGGCAGCCACTTGTCTTTACCCTCCCTTTAGAGGGCGTCTCCAACCCATGGCCTCTCTTTTAAGATTTTCCCAGAGAGAAATCCATCCAGGATTCTCAAACCAAGGACAACAGCCAAGGTCTCCAAAGGTTCAGCTTGAACTTATTCATGCATCATGTAATAACTATGTGCATGACTAAGACAGAACAGTTTAGGTCGCCTAAAAATTCCCCTTGTACCTCTTAACATAACACCTACCTTCTCCCCAGACAACTGTTACACAGACCTTGTCGCCACCCTTTATTTCATTTGTTTTTGTACTTCCTGTGGACAGACAAATACACAGGTACTCTTTAATGTTTGGGTTTGTTCCACTGACATATTGTTAATGACATTCATCCATTCATTGTGTGTGTGTGAACAGTTACATGGTGGTGGTATGTTCCATCGTATAGAAACACCACAAGTTGTTCACCCGTTTGTCTGTTGATGGACTCAGGGCTGTTTCCAGTTGTAATAGCTTTTTTGAGATGTAGCTCAATTGGGAGAGTGCTTGTCTAGCATTCATGAAGCCCTGGGTTCCTTCTTAGAAGGAAATTTGATAGCATATAGGATGCTCCAAGAAGTGAAACATTCCATCCTACAGGGAAGCTCTTAAAAAGCTCAGGAAGTAAACAACTCAGTAACATTAGAAGTCCTTGAAACTGACCAGATTCACTAAGTCCTTCCTTCCCCAAATACATATAAGTAATTAAGAGAGCTGAGAGACATTCTCATACCAGCCAGCTGTCCAAAAGAGGCTCATACCAGCCAAACTGCCTAGAAGAGGCTCAGACCATCCAGCTGTCCAGAAGAAGCTGAGATCAGTTGGGGTGCCTGGAAAAGACAGTCTCCACCTGGTGAGCTTCCTGCAGTAAACTCTAGGCTTTCAGCATTCGTATTACTCATGTTGGGGTGGGCTTTTAGTGATGCAGATGTCTTTGAGTCATTTCTGTTCCTGAAAGTAACCCACCCCTCACCTATACCTCTAAGTAACCCCAGTAAAACTCATTAATTCACCAAGTTGGACTTAGTTCCCTATCTGGGGTGAGTAGATATTTGTTTTTATCTCCCCAGGAATATTGTCACACAACACTGGCACTTCTGCAATTGTCTCTTTCAGAGTACTGATGGTCCCTAGCAGATCTGACAATGAGATATGAAAAATGTCTGTGTTGACTTATTAATGAATCAGTGTAAGACACAAGGAACTGGGAGGCTGTTCAAGTTTTCTTTTTGTTGTTCTAATAAACACCATGACCAAAAGCAACTTAGGGAGGAAAGGGTTTATTTCAGTTTATGGGCTACAGTCCATCACTGAGGGAACCAAGGCAGGAGCTTGAGGTAGACACTATGAACATCGCTTACCTATTTACATGCTTTCTTTTGCTCTTTTGCTCTCCTTGTAGCCTCAGCTGACCTGGAACGCACTATGTAGACCAGGCTGGCCTTGATCTCGAAGTGATCCGTCTGCCTCTGCCTCCCAAGTCCTTGGATTAAAGGTGTCCACCACCGTGTCGGGCTCATACTGCTTTTTTATACAGCTGGGGCCCACCTGCCTAGGGATGTTGCTCTTCTACATTAATTAGAAATCAAGAAAATGTCCCCACAGAGATGCCAACAGAGCAATGTGATGGAGGCAATCCCCTTAGATAACTCAGGGATGTGTCATGTTGAGTTGAAGCTAACTAGAAGATTGGCTGTGTATATAAAAATGTAGAACAAATCAATATTATTCAATTGGCAGCCAGGTGTGGTGGGTACAAGCCTTTAATCCCAGCATTGGGATGGGGAGGGGCAGAGGCAGGTGGATCTCTGTGAGATTGAGGCCAGTCTGGTCTACATAGTGAGTTCTAGGCCAGCTGGGCTATAGGGAGATGCTGTCTCAAAAAGACCCCCCTCAAAAAAAATATTAGTGTTGCTGGAGAAAGTGGTAGAAAAAAATTGATGAGCTCAGAGATTTGAATTTCCAGCTCAAGAAGTATCTGTTGGGAGCCAGTAAGATGGCCCAGTGGGTAAAATGTGCTCGCTGCCAAGCCTGAGGACCTGAGTTTGATCCCAGGGACCCATATGGTGGAAGGAGAGAACAAACACCTGTAAGTTGTCCTCTTATCCCCATACCGAAAGGTGGTATACACATACCCACACATTATTAACTATTAGTAGTTAATTGATTAGTTTAAAAAAATTTAAATTGCTGGGCATGGTGGCGCACGCCTTTAATCCTAGCACTTGGGAGGCAGAAGCAGCTAGATCTCTGTGAGTTCGAGGTCAGCCTAGTCTATATGGTGAGTTCCAGGCCAGCCAGTGCTACACAGTGAGACCCAAATAAACAGAAACAAACAAGCCTGGAGGGATTGCTCGGCAGTGAGGAGCACTAACTACTCTTGCAGAGGATCCAAGTTAGATTCCTAGCATCCATGTCGCAGCTAATGACCTTTTCCAGGAGATCCAATACCTTCTGACCTCCTCAGGCACTGCATGATATGGGTGCACCTTCATACATACAGGCAATACACTCATGCACTAAAATAAAGAGTAAACAAAATATAAAACCAAACAAAAAATCCACTTTGAGACAATAATGAACAGTGCTGAATATGAACAAAAGTTCTGTGTGGATCTACATACATGTCTTAAGTACTCCAGTATATATGTTGTATTTTTACAATTTAAATGTTTTTTAAAAAGAATGAGATCAATGAAGCTCTCTCATGCAACAGAGGGCCAGGAACACAGAAGGCCACAAATGGCCAAAACACTGAGAATAAGAGTCTGCAGAGTGTGGGTCCTTGGACAGGGCTCCTATATTGAGGTCCACCTACCCAGGGCTCAGGGATCATTGCGGAAAAGGGGGCAGAAAGATTGTAAAGCCAGGGAGGAGGTGCATGAGCATATGGAAATAGTCCTATAGGCACCTGGGACCCTTCTCATATAAACCTACAGCAATGGTGTCAGCATGCACAAGACCCATGCAAACTTAGGCAGACAAAAACCCAGCACAAAACTGTAGAACTGAACAGCAGGCTCCAATCTTAGTCGAAGATTTATTGGCAGCTGATTACTGCTGGGTGAGGAAGAGCTGATCTTCTTAAAGGGAGGGACTCCAGATAGGCTGACTAAACCCCGGTGGATGAACTTACACTGAGGGACATCTGGGGACGCTAGCTTTATATGATAGGCCTTAATACAAAAGATAGAATGTATGAACTCCAGTTGGGGGGCTATGGGAGGGTGCCAAAGGGGAAGGGGGAAAGGGGTATAAAGATGATTTTCTGTATGAAATACACAAAAATTCAATAAAATTAAAATAAATGAAAAAAAAGAAAGAGGAAGGCTTAACCTGTGCTGATATGGCTGAGCTGACTTGCAAATTCTACAAGCTGGCAGACCAAAGCTCAGATGCTGAGGAGGGAAATAACACGTACAGTCCCATCTGAGAGACCAACTCATAGATTCCCACTGGAATCTGATGAAAGTAGGTTCCGCCCTGGGGAGCTGACTGGTATTCCAGGGAGTGGGGCTCAGAAAAGAGAGGGGAGGGGAGAAAGCATCCCAGCACCAAGTTTCTTCCTTCTTTCCTGTCACCTGTTCTTTCTTCCTGCCCTTCATCCCTTTGCTCTAAGCCCTGTCAAAGATCACAAGGCAGTAATGGGGCTCGGAGAGGTCTGGGAGGAAAGGCAGGTGGAGGGGTGGAGCCAGCACCCACGAGGTTCCGGAAGCTGCATAGGCTAGAAGGGCTCAGTTGGCTATGTGTTGCTGGGGTCTGAGGGCAGGTGAGGTCTCAGACTATGGTGTCCTAGAGGTGCTGTCTGGAGGGAATAGGTGTCCCCGGGAGGCCAGGGTTATCACGGCACCACTGGTGCTTGGGAACAGATGTGCAAGGACGGGTTACCCAGCAGCTCTAGAGGATGAGAGAACTGTTCTAGATGTCCTGACGGCCTGGGCGTCTTTGTGTCGGTTCTCTGTGCTGCCTCAGTCTCCTGCTTTCTCCTTGTTCCTTGCTGTCCCTTGCCTGGAGTGTTCCTTCTTTCCTTTCTCTTATACCCTAACCTGTCCCTTCCTCCAGGAAGACTTCCTGGGTGCAGGATAAAGGCCAGGGGCAGTTCTCACTCCTGTTCTGGAACTTTCTTTGTACTCATCTTTATCCTTACCCAGCTGAAGGTGGGCCCTCATCCTGCCCCTTCAATTTCCACATTAGGAAAGGTTTCCGTATGTGAGAGTGGTCGGACGAAAATCAAAGCACTGCCGGCATTTGTGGCAGCAGGACGGGGGCTGTGATGACTGTCTCAGAGCCTGGAACGTTCTGTCCTCTGGCAGCAGTTGTCCTGCAACAGCAGTGACACAGAACAGCGACATCCCGCTCAGGGACTGTTCTCTGCATGAAATGCGAAGATGTGTCCTCAGCTGTCTTCTCTTTGTTTTCCAGCATCTGAAGTCTTGGGCCCTGGTGCTTGAAGCTGTCTGGGCCCAGTTCTGGCCTCAACTGGGTCTCTAGGAGCCTCTGTCTGGTCATGAGCTTCTGTCTTCTTCAGACAGAACTCACTCAACAAGGTTATGATTACCCAGGATAAGGGCTGGAGATGTAGGGCAGTGAAGCGTGCGTGCCTCACCAGGAAGGAAAACACGGCATGAGCCTTCTGTGTGTTACAAGCCCTGGGGGTTCCTGTCTTAGATTTGATATTAGTGTCTTGGATTTGGTTTTAAATCAAGATTTAAGATCTTTAGATGTTCCAGCCCCTGAGAAGGGCACAGTCACAACACATGCTAAAGGGAAGGTGGAGGCAAGTTTCACAGTAATCACAGAACAAGCTTCACAGAGAAAGCTTCAAATCCAAATTAGGTCTTGGAGAAGATCCTGCTGAGGCACCAGAGCCTTGTTACTTCACACAACGGGGCGATTTCAGTGTCAAGGAGTCCAGGGCATCTCCCCTGAGATGGGAGGAATTGCTGCCTATTGGTGTAGGGCTCCACAGAGGTGTAGTGTGGCCTCCTGGGCAGGAAGGGGATCAGGACAGTCCCCTAATATGCAAATACCACTTGTCATGCTCTCTCTGAGCCTCAATCTCCTTCCTGTGTGTGAAAGAGCATCTCTCACTGAGAGATCTTCCTGGAGTCCCAGGCCAGTGTCAGCTCTGAGGACTAAGGACAAAGGACTAGCAGTAGGAGACCCTCAGTCCCAGGTAAGTATGGTGGATGGATGCTGACCACAGTGCCCACAGGGAAGCAGCAGCAGGGTGCCTCTGAGAGGCCACTTTCCAGCTTCGTATGAGTCAGGTGGAGAAGAGGCTTTAGAAGGACCTAGGGCTTCTCAAACTGGGTCCCCTCACAGTCCTGAGAGTTTCAAGATGAGAGAAATCACCTTGCCCCAGGCAAGAGTCTGGAATTCACCTGAGCCTACAGCCAAGGTGTGAATCATAGCTCCTCCTCTTATGGCTCTGTGCCTGTACCCCTCCGTTTGCAGAGTTGGGTAGGAGGAATAACATCAGGACTCGCTGTGTGGAGGATGTGAATTGAGAAGTAGGATCTTAGAGGAAGGGACCATGGAGAGCAGTAATGGACCCAAGACCCTGGCAGCTCTGGCATGTCCTCAGAGTCTGTGAACTGAGCTCACCATGAGCAGTTTCCCTGGGTGATGTGACCTTCCTTGGGCAACTTGTCAGGATCTCCCTAAGGGTCCCCGTAGGAAACTGGTGGAGATGTAACCAACAGAGGGCAGCAGTTGCAATAGTCAGTTGGATGGCTGGGTGACAGGAGTAGGTGCAGAGACACCAGCTGTGTGGGCTGATCTGTCACCATGTCTGGAATGCAAGACACAGGTCAGGCAGCCTTCAGGGAGGTTTGAGGTCGGGGAGGGGGACCTACCCTGGGCTGGCCCCAAGGTTTTGGCCTTGCTCCTGATGTTCACCAGCCTCAAGCTCTCAGACAGGATACTGAGGAGATACAAAGTATTTGTGTCTCCTTCAAACCTAGAGTTCTCTCCTCCCGATTCCACAGTCCTGGGTCCTATAATCCATGAGGAGCCCTTCTCTACCCTGACCCTGACTTTTGTTTTCCAGTATGGAGTGTTGGAGGCTGGGCTTCAGAGGATATGATTATGCTTCTATCAGGAGAGGCTCTCCATTAAAAAAAAAAATTTTTTTTCTTAAGCAGGGCATGGTGGTGCACGCCTTTAATCCCAGCAGAGGCAGAGGCAGGGTGGATCTCTGTGAGTTCAAGACCAGCCTGGTCTACAGAGTCAGTTCCAGGCCAGATGGGGCTACAGGGATACCCTGTCTCAAAAAGGCCAAAAAAAAAAAAAAGATTTATTTATTTTAGTGAAACAGTATTTATTAATTCCAATAAAAAATTATGGAACGCTTCACCAATTTGTGTGTCATCCTTGTGCAGGGGCCATGCTAATCTCTGCATCATTTCAATTTTAGTATATGTGCTGCTGAAGTGAGCACATAATAAATAATTTTTTGGTCTTGGCTGGTCTCAGTCTCACAGAGATCTGCCTGACTCTGCCTCTGGAGTGCTGGGATTCAAGTATGCCCTACCATGCCCAGCCCTGGGAGAGGATGTCTTGATGAAGTAGTGGAGATTGTCTAGCCTCAGACTTACCTGCCTTACTCAGGGAGGAAGCTTAGGGCCGCTTCTAGTACAATGATCCCAAACAGTCAGCTTCAGAATAACACAAAGTCAGAGTCTAGTCAGGACACATGGGAGTTCTCCAAACTTATCAACAGGTGTCAGTTAACTGATGAACTTCATACCGATGGGAAATACCTGAATGTCCACACAGGGACTTGGTTCAGAAGCTGAGGGTGCGGCCAGAGCTGGCCACTAGGAGTAGGAGTAGGAGTAGTAGTGGGGGAGCAGGGAGAGAGAAAGAGAGACCTGAAGACAAGCCACCGTTCTCCCCTCCTACCAGCTTCTCCATCTGCCTTGAAGACAACTGGAGCTTCCAGGCAGGTCTGTGGACCCTAAACAAGCATAGAGGTCAATCATGGAGGCAGTGATGGGGCCAGTATGACTGGATAGGCTTTGGAAAGACTGAGTCTGCCCTCTTTGACCTGCCATAATTCACTCTTGGTGGAACACATCAGAATGAACAAGTCAGACCTTTGAGGTCCTGGACTTCTCCCTCAGGGGTTGTGGGGGGTGAAAAATAAGCAAACTGTGAGCAATCTACAGCTGCTGGAAGCTGGGGAGCCCTGGGAAGCATGAGGAAATGCTCAGGGAGGCTGGCTACAAGGGGAGCCTGCATGGGCTCTGGACTTCTGATGGACCATGAAGGTTGTTGCAAAGGTCCTGTGGCCTTGAGCATGACTAGAGGGTTAGATGGGGCCAGACAGATGGGGAGCACAGGGCAGCAGGCTTGGTGTTCAGGCTGGGGTCACAGGTCCTGGGAGGTCCCTTAAGGCTTATCTCTCTGGGAAGGGATCCCTGAGGGCTCTGAGAGGTCTTTAGCTGGGATAAAAGACCTTGTATCACTGTGTTGAGGAGACAGAGGCCCACCAGGTAGCAGTGGTGGCACAGAGGAGATGAGACCTGATAACAGACTTCCTTGGCAGAGTTCACTGAAGGCCACACACATGAGACAAGGTCCCCCAAGAAGCAGAACCAACAGGAATGTGTAGTATGTACATTTATTATCAAGGTTTGGCTCCACAACTAGCAAGCTGGAGGGCAGGAAGGCTGGGGTACAAGGTCCAGCTGATGCTGAAGGCAGGGGAAGTCCTACCAGACAGCAGGTGAGGAGCAAGCTTGCACTTGTGCACCTTGCATTCCCTGCAGGCCCTGGATGGAACCCATGAGCTCCCTCTCCCAGCCTCGGAGGCATTTCCTACATGAGGCCAGCTGAGTGAATATTTGTTTCATCCAGAAACACCCTCAGACACTCTCAGAACAGTGTGTGAGTCAGCTGTCGGGTGACCTGAGACCCCTGAGACTCTTACATAAAATTAATGGTCCCACGGGGCTGGAGAGATGGCTCAGCAATTAAGAACACTGACTGTTCTTGCAGAAGACCCGGGTTGGAATCCCAGCACCCACATGGCAGCTAATAGCTGTCCGTAACTCCAGTTCCAGGAGATCCGAGAGCCTCTTCTGTCTTCCACGGGCATCGCATGACATGAGTGCACTTACCTACATGCAGGCAATACACACATACACATAAAATAAAATAAAAAAATAAGTAAAATATTTTAAAATTAATGGTCCCATGACAGAGAGTAGACACATTGGTCATCATGAAGGTCTTTGGGATCTTGCAGGAGGAGGGGGCAGGGCATGATAACACAGGATGGGGGCATCGAGTGAGTTTAAAATGCTTCACACCTTCAGCTGAAAGTACTCAGGAAGTAGCCTGACTGGGGGAGATACAGGCTGTGGGGGGATTTGGGGGAACAGGGCAATTGTCAGAGTAGATATGGGTTTCTGGGCTCTGAAATAGAGTATCACCCATGAAGTCAGTGTTTCTGCAGCTCCTCTTTCAGAGGCAGTGGGAGGCAGGGGGAGACGTGTTCTGGGGCACAGTCTCGGGGAGGGGCATGGCAGAATTGCCTGTAGAGGACCATAGAGTCAGCCAGTGGAGACACTAGGCTACTCTGAGGAACTACTCTGTTTCTGTGGGAGCCCAGTGAATATTAGATGGGTCTCAGACTCCACAGCACATACTGTGTGGATACTGAGGGTGGGTCCGCTGGAAGGGCCCAGGTGGTGCTAGGATGCTGACCCTGAAGCCATTTGAGAGTTTGAAGCACAGGGACTCCTCAGGACTGAAGAGATCACCTAAGGCTTGTGATCAAAGTGCTGCCCATGACAGCTGGGAGGACAGCCCTGCTGAAAATTGGTAGGAAGCCTTTAGGGTGGAGGAGCCAGAAAAGCTGAGAATCCATAGGAAGTTAAGAGAAGAGCTGC
This sequence comes from Nannospalax galili, assembly GCF_000622305.1. Classification (NCBI taxonomy): domain Eukaryota; kingdom Metazoa; phylum Chordata; class Mammalia; order Rodentia; family Spalacidae; genus Nannospalax; species Nannospalax galili. The sequence goes on along the minus strand of NW_008344211.1, from coordinate 26,223 downwards.
ATTCGGAGGGCAGGAAACCTGAGTAGCGACGGTAAGCTCTGACCATACCTCCCCAATCCCCCCTCCACCCCAATCCATTCTACCCCCCCACTCCCCACCCCCACCATAGAGTGAAAAATAGAGGAGGAAGCAGAAGGTCTGTGGGAGGAGCCTGCCTGGCCGGGGATGAGGATAATTTTCTGTTTCAAAATCAAGAGTCATGACATGGTGGGGCTGGAGGGGGCACAGGGAGCAAGATCTATGTGGGGATCTCCAGGGACTGTCCTGTGAAGAACCAGGGAATTTAGTCTGAAGTCATGGATCCAAGTGTGGGGTCAGAAGAGAGAGGGGAGGGATGAAGGACAGAACCCAGCCCTCCTTCCTCCAGGTCAGGCTCCAAGACATGGAGGGAGAAGGAGCAGTTCTGCCTCACAAGTCAGTCAGCAAGTTCCCTCAGCACACAGTAATTGCTCAACTAACACGAGCTCTTGGGATTGGGAATACCTCTAGAGACAGAGGCAGTGTGCCTATCTTAGAGGCCTGAGGCCATCTGTCAACAGAAGGATGTTGGTCTGTCTGTCGTGCTGAAGGCAGACTAGGAGAGAACACCTGTGTGCTGCCCAGGCGGTCACCACAAGCTTAGGGCAGGTAGTTCCTGAACACAGGTTCCTGCGTCTCCTCTCTTCTCCACCACATTCCTTTGTCCCATCAGACTCGCTAATGAAACATATCAAAGATAGAAGGAAGACTCTCAAGGTTGTGGCAGAACGTTAAGGCAGCTGTGGGCTTTCTGGGATATGCATGGGATGCTTCCCAGTGCTTCTGACCTTGAGCACTGCAGTCTCCATCCAACAGGCCTGGTGGCCCTTCCCCCCAGGGGTCCTCACTCATGGCTAATCCTGGGAGGCTCTGGGGTTCTAGTCCTGGTCCTGGTGCCATTTGCTGGTGGCCATGTATGACAAGCCCTTGGTTTAACACAATGTCAAGATTTTTCTCTTTGGAGACTTTCAGAAAGATCAGTGGGCTCCCCAGGAATACCAGAAGGAACAAGGCCTTCCTGTCCCCATTGTCCTGTGTCCTTCCAGTTCCTAACTCAAGGAGGCTGAGCCCAAGACATAAGTGGGACACTTGGGGATTTCATCTAACAACCCCTAAGTGAACCAAGGTTTCAGGAGACATCTGGGTACCAGAGTAAACAGGGACCCCAAAGCCACCCAAATGTGGGGTAGAGTCATGTGCTGACCCTTATCCTGAGCCCTCACTTCCTCTGGCCAGGGAATCTCATTAGCCTCTCCTCCCTAGCCCTGTTCCACCATGCTCACAGGACTCCAACTCTTGCACCCACAGGAGTGGAGTCTCTGTTAGTCTTTTCCAGACTATGCTGGGTAGGCAAGGGAGAGTTAACTGGCTCCAGAGGGAAAGCAAGATGTGGTCTATCCCTGTCTGTGCCCCACTCCTCCCTCCAGACCCTTTTGCCCAGGGTGAGGAGGCTCCTGGTTTGGTTCCCAGGGCTTTCCACTGTGTCCTCTTCTGACACCTGGGTCTGGTGGCTTCATGGCATCACTGTCTAAATGGATCATTTCTATCTAGAGACAGGGTAACTATAGTTCCAGAAGGGTGCAGTCACATGCACTTAAGCAGCTAGGACAGGGGATCTGAAAAAGCAGGAGCCAGAGGGCCTTTTGTATTCCAACTGGGCCCCACCCATGGGGCCAGGGACTGGCTTGGCTTTTCTTCCCACCTATCAGAGCCCACCAGGGATGCCCTGCCTCATGCCACTACAGAATCTGAAAGCCACAAGGAAGCCCATCCTCTAGTTCAGTCTGGGCCCACCAGACTCCCTTGATTTGGAAAGGCCTGTGGTTCTGCCGGAGGACATCCAAATCCAAGGTTGCTTTTGGTTTTCCTTATAGCTGTGCTGGCTTTACGTGGGTACCCTCCCCATTTCAAATAAAGCAATCAGGGGCCCCCAGACTCTGGCCCCAGGCAATGCGGGTTCTTTCTTAGGTTGGGGAGGAAGCTGTCTCTTCTGGGGAGCACAGGTCATTCTTGCTCCAGTTATGAGAAGATTGATAAGGGGTCAGCAGATGGAGAAGAGCATGTGGGTCCAAATCCCAGGGCCACCTCAGGACATTGAGTTCAGCAGGAGGGGCCCAAGAGCATATGTGCACTCTTGAGAGATGGCAACCCAGACTCCTCTTTCAGACTCCTAAGTCAGTTAACCTGAAGCTCAATTCAGTTAACCTGATGCCTAACTCAGTTAACTTGATGCCATAACCTGCCTCAGATGAAGAGGCCAGGTTACTGCCTGTGACCCTAAGGGATTTTCCCCCTACAGACTTTTGCCCCAGAGACCCAGGAATGGCCAGTTTTTCTATTGAGGGTTTGCTTGCCTTTTGCAGACCAGGAGCAGCTGACATGTGTAAGGCATTAGCCCTGTCTGCTCTTCTTGGCAAATTGTGGAGCCCCCCAGGGAGTTTCCCTTTTAAAGAAGTGGCCCTTCACAGTTGGAGAACTCAGGACCAGGCTGTCTGTCTCCCTGGGTTCCAGCCCCAGGACTGAAGCCTTACTGCACCTCCGAACTGCTCCTGGTGAGTGTTAGGGTGCTGGCAAGTAGAGCTAGGTGGTGGCCAGGCTATAATGAGGTCCAGAAAGTCCTGTCCTTTCCCTTCCTGTCTCTGGGTAGGAAATGTCTTATGAACAGGGCAGCCTCACAGTTAGTGGGCTCTGACCATACATGCTCAATGAGTGTCATCATGCAACACCATGAAGGCTGAGGGTCTGAAAGGCTGGGAGCTTTCAAGTGATGGACAGAGGAGGTCATTAGTCCTCATCAGAGAGACGAAAGAGTTTCTTTTGGGTTTCAGGATGGTGTGGGGAGGATGGGAGTAAATCTTAAAGCAGGACTTTTGGGAACAGGCCAGGGTTTGCAAAGCGAGGGTGATGTGTGAGGAAGATAAGCCTGTAGACAGGGGCTGTTCGGGACTCCTGGAGGTGTGCAGCACCCTGGGCAAGATGAGGAGAAATATGAAAAAGCCACCAAGGTGAGGACAGACTGGAGGTGCTGGGAGTGAGGGCTGTTATTCAGGGACTTGGTGGGCTGAGGTTCCATATGGCATGGACCCCAGGGAATAAGCTTGGGGGGCAGAGGTCGAGGTGAGGGCTTGGCTGTTGGACCTGGAAGGTTGCAGGATCTAGGGGTCTCCATCTACAGATATCAGCCTGGTATGCAGCTGGAAGACAGGCTGTGCTTCTGAGCCACTTGTGACCCACCACATCCTATAGGGAGAGGGACAGAAGAACAGATGACTGGGACCCCAAACGTGGGTCACCACTTCACGTGCAGCCTTCCTGGAAGTTTATCTGGGGCCCTGATTGCCAGAGTCCACAGGTGATCATAGGGAACTGAGGCTAGCACTGCAGGCACCTGAGGGGTCTAGGAATTGCGTGGTTCAGGAGTATCTGGGTGTACCTAGCCTAGAGCACAAGTGATTGTAGCAGGTGGTCATACACAGAGTGTGTGTCTTCCACATCCCATGTAGAAAGTTGATGGCTTTACATGGGCATATGTGTGGCTGTCTGCATATACCTATACTTGTCTAGGGATCTGAGTATATGTTTGCTTAACATGTGTGGAAGCATTCACATGTGCATTCATAAGTATGTCCACACATCTGGGCCTGTAGTTTTAGGGTATGTGCAAGTGTTTCTTTCTGTTTTGATCTGTGCCAATGTTTGGGGACTGATCGGTCCATATTTATGTGTCCCCCTGTACAAAGGCTGACATTTAGATATGGATATAGGTGTTCACACATGGTGTTATGAGGAGATATATGTGTAACTTGTGTAGAGGTACAAACATGCATGTGGGATGTGCCTGTGGTTTGCTATGTAGAGGTGTCATCCAAGTGTATGTCGTTCAGATAGGTGTGTAACTGTCTCCATGTTTGGATGTGCTCTGTGGCTTGTGTTCACGAAGGATATGGGTCATGGATCTGAGGTCTCCGTGCTGCTATGCAGTGTCTCTACTGCCCCATGACTGGCTGGTGGCGTGATCAGTGTGAAGCCAGTCCACTGGGGTCTCAAATGGCAAATTAAGCTTTCAGGCAGCTTCCTAAGGTCCCATGTCACAACATAGCTTGGTACAATGAACTGTGATGAGCTCTTGCTAGCGATTCTTTCCAGGTGCTTCTGTGTGGGAACCTGGTAAGTCCAGGCCCATTGGGGAAACCCTGCTCAATATAGCACGTGTTCTTGGCTGAGGAATGATTCACTGATGCACTGTTGATCTCAGTGGGACCCTCTCTGGCTCTGGTTGGGAGTTAATAGCACTGTTCAAGTATTGTATGTTTATTTATACTATGTTCTATTTGCTTTTGAAAAGTGAGCATGATTTTCCAAGGGAAAACACCAGCACTATTCTCTGTATCTAATAAAGGTGGTATGATTCAAAGGCAACTGTGAATTTGAAAACAGCTTGAGGCAAGGGTTGGGTGCAGATCTCTTGGGAAGTGACCACCAAGGCAGGCAGGCAGGCAGAAAGCAATGCCTGAAGCAAGGGCATCATGAGGTGCCCTCATGTGGGGACTATTCCATCCTGCTGAGATCTCTCAGTCTGTGGGATGGTCTTCCCAGGACCATTTAGGCAGCACATTGCCAATTGTCTTCCTACCCATTGGCTTTTAACTCCCACACAAACAAGAAGAAGAGGTGCCATCACCCAGAGCATGGGCCGCTGATAGCAGCTATGGAGCACGCATGAGGGCACAGCTATGAAGAGAGAATCTCAAGGCTGACATATAGGGACCACTGCCTTACCACAGCCCAAAGGACAGGGTCCCTACCTCTTTAAAACATTTTAAATTAATTTATTTCCATTTTATGTATTATAAGTGTTTCCCCTGCATATATATAAGCTCACCCATGTTGTCCAATGTCTGAGGAGGCCAGAAGAGAGTGTCAGGTACCCTGGAACTGGAGCTAAGGATGATTGTTAGCTGTCATGTGGTTCTAGGAACTGACCCAGGTCCTTTGCAAGAGCAGCCAGTACTCCTAACTGCTGAGCCATCTCTCCATCCCCAATCCTCCCTTCTCTTTTATAGAGTAAGCCAAAGCCTCTAGTCAGGAAAATTCGCAAGTATTAGTTTTCTGTAGCTGAAAACACTTACTCCACACATTATAGGTTGGTATATGGCAACTCTCCATTATCTGTTAGGCTAGTAAGTCATCAGGGCTAGCAAGGCTGGTTGGTCTCTGGCCTTCAGTGTCCAGGGCCTCAGCTGGAAGACTTGAAAGTGGGGTCTTGTCTATCAGGTGGCCAAGCTGTACCTCTCTATGTCATGGGCCTTTTTCATATCAGGGCCGCTGAGTTTCCAGGGGAGTGTTCTGGGAGACACAAAGGGAGCCAGTGTAATGACTCTGTGGATAAAAGCACTTGCCACATAAGCCTGACGACCTAAATTCAATCCTCAGAACCCATGTGGAGAAAGCAGGATATAGTAATGCACTTCTGTCATCCCACTACTCCTAGGCAAGTGGAGACAGGAGAGTCGCCCAGAAGCTCAGTGGCCTGCTAGGCTGGAGTGCACATCATGGCAGAACGAAGAAGAGAAACTCTCCCTCAACAAGTTGGGAGGAGAGAAATGGTTCCTGAAAGCTGTCCTCTGACCTCCACATCTGTGCTGTGGGATGTGTGTGCCTGTACTTGCATACAACACATACACACACACACACACACACACACACACACACACACACACACAAAGACGTCCACCAAAATGGCTCATTGAAAAAGAACCAACTTCCTTAAGTTGTCCTCTGACCTCCAAAGATGCCGCTGACATCTGGCCTGCTGCCCTCTATATGTCAGGGCTGTTATTGATCCCTCAGTGGAGCTGTGCCAATGTCACATAGAGCAGTAGGATGTGAGGCCTTGGCGTAGCCATCTCATAGCCTGTGAATCTGTCACAATCAGGAACTTGAACCAGGACGACTCTGAAGCTGGTGCCCTTAATGCCTATACCCATCTTCCAGTTGCTTTCCTAACTGGTTTTGTGATATGGGACAGGCTGAACACCCCTCAGTGTACTGCTACACAGCATTGCTACAGACAGATGTGGCTTCCATAACCAGGGCAGAATGACAGGAGAAAGAGCAGCAAGAAGTAATTATATGTTTAACATATAATTACTGAAAGAAACAAGAAGTCAACATGCTGGAAAGCAGAATGGAAGAAGTCACCTAAGAGTATAGGGGACAAAAAATCAGAAGAAAACTTGAAACAAGGCAGGGCATTGGAGTACAGGCCTATCATCCCAGCTACTCAGGAGACTGAGGTAAGAAGATTCAAAGCTCAAGGCCAGCTTTGGCATTGCCTCAAAATGAAAATAACAGGTTGGGGAGCTGACTCAGTAAAGTGCTTGCCTTGCAAGCATGAGGACTTGAGTTCGATCCCTAGCACCCACGTGACATGCTGAACTGGAGAAGCACGGACAGGCAGATCCCTGGCCAGCCAGCCTAGTCAAATCAGTGAGCCCCAGGACCCAATGAGAGAGACTGTCTCAAAAAGCAGGATGGACTGCTCCTGAGGAACAATACCCAAGGCTGACCTCTGGCCTCCTTATGCACCAGCATACACATGTGTACTTGGACATAGAGAAGCACACCCATACCTATATGTAGCCACATCAACAAAAAAGTAATAAAGAGGGCTGGGAGGGATGAGTAGTGGGGTGGTGGTGTATAAGAATAAAGCATAACATATAGATGTATGAAAATGTCCAAAAAAGGCAGAGCTAGGGATGGACCTCAAATGGTAAGGATTTGCCTAGCATGCATGAAGCCCTGGTCTCTTATTCCCAGCACCTCATTAAACCAGGTGTGGTAGCACACAACTCTAATCCCAAATTCAGCAGATGGAGGCAGAAAACCAGAAGTTTAAGGTCACTCTAAGCTACATAGGGAGTGGAACCATACGAGAGAGAGAGAGAGAGAGAGAGAGAGAGAGAGAGAGAGAGAGATTTGCAAATTATAGCATGTCACTCATTGAGAAGCCACAGAACTCTGAGGATGAAGAGGTGACTCCGCCCTGAGAAGAAAAGTGTGCCGTCTGCAAAGAACTGGATGGAATGTAGGCCAAGCTGGTGTTGTTCCTGTCAACAGCTCCTTGAATGAGACAGACTTTGGAGGCTTCAAGTTCATGGGAAAAATGCTTTAACAGCCCAGAACTGCATATCCAGCAACACAGTTGACCACGTGTGAAGGCAGAATAGACACATGCAGACTTGCAAAGACTCAAAAATCCAGTTCCCACAAACTGACTGCAGAGAATGTTGGGAGGACCTGTCCTAACCAGAGTCTGAGCAGAAAAGGAGGAAGGGTGACAGCACAGAACTCAGTGGGATCCATAGGTTCCAGGCTGGGAGCCAGGGAGCCGGGAGGCTGCAAAGTCAGATGACAGCAGGTGGGAAGGAAGTGGGAGACTGGGCTGTGGGAGGGACAGGCTGTAGATTTAGGGGATCAGAAGATTGTGAATGTGATAATGACACCCAATTGAAGAAAGATGGGGGCAGGGATCACAATCAGAAGTTCAGGAGAAATAAACACTTTTGCTTTGTGACAGGGTCTCACTCTGTAGCCTAGGCTGACCTCAAACTTGCCATCCCCCTCCTCACCCTCCCAAGTACAGGATTATAGGGATTACAGATGTGTAACACTGTGCCCAGCTTAATAAAACCCTCTCCAAAGTGCTCTGCTCTGATTGCCCTAACTTTTCCTACAAAGAAATAGGTACGCCGATGACTTCTAGTTTACAGAGACACTGAGGCTAAGAAATCTCTACCACGTGAAATTCTGAATTGGCCAATGGGAAGCAGGAACCCAGCCTTCTGAGCTGAAAGCCCACAGGCCACAACCTTTTTTTTGTGTGTGGTTTTATTCTTGTTTTTGTACTGACCGAGGTCGAACCCTATGTTTGTGCATGCTAGGCAAATGCTGTGCCACAGAGCCACATCGGGACCAGACTCTGGGGCTTTTAAAACAATAAAGGATTACAAAGGGATGACAAGAGAAATTTTTTTTTCGGTCTTTTTGAGACAGGGTCTCCCTGTAGCCCCAGCTGTCCTGGAACTCACTATGTAGACCAGGCTGGCCTTGAACTCACAGAGATCCGCCTGCCTCTGCCTCCTGAGTGCTGGGATTAAAGGGGAGCGCTAACACGCCCAGCATCAAGAGAATTTTTATAAAATTACTTTTAAACAATCCAAGCTGGGGGTGGTGGTATACTTGTGTAATCCCAGCATTAGGTGGTAGGTACAGGAGGGTCAAGAGTTCAGGACCAGTGTTGGTAACGTGAAACTCTCAACAATAAATTTGAATGAAGCTCAATTTACACATGGGAAGAAGTTCATAATCAAGGACCAGCCAGGTCTAAACAGATAGCTTGGCCCTTCTGGGGATGCATCATGGACAAAGAGACGTTCCCAGGTACAGAGACCCAGAGCTTACACAGCATTACCAGACTGGCCTGGACACTGCTGTGATTCAGGGAGAATAGAACAGACCTGACGACAGCATTTGCAGGTTTGCCCAAGAAAGGGTTGCAGACAAGCAAGATAGGCACCTCAAGAGAAAATAAGAAGAGGGAACAAATGAACCCAGAGCAGTGTATTGCTCCTACATGAATGTTGTGTTCCCAGGGAGGGCCATGTTATCTGAGTTTCTAAAGGAGCTTCCTGGAATGACTAGCTTTGGAAAAGCCATTGTTGGGGGCAGATGGGGTCATATTGAAGGAGATCTGACAGGTGCAGGCCAGCCAGGACATGGACTGAATACATCTGAGTCCATTGTCATGTAAGGCTGGTATGGTTGCTTCCACTTGTGATCCCAGCACTTGGAAGGCTGAGGTAGGAGGATCACTGCAAGTATGAGGCCAGCCTAAACTGCACGAGTAGAAGTCCAGCCTGGACTAACAGAAAGACCCTGTTTCAAAATGAAAGAAACAGGTTGGGTGTGGTGGCATCAGTCTGTAACCCCAGCACTTGGAAGGCTGAGGCAGGAGGATAACAGCAAATTGGAGACCAGTGTGTGCTACGTAGAGTTTTAGGCCATTCAGGGCTATAGTGAGGCCCTGTCTCAAAGGAAGTCACCACCCCTCCTCCCACAAAATAGCAAAATCCAAATAATAGTAATAATAATAATAGAATTATGTGCTCTGTAATGACATTTGGATATGGGCTGTGTGTGCCTCAGTGGACCCCTATGATATTGCCTGGCAACTCATAGGTGTCTTTTTCTGTAGAAGATCATGCAAGTATGAAACCATCTAATAAGATTAATAATCTAATAAGACTAATAAGACTAATAATAATCTATCTTTGGGTAGATCCCCATAACTACATTGATAGTTATTCACTACTCTAACATTTACTCTCTAAGGAAGATACCAAATTATGTCCATGTTACAGATGAGGAAACTGAGGTGTAAGGAACAGGAGCTGGATTGGAGATGTATGGGCATGTGGGGATCTCGGGGCACCAGCTGCTGGGCATGGCGCCGGTCTCTTGCGTGCACCTGGGGTGCAGTGGGTCCCACACCGCGTCGCCGTGGGTCTCTGCTACCAGAGCTGGCGGCTCTAGGACCGCTGTCAGCTGCCCGGTCGGGTTCCGTTTCAATTTCCACCATGCACTCTCCCTCTAAGTTCGAGACCTGTTGGCCACCGTCACGAGGGGAGGTGCGAGAAACGGCGAAAGCAGGGTCTTCGTGAGTCGATGACGGAAGGATAGCCCCCCCCCAGGGAGACTGGATCACAGGATTTAGTGTTACAGCTTCAGACAAGTGACTCAGCTCAGATCTCAGTGATTCAGCTCCAGCTCCAGCTTTATTGGGGTAAAACTAGGACTATTTATAGTGTGGAGACAGTAGAAGAAGTCTTAGCTGATAGGTACTTTTAGGATGCCTCATTTACATAGGGAGGTGGGCTTCTATCAGGCTATCAGACAACGCCTGATTAAAACCTGGTAGCTCCTGTGCCGGAGGGCATGTATCTTGTGACGGGCATTTCAAAAGTAAGTCAGGGAGGAGAACAGAAGGTGCCCCACTGAGAAGGGGAGTCCCCCCATTCGCGCTGAGCTAGCTTGTGGCTATCCGGACATGGGGAGACTGCTACCCTAAACAGCAGGGGTCCCCAACACTCTGTGACCTTCCCATGTCTAACACAATAGTGATTGCAGCCAAAGGCACAGGCTGAAATCCCCGAGGGACCAGTGCTTGAGTAAAACCAAGATCTGAAACCTGATGTGAGACATTGACACTCAGTCCACAGTCACCAAAGGAAGTGACCAGGAGCTTATTCTGGGACTCCCAACAGAACATGTGTAAGCTTTACTCTGTGAGATCAAATCAGGCCACTCTGCCCTGGAAATCCAGGGAGTTCCCAGACCCAAACCCCAGTCACTCAGCTTTCATGTTTCCAGATTCCAGCAGCAACCTGGATGCCAAGGAGGCTGGAGGCTTGAGAGGCAAAGAACAAAAGAAAAAGCGGGCACCCAGGCTCAAGGACTCCCCTACTCCCTCCACAGAGGTGCTTTCCTGGAAAACTGGTGCTGCTCCCCAGCTCTTTTCTGACCAGGAAGCAAGTTCCTGGTGGAAAAGGCAGCTCCCTCAGCTAACAGCCTTCCTTATGACCCAGGACCAGGAAACCCAGCATCCCCTGGTGCTCCTTGCACAGGGCACCATCTTCTTTGCAAGAACTGCTAGAGAGAGTCCAGGGTCCAGTGACAGCTGGTAGCAAATAACATAAGACCAGGCAGCTGAGAAGTGCCTGCAGCCTTCGTCCTCCCTGGGGAATGAGGATCAGACGTCCACGTGAGCAGCTGCCAGCACTGCCCATTTAGACCAGACCATTGGGCAAACCAAGACTTCTCTCCACCACGGTAAACCCCGATTGTCCTGAGCCAACAGGCCTCTGAGCACAGGCCAACAGCCTCCCCAGACCTCTCCATCACATCCCTGTTCCATTCACAAACTCACCATGAGCACAGAGATCTGGCTTACTGGCTAATGGTTCCTCACTTTCCACAGACCTCAAAGTCATAAAGGATAAGACATCTCCATCCACACACCT
>NW_008344211.1:0-12964 GCF_000622305.1 Nannospalax galili | reverse complement strand
CTGGTTGTTGCATTACCGGGTTTTTGCATTAGAAAGATGTATAGATAGGGGGTCTTGTCTACACCCGTGTGGGCAGTCAGGGTCTGTTAAGAGGACTAAGAGCCTTTAGCTAACATCAGGGAGTAGCCCTGACCAGGAAGCCTCAGTTGTCTCTCTGTCCTTAGCGGTCCCACGCGAAGACTTTTAGACCGGAATCAAAAGGAGGAAATTAGAAGAGATTTTTGCTTCTCTCCTGGTGGGAGAGGTACTCACGAATTCTGCGTTTCCGAGGGTACCAGCTGCTGGCTGGCACGAGGTTCAGAGGCTCTCACGTTGGGCACCAGATATGGGCATGCAGGGATCTCGGGGTGCCAGCTGCTGGGTGTGGCGCCGGTCTCTTGCGTGCACCTGGGGTGCAGTGGGTCCTGCACCATGTCACGTTGGGCGCCAGATATGGGCGTGCGGGGATCTCGGGGTGCCAGCTGCTGGGTGTGGCGCCAGTCTCTTGCGTGCATCTGGGGTGCAGTGGGTCCTGCACCATGTCGCCGTGGGTCTCTGCTACCGGAGCTGGCGGCTCTAGGACTGCTGTCAGCTGCCTGGTCGGGTTCCGTTTCAATTTCCACCTGCACTCTCCCTCTAAGTTCGAGACCTGTTGGTCACCAGGTCACGAGGGGAGGTGCGAGAAATGGCGAAAGCAGGGTCTTCTTGAGTCGATGACGGAAGGATAGCCCCCCCCCAGACTGGATCACAGGATTTAGTGTTACAGCTTCAGACAAGTGACTCAGCTCAGATCTCAGTGATTCAGCTCCAGCTGAGACACTAGAAGTAGAAGTAGACAGTAGAAGAAGCCTTAGCTGATAGGTACTCCTGGAATGCTTCATTTACATAGGGCGGTGGGCTTCTATCAGGCTATCAGACAACGCCTGATTAAAACCTGGTAGCTCCCGTGCCGGAGGGCATGTATCTTGTGATGGGCACTTCAAAAGTAAGTCGGAGGAGAACAGAAGGCGCCCCGCTGAGAAGAGGAGTCACCCCATTCGTGCCGAGCCAGCTTGTGGCTTATCCGGACATGGGGAGACTGCTACCCTAAACAGCAAGGGTCCCCAACAGAGATGGAAAGTGGACAGTCAGGGCAGAGCCAGATCTGGGGGAAAGATACTGTCTCTGCCCACCTTACAGGGACCTTGAGGCCCCAGGTCAACCCAGCTGCAGTTACAAGACTGATGGTGCATTGTGGGTGACTCCTCAATAGTCCTGTGGGTGCAAATCAGCACAGTGCAGGTCTGTGGCAAGGATTGTGCTGGACCATTGTCTGTACTTTAATGAGCCTACATTTGCCACTGGAGTTAACCCCAGATTCTGCAGCAGCACAGACAGAGGTGGTATAGTGCCCTTGTACTGTGGCTGAGCTTCCAGTTCCTGGTCCTCTCTTTTTTTCATGAAAACACTGGCTCCTCTTCCTTGGGGATCTTGGGAACTCAGAGGACCAAAGCCCTTTGGAGTCAGAGATGAGGTGGCCAAAGATGAATCAGGGTTTCTCTAGGAATAGAGTCAGAGAGGAGCCTGAATCCTATGAGTGATGCCTTGTTCCCTGGAGGATACATTAATCTCTACATGTCCCAGGTCTCCCTGCAAGGGATAAATTTAATCTTCCTGAAAGTGTCAGATTTCTCTATGGTGTTTGCACTGGTTTCCTGCTCCAGCCCCAGGTGATTTTGTAGCAGAGCAGGGTTCTGCCCTCCCGTCCTCCCCAGTGGAGGGCAGTGGGAGGACCTGCCTAGCCACACTCAGCTCAATAGATAGGTAATTTAAAGAGAACTTTCAGTTGCCAATACTCAGGCAGTCAAAAGAATAAATACCACAGTCTGGAGTGGAACAGCATACTCAGCACACTACATTTGTCCACCACAATCTACCTCTTCTCCTACCTGCTTGACACACTACAGTGTCCACCACAGTCTACTTCTTCTACTGTTCATATCCATGGGCTTGGCATCATCAGTTCTGGGAACAGCTCCTCTAGGATTCCTGGGACAAATTTGGGAGAGGATGCTTAATGCAGTGAACACTCCACCCCCCCCTCCCTCCTTCCTTCCTTCTTTCCTTCCCTCTTCCTTCCTTCTTCCTCTCTCTCTCTCTCTCTCTCTCTCTCTCTCTCTCTCTCTCATCTTTCCTTGAGCTCACAGAGATCTGCCTGCTTCTTCCTCCTGAGTGCTGGGATTAAAGGCATGTACCACCATACTCAGATCCAAGCAGGCTTTCTAGCCCACCTGGGCCCCTCCTAGGCTCTCCCCAGGCACAATGACCTGCCTTGGCAGCTGCTGAAGTTGTTCAACAACTAGCTGCAAGACCAAAAGGCCAAACTGGGCACCTGTTTGACGCACACCAACATCTCCAAGCTGAAGACTGGCTTTTGAGTGGTCAAGTACATCCTCTGGTCTTTCAATTCTCCTCTGCTGATATGTCACTGACCTTCTCTGTGGGACTGGTTAGGTGTGGTCTTCCATGGAGAGCCATACCTCCTGGGACCTTTTGTCATGGGCCTTTGACGAGCACATCCATCTCAGCCAGACTTCAAGAGGGGCAAGAGACCGGAAGCTTGTGTGTAATGGGTTGGACCTTTTCTGTAGGCATTGGACAGGACTTTCAGGAAGGGAAGCTTGCCAGTTTGGTATGGAAGATGGCCCTCCATGGACAGCAGCCTTGGTGTCCTGAGGGCACTCTACCTTTTAGGGATGTGGTACCTGACCCTCACCCACAACTTCAAGGGGCCCTACTATGAGGCCCCTGGGCTGTAACCGAAAGGGGAAACAAGCATTTTCTCTGTCATACCCTGAACTCTGTCCTCTCCTGAGCCCCCAACCAGGCCTTGTCAGCTGGGCAGGTAAAGGTGGGTTGAAACCACTTCTCTGTTCCTTAGACAAATGTGTGTTGTTCTCCAGGGCCAGCAACAGCTGGTGGACGAAGGAGATGACAAAGCTCAGAGCCAAGGGCTGCTGCCCCTGGGCAGGTGAGGAGGAAGGCCAAAGGTATCCAGAGGACAGGCAGGGCAGAGGGCCTGGGGGGTTTCCAGCACAGGATGTCTTGTCTTACCTCTATGGACTTCGGAGTCTTCCTCAGTCACTTGGAGATTGCTAGAACACTAAAGCATTCAGAATGCTGAATTCTAGGTATCCTATAACTGCTAGGCACCAAAGGGTAAATTAACACCTTACCCAGTGCTACCTCTCCCATACCCCATGTTTGGAGTGTCTGTGAGGTATGTGCAGTCGTGTCCCCCAGCGTGTGCTGAAGGAGATGAACCTTCAAGTGTCATGATCGACTTGGCCCACATGTCCGTGGCCACCATGAAGGCAGCTCTGCAGCTAAGGCCTAGGTCATAGTCAACTTCTTCTTGGTCTACAGTGTATGTGTGGAAATGGGTAAACATATCAGATGATGTGCTCCAGCTGCTGGGGAGTGGTGAGGCATCAGGGAGTGAAGTCCCCTGCCTCCCATGGGTCCTCCTCAACTCTCAACTATATCTCTCCTTGAGCAGAAGACCACAGACAATCTGGCAATGGTGAACTTCTATAATAACTTTATGCCCCACACATAGGATGTCACCCTAAACCAAGTGGCCAGTAAGTGGTTGTGACTGCACAGTGGCTGGGTAGGGGAGGGACTTGCTTAGGACTATACCTGTCATTCCTGGATCACATCAAGAAGGTGGCAGGTGCTGAGGTGGTGGGCCTTGGAGGAGAGTATGTTGGTGTTTGCACCTAAGGGTGAGACCTTGTTTTATGATAACTGGGGGGTTATGATCCCATCATCATCAGCTGTATGTCCTGATTACAGTACAGGTTGTCTTACTACAAGCCTGATCTGCTGGTTTTCATGTACCCCAGGAGCATCCCTGTCTGCAAATCCCAGTCCTCAGTACAGGCTTCCTGTGGGGCTGGAGGATGTCTCGCAGAACTGCTTAGAAGGAACTGGACAGAGATGGAGATCAAAAGCATGCTGGTTAAAAATCTGCTGTGGGTCTTCTCAGCAGTGTAACAGGGGAAGACCTGATTGCAGAACTGCTTAGAAGGAACTGGACAGAGATGGAGATCAAAGGCATGCTGGTTAAAAATCTGCTGTGGGTCTTCTCAGCAGTGTAACAGGGGAGGGTGGCATGACCATCTGAGTCTCCCACCCCTCCCCACCCATCAGGCAGGCTGCTTAACCTGTGTCTGTCTCCAGGTAAGCAATAACATACAAGATCCTGAGGAAGCTAGCCTCCGCGGCTCTCCTGCTATTCAGTCTGCATCTGCTGTGATATCCTAGGAACCAGAACCTCCTTCAGGGCTCTCAGAGTTCAAAGAAGACTGGCTAAGCCTAGAACCCCTGCTGTCCATACACAAACCTACCCTGCCCTGAACAGGCACAGGGCTCACCTGGGGACAGCTCAGGACACAGTTGTACAATAAAAGCAATGACTCTTAAATCCTGAGCATGTGTGCTCTCAGTACCTCAGTCCTGGAGAGGTACTTCTGGGCATGTGGAAAGCAGATTTTGTGATAATGGACCCTGTGCAGACAAGGACATGGGAGTGCCTGAGTTCTTGGAGGCCAAAGGGAATCCACATGTCTGGAAAAGGTCTTACATGGGCATTGGCTTGTTTAAAACATTATGATCCAGGTTCCAGTGGCCTCCTCCCCATATCACTCAAACACGTATCACATGCACATGATGTCCTCGTGTCACACAGCCCACACACATGCACATACACACCAGGTATACATATCCATGTACTTAGGTGCACATGGCCTACATACATGAACACATACAAACACTCAGGTGCACACACACACATCCAGCCTCATACATGAGCACATGTACCTTGACATACACCACATGAAAATCATACATGCATCCCTGTCCATCTGGGTTTTGTATAGCTGGGAAGGGTCCCAGGAATCTGCATTTGGTCCAGCCTTGCAGGGTCGGGTCTGGATGGGATGGGAGCCAGGACTCTTCTGTGCCACTACATACAGGTAACAGCAGGTCTTTTGAGAACCACAGGGACATGGATGTTCTCAGCATGTGCTGTCCAGCATGGTTCTTTGTTAGTGGAGACATGAGGATGAAGAGGCTTTCCAAAGAGGATGTTCAGGGATGAGCCTTGTGAATAACTTTGTGAGGGACAGCATGGAGCATGAGAGCATTAGCCTGCTGTGTGGCCAATGGACCTTTCTGGTTAGCACTGCTGAGACACTCTACCCAGATACTGGCAGGGACTCCATTATCCAGTGCATGGACTCTCTTTCTCTGAGAGGTGCCCACAAAGGCTTAATGGCCTCGGCTGTGCCACCTCTAAAATGTTTGTCAGGTGCCCTGCCTGAGTGTATGAAGCCACATGGCCATAGTTTTACATCTGTCTTCCCTGGAAGAAAGTGTGGTAGATTGTAACCTCAGCCCACAGGGGTTGAGCACAGGGCCATTCAGCTGACTTTTATTTATTTACTTTTTGTCTTTTTGAGACAGGGTTTTGCTGAAGCCCCAGCTAGCCTGAAACTGGCTATGTAGATCAGGCTGGCCTCAAACTCACAAAGATCCACCTGCCTCTGCCTCCCGAGTGCTGGGATTAAAGGCATGCACCACAATGTCTGGCTTACAAAATAATATAGACTGCTAAAGTAGAGGTCAAATTTGAATTTTTTTTGTCTTTTTGAGACACGGTCTCCTTGTAGTCCCAGCTGTCCTGGAACTCACTATGTAGACCAGACTGGCCTCAAACTCACAAAGATCCTCCTGCCTCTGCCTCCCAAGTGCTGGGATCAAAGGCGTGCGCCACCACGCCTGGCCACGCTCTTTATTTTTTGAGACAGGGTCTCATGTATCCCAGGCTGTCCCACAACTTACTATGTTGCCAAGGATGATCTTAAACTTCAGATCCTCCTGCCTCTACCTCCAGAGTGCAGGGATTGCAAGTGTAGATCACTTTACCTTGTCTAGGTGGTGCAGAGGATCAAACCCAGAACTTGGCTCAAGCTAAGCAAGCATGCTACCAACTGAGATACATCCCCAGGCCCCATCTGGGTTTTAGAGTCCCCCATGTGGTAGGCCAGAGAGTGAAGGAATGGGACCTGCTTCTCCCTAGATCTGTGGGTATCAGCACAGGATAAGTAAGGCTTTGTCCTGGTCCTTGCCTGTCACAATGTTCCCCACCAAGTGGCATTCTTCTGCAGGCAGACCTAAGAATCCAGAGGAACTTTTGTGAGTGCATAGGATCAACTTAAAAGAGGAAAAGTTTAGTAAGGATTTCTGTGTCCAAGGTCAAGATTGTGAAAGGGGCCCCCTGGTGGATTTCTAAAAGTGTACACCTTATTTTGCCAGCTGGGAAGTGAAGGGACCTGGAGCCAGGTATGGTGTATGTACCTGTAATCCCCGTTCTCAAGAGGCTGAGGCCAGTGGATGATGAGCTCAGGTTCAGCCTGAGCTGAAACTAGACCCTGTCTCAATTTTAATTGCCTAAAATGTTCTTTTTGTTGTTCAAGGTTTCATACAGCCAAGGGTCGCTTCCAACTGGCTATGCTGCCAAGGATGACCTTGAATTCCTGATATATAAAATAACTTTAAACAGAGTTAAATCACACCAAAACTCCCAGTGAGGTGACACATCTGATCTGGTTCTGGAGAGTTCTTCCCACTTGCTGTACTTGGTTTTCATTCATTCCCTTATTCCAACCTTGGGCCACCATTCTTTTACTATTTTACGTGTGTGTGTGTGTGTGTGGTGTGTGTGTGTGTGTACGCGCAGGTGCAATTGCACTGAAAGTCAGAGAACAACTCTTGATTTGGTTGGTTCTCTTCTTCCACTGGATCATGGATTCCAGCAATTGACTCAGGTTGTCAGGCTTGACAGCAAGCTCACTGAGCCATCTCAGTGCCATCTTCTGAAACACTCAGGCCTTCCCAGGACACCTGAGCAAGAGATCAGGGATTTGACAACAGGCTGCACAGAGGTGGGAGTGAGCCTGGAGCCCACCACACAGCAAAGATTCCCATCAGCTATCTCTTACGATTGCTTGTGAGGACATGTATTATTGGGTGGTTACAAACACCGCCCTAATTGGAGGGACATTCAGTTGCTCACCAAACTCCCCTTCAAATGTCTAAACAATTTTAGGCCATGGTTTTAAATGCTTAGCAGAACATTGAGGCATGTATGTAATACCCCAGTTGTGTTTCTTTTTAAAAAAATATTTATTTGGGGGCCTGAAGGGATGGCTTAGCAGTTAAGAGTACAGACTGCTCTTGCAGAGGATTCCTTCATGGGCATTGCATAACATGGGTGCACTTACACATAGTCAGGCAACACACTCATATACATAAAAAATAAAAATAAAATAAATACTTATTTCAATTTTAAATGTATGAGTGTTTTTCCTGCATGTATATAAGTGCACCTATGTCATGCAATGCCTGCGGAGGATGGAAGAGGATGTTGCGTCTCCTGGAATTGAAGTTAGGGATGGTTGTTAGCTGCCATGTTGGTGCTGGGAATCGAACCCGGGTCCTCTGTAAGAGTAACCTGTGCTCTTGGGCAGCAAACCATCTTTCCAACCTTTCCCCAGTTGTGTTTCTTCAAGGAAATACGGTCTGTCTTTTATGGACAAGTCTGAGTGATCTACTTTCATTTAGCCAAAAATAAACAAAGAATAATCCTCTCTTTGTTCAGCTGCCTGAGCCCTGTGTGGTATTCAACTGTAATAATGTGCCCATGACTTTGGGTGTCTGGGTTCTGTGTCACAGACATTCTTGTCCTCATTTCTAGTCACCAGGTCAGGGGAACTGTCATTTAGTACAAACCTTCAACTGGAACAGGGTATCTGCAAAGACAGTGGAAATGGCTTAAGAACTTTAAGAATTGTAACAAGTAGCACTTCTAATAAGCATATCCCCAGCACTGAGATTACAAAAGCACAATCCAGTGCCTGGATTTTTATGCAGGTTCTAAGGATCAGAAAAAGTGTCTTCACATTTGTGTAACAAGCACTTTACCAATGGAGCCATCTCCCAGCCTCCTTTTGCAGAGAGAGCTCAGAGCAAGGAGAAAGGGTATGGCAGAGATGGCACCAGTGACCTATCTCCTGACCAGGTCTGCCTTTTGACCACTGAGGTAGCCACACTAGAGCTCCAGGGGTGGGGAAGCCTGTCCTGGTTGCAGGGCTGGTCTTAGCACCCCGAGTCCTCATACTCCAAGGACAATTGAATTGCTACAACCAAGGGAACGGTCCCCAGTCCTCTTTGTAGGTGTGTCTCAGAATAGTCTCACACAAGACAGCATTAGCCTTGGCTTTAGTCCTCATGTGCACCCAAGAAGCCCTCCTGTACTTTAAATTGGGAGCTCCTGTGACAACTCAACAAGTGGCTCTGGGCACGTAGCTCAGTTTGTAGAGTGCTGGCCTAGCATGCAAAAGCCCTGGGTTTGTGAACTCATAAAACCCAAGGTGATGGTTCATGCCTATAATTCCAGCACTTGAGAAGTGGAGACAGGAGGATTAGAAGTCTAAGGTCATATATGGCTACATAGCCAGTTTGAAGTCAGCCTGGGCTACATAAGACCCTGCCTCAAAGCAAAATAAAATAAAAATCAAATGAATAAATAAAAAGAAGCCCCAGCGTTCTGTAAGTGCAAGACCTAAGGAGCAGAGAGAGGAAAATGCAAGTCAATCTCAGGACTTGTCACATCCACAGAAGGGGTGACATGAAAGGATAGAGGGCAGCAGTGTCCTGGGTAGGACCCACCCCTGGAAGGGCATCTCTCCTGGGTGCACTGTGTTCACCCCACCTCTGACGCCAGCGGGTCAGCCTGAATGCAACTGAGATGACGGGTGTGGAGAGAAGCTCCTCTACTTAGAACAGAATGAATAATAAACGTGATGAGGGTGGAACCCACCCGTGGTAAGGATGAGCAGTGCACAGTGGGGGACCGCACAGACCAGTGAGAGAGGGCCACGTGCACAATGACTCTACCTACATAAGGTTCAAAGCCCAGCAAAGCAGCTGCTACATGTTGTGGTTAGAGAAGTGGCAGCACCTGGAGGTGCTCCCAGAACACAAAGAGGCACAGACACTTGCCTCAGGCCACAGCAATAGCTGCTAGCCCAGGATAGATCCCTGATATTCTCGATTGGCTCAGCAGGGACTTGGAGTGGTGCTGAGCTTGTCAGAGCAGATCCTCTCGGTAATGCAGGCTGTGGCAGGGAATGGGAAGGAGTCTCAAATGATGCACCAACTTTGTGCCAGACTCTCCTTTGGGGGCTAAGTGCCTTGACCATAAGAGTCAGCAACACTGCAAATCCCAACCCCAGCCTCAGCCTTGGGAGGAAAGAGACACATCATGGGCCAGAAAGGGACTAGCGCACCTATCCCTCCCATTTGACGGCTGAAATCTTCTTGGCGCCTCTCATCCTGAAGCCCAGCCAAGGATTGCCTAGAGGTCTAGGAGGTGCACTCAGGGCCTGGCTAGTATCAGAGTCAGGGTCAGGGTCAGGGTTAGGGTTGTGGCCCTGCCTGTGGCTATAGAAGTGGCGCTGGGAAGAAGCTCCTGCTGGGTGTGTCTTTGGACCCTGTTCCTGGCTCTCATCTCTGTTGCTGAAGCATATGCCCTCAAAGGTGACATCACCACTTTTCTGGATTCATGTACCCAGAGCTGCCACACAGGGAGTTCCTTTCCCTACTCTAGGGCTGTTCTCAGAGCCAAGGATTGCCTAGAGGTCTAGGAGGTGCACTCAGGGCCTGGCTAGTATCAGAGTCAGAGTCAGGGTCAGGGTTAGGGTTGTGGCCCTGCCTGTGGCTATAGAAGTGGCACTGGGAAGAAGCTCCTGCTGGGTGTGTCTTTGGACCCTGTTCCTGGCTCTCATCTCTGTTGCTGAAGCATATGCCCTCAAAGATGACATCACCACTTTTCTGGATTCATGTACCCAGAGCTGCCGCACAGGGAGTTCCTTTCCCTACTCTAGGGCTGTTCTCAGGGATATTCTGGTGAACAGTGTCTGGGATAGGACCCAGGCCATAGCCCTTGTCTTCCACAGCATATCCAGCCTGCCCAAATAGGAATGTAAGTCCGGGCTCTCCCAAGAACTGGCTGCCTACACTACCTCCTCTGGTTCAGGTTCTATATTAGCTATAAAATGGAACCTTCTGGGGATGAGGCTACCTAGGGCAAACCCCACATATCCAACTAAAACCCCAGTTTTTACCCATGCAATGAGGGGTTAGGCTCCCTTCCTCACTGGTCTCCCAGTGTCAGTGGTCATCTGCACCTTACTGGCAGTGACATGCCCATCCAAGAGAAATGTAAGGCTCACCCAGTCTCTGCAGGTCATGCTCTCTACTCCATATCCAGATGCCTGTGCTAGGATTAAGCCTCAACAGAAGAAGGCCAACCCCAAGTGTGGCTGGGAAAGTCTTCAGAAAGGCTTCAGTAGTAAAGCAACTGAAGACTGAGGGCCTCCCCAGTGTGCACATGCACACTCAGACACACAGCAACATAACACACTTGTACATTTTGCATGTACAGACACATGCCTAAACATGCATGCACGCACACATAGCCAAGGATCACAGGCTCCGTGCTTTGCAGTCTGGGAGTCAGAGTGCAAGGCCCTGCTCAAGACTGGGCTATGCATCCTGGGCAAATGGCTTCATTTCCCTGAGCTCAGCAACCCCTTCCATGAAATGCACTTACAGCCGGCCATCACATGGGGCTGTTGTGAGAATTCAACAGTGATGTTTAAGCCAAGCTCAGGGAGAGCAGAGAAGGGAGGAATACTCCAAAGGGTGCAGGCTGCTGATAGAAGGGGAGAGGAGGAGGGGAGAAAAGAGGAGAAAACAGAGGGACAGGAGGGGAGGACACACCCTCAGGGGAGGGTCTGCTTGCCCGCTGTGGGGGGTGGTCACCAGCAGCACAGACAAGAGGCCACTGGCCAAGGCAACAGCTTCACTCGCAGCTCTTGTGCGGCTGCCTGGATGGAGTGGAGTTTGTCTGACAGCCCTGCAGCCCCCGCACCAATTACCAGCACTTAGTCACAGGTTTCTGCCCGTACTTCCTCTCAAGCAGCAGGAGAAAGAACAGCCTTGATGGGTCTAGCCTTTCCCACCCCCTCCAGCCTGTCTGACTGTAATGAGGGACACAGTAGGTACCAACCCAGTAAAGCCCAAGCCCATCGGACTCTGCTGGAAGGGAGGAAGCAGTGAAGTGGGGCCACATTTAGAATATGAAGGACAGAGCTTTGGCAAGCTGTTCCTTCAGATTGAGGAAGGAGCTGTGAAATGTTTTTGCACCGACCAGGTGTCCCATACCAGACCTGAATGTCACCAGTGCAGCCCCTACCAGACTCTTAGGAAAGGCGGGGTGTGTCAGAGTATATGACAGGTCAAGCTGAAGCATAAGACGCATAGATCTGCACAATCAATTCTGTGAGGCAGGAGCCCAGTCTGGGGAGCTGTGTGGCTCTGCCTCAGGTCTCTTGTCAGTTCAAGGTGATACTAACCAGGGCTGAGTCTCAGTCGTCTGCTTGGCGGGACTCTAGGGGGCATGCTCAGGCCTTTTAGCCATCTAGTTACTGCAGGCCAGAAGCCTGGCTGTGTTGGTGGCTCATTCTCATGCCATGGGACCATCTGGGCTCCTCCTGGCATGGTGGTCCCTGAAGGCTAATGTCTCAGGGTGTGTTCAAAGCTAAGAGTCTGACCAGCAAGCACCCTTTCTCAAAGGCTGCAGAGGAGGGGTTGCTCCAGCATGCTGGACTCAACCTCCAGAGAAAGCAAGTGCCAGGGGGCTGGACGTTGGGGTCCGTGGCCACTCTAAGATTCCAAGTTCTGCCCTGACTTGGAAATTCCTCATCCCAGGCCTGGAGTCATGTCCTTGCTGAATGAGCAAGAGAAAGGGTCCAACTTGAGTGGGGAGATGGTAAAGATTTAGGGACACATTCTGGCTGCCCCGTCATGAGGTTCCCGCCCCCCTCCTGCAAGCCATCTGGAATCCAATTTCAGATGACACACACTTTAACAAAGATGTGAAAACAGGATGTTTGCAGAGCAGGGCATCCTGGTCCTACCATCACCAGCTGTGTGACCCAGGCAAGTCTCTCCACTGATCTGAGTCTTGATTTCCTTGTCTGAAGTAGGGGCCTGGGACACCCTTTTGGACCAGGGTCCTCCGATGTGTGAAAAGAAACTCAGCTCTTGTCTGCTTTGTGGTCTGAGAGCAGCTGCTTCTCTGAGTGGCACAGCTTTGGGAAGGGCTGTCCCTTCCTCACCCTCTGGCCTGCAGGTATCCTCAGCCTGCTCTTCTGTGCCTCTATATACACAGACCCATCCCCCATCCCCTGCCAGCTGCTTCTGGGATCCCAGGCCCCTTGACCTCATCAGAGAAGAGCCCAGGCAGGACTGTCAGGAACTGTGTGGCTCTCCCTCTGTGGGGACTGGGTCAGACCTAGGTGACACTTGCCCATCTAGTTTGGGTCCATGATCTCCCATTCTGTTGGGGCCCTTCTGCCCCAGATGTCTACTGGTGGTAAGTTTTTCTCATGTCCCATCTGTCCTCAAAGAGACCAACATCCGTCAACCCTTCCTTGAATCCACTGGCCCTTCTGGAATCATGGCCAGGTTACCATGGTGATACCCATTATCCAGGCTTAACAGGAGATGAATAAAAAACTAAAAATAGCTCAGAGATTGAAAGGTGGGTGAGCCTGAACCAGGACTGGGACAATTTGTTTTTCTTAGACAAGATAATTGAGAGGAAATCTCAATTAGAAATCCACCTCTACTCAGGTAAAAGCTGCTTTCTTCTGGCTGCAGAGGCTTATGCTGTGTCTGAGTGCAGGTTGAAGTCAGTAAGGACTGCTCCCCACTCCTGAAACTTCAGTAGATATTAGTTAAGGGGCCCTTGAGACCAGGTCCACAATCCTTACTGGTGTGGGTGACCCAGTGAGCCTGGTTCTGGGGACGG
>NW_008344210.1:0-628 GCF_000622305.1 Nannospalax galili | reverse complement strand
TTCTGGGCTCTGTGGGCCTTGTACACACATGATGCACTTACAGACATGCAGAGAAAGCACTCAAACTCCTTTTTTGTTGTTGTTGTCTTTTTGAGACAGGGTCTCCCTGTAACCCCAGCTGTCCTGGAACTATGTAGACCAGGCTACATAGACCTGCCTCTGCCTCCCAAATGCTGGGATCAAAGGCATGT
The DNA here is from genome assembly GCF_000622305.1 of Nannospalax galili. Lineage (NCBI taxonomy): Eukaryota > Metazoa > Chordata > Mammalia > Rodentia > Spalacidae > Nannospalax > Nannospalax galili. The sequence goes on along the minus strand of NW_008344210.1, from coordinate 437 downwards.
GCCACCACGCACAGCTCAAACACAAAATTCTTTTTAAATTTAAAAATTAAAGCCGGGAGTGGAGGCACAAGCTTTGAATCCCAGCACTTGGGAGGCAGAGGTGGGTGGATCTTCATGAGTTCAATGGATATGGAGAAAGGGGAACACTCATTCACTGCTGGTGGGATTGCAAACTCATGTAACCCCTATGGAAAGCAATGTGGAGAGCTCTTAAAAAACTACAAATGAGCCCACCCTATGACCCGGTTATACCATTCCTTGGCATATACTCAAAGTACTCACCATATTGAGGAGACACTTGTTACAACCATGTTTGTTGCTGCTCTTTTCATAATAGCTAAGAGATGGAAACAACCTAAGCGCCCCTCAACTGACGACTGGCTAACGAAAATGTGGTACATTTATACAATGGAGTTTTACTCAGCAGTAAAGAAAGA
>NW_008344209.1:0-260 GCF_000622305.1 Nannospalax galili | reverse complement strand
TTAGTTCTGCTTCTTTTTTTGAACTTTATGTGTCTTTGTGGTTTATTTTTTAGGTATGAAGAGCTGATTCGTCTAAGCTTCTGTTTCTCTCTTTTGATTTTATATTGTCGTGGCTGGATTGATTTTTTCTTCAGGAGTTCCATCGTGGCCCAATTCCAATGTGGGTCAGAAGTTTTCAGATTTTCTCCTTAGGTCTGGAATCATCTAACAATGATTTTGGCCTCAGGAACTTGGGTATTGGACTGACCTGAGATCCTGGC
>NW_008344208.1:549682-554747 GCF_000622305.1 Nannospalax galili | reverse complement strand
TGAATACTCCACTTTGTCCTGTTCCCCACACGTTGGCCCTCTGTGGGTCTTTATATCAAGGGCCAACTACTGTCAAAGCTAGCTTCTTCTTTGAGGGTTGTAGGAAGCACTAATCTGTGTGTGTAATCATACGAATTTAGGGACCGGTTCACTACTTTGTTCACTTAGCACAAAAAGAGCATTAAAATTTCCCCTAGGAATTATGGCCTACAAGTCAAAAGCTTTTGTCCTTTGAAGTAGATGAAAAATGTGTCTTTTGTAGTGGGTCTTAAATAAAATTAGAAATTGCTGGTTACTTCTAGCACATTTGTGCCAATTTTGCTCCAGTGGACGTTTTCCCGGGCCAGTCATTAGTATAGCTTTCAAGGATTCATACCTTGATAAGGCTGATGCTGATATCCTCAGCATTGTGTGTCAGACTTCTCGTATATGGAATCTAGACTGTTGGAAAAAATCTTGCATGTTGCTTCTGTACATTGTATGACTCAAATACATGCCAGCCAGCTTAGTGGAAACAGGAAGCTCTAGGCTTAGGGAGAGACACAAACCCCCCTCAAAAGGGTAGAGGGGCATAGGGAAGGTCAATTCATGCCTCCTCTGCCCTGAGCATACATAAAAGAATCTTACCCTTCTGAAGCAAAGGCAGTTCTCAAACCACTATCAAAGCCTCACACGTTGGAAGTTTTTCACTTTATAACACCTAGTACAGTAAACCCACCCAATAAAGTCAACATGGTCTTGACAACACAAACATAGAGACAAGTATTAAATCAAAATCTAAACACAGAAATGCCACAAGAGGCTATAGAAAACAGCAAACAGACATGGATTCTGCCAAGCAAAATCTGAAATTTCTTTTAACATATCCAGACACCAAATGTGCAAATAATTCAAGCCAGCATTCAAGATTTAATTGCTTTGCATTTCACATTTAATTTTTTATATATTGAAACAAAGGACACAAAATAAATCAAGGTCAAGACAAGGACATTTTCCCAAGAAATCTCAAGATAATGAATTTGACCAGTCAGAGTACTCTTCATAAGTCAGACTACCAGACTGAGGGTACAGTACCGTCTGGTTTTCTTTGCTCTACAAGTGCAAGACATGAATTCGATTCCCAGAGCCATGCAGAAAGTCAAGCACTTGTTATGTTACTAGTTCAAAAACAGTGACAAGGTGATCCATGGAGCTCACTGGGCAGACAGATTAATCTAAATGGTAAACAATGTAAGGCCTATGAGACAACATTTCTACATGGAGATGATCAGACTTCCTGGGAAAAACAGCAGACATTGTCCTAAGACCTCTGCGTCTGAACAAACACACATGCAGACACACACAAAAAGTAAAGATAATGAAGACCAGATCAAAATCAGAGAACTCCAGCTTCATTTTTACCAACTCATCAATATATGTTTTTATGTGAATAATCTTCAACCATCAGAAAACTTGGATGGAAAAGTCTACCCACATAACAGCCACAGGGTCCGGGTTGCCATCAGTTTTCCTTAAGACAGGCTAAACTGAAATTATTCATGAACACGTGAATCTAAAAACCTAACCCAAGTTTCCCTTGATTTCTATACAATGTAGAAGAAAAGGAGTGATGAAAGTAAAGGTTTCTTCTCTTTACCTGCCGACTCAGCTAGGGCTGAGAGGAAGGTGCGATTTCTACTTTCCACCAATGCCTGTGGCTGTGGTATAAGTAATAAAAGTCTGTAGGACAGAGACTAGATCATATCTAAGTGTGACTGTGAGTCATTAACTGGCCCTTTCCTAGTGATGGTGAATGTGGGCCCTAGATATTCCATGCTCTCTTCCCGTGATACAGCGTGTGTTGGGATAGGTAGGAAACGGATAGGGCCTCTCATCACTTTTTGTGGTGGAGAAGGTAACACTGATGGAAGTGGAAGAAGGAAAGGTTATCAACATCAAGGCTGTTAGAACAAACGATACAGATACATATTAGTTTATAAGCAAACTTGATCATTCATGTATAATATATAATTTTGTGTGCTTAGTACATGTGTGTAAATCATGCCACATAGGGATGTTCATCAAATTAACATAGTCAAACTTAGTGCCTAGTGCCAGGAGTTTGAAATCTTTTTTTCCAGATTATTAAAGAGACTCCAAAACAACAGAGGTTATTGCCCTTGCTCGTGGTGCCTGACAGAACATGGCACTAAGACCCCATTGCTGAAGATAGCACACAATTCTGACGGAGGACTTGGAGAAATCCAATGAGAACTGACCTAGAAGACGGCTCCATGAAGACCAGTTCCATAGTAATGAGAAAGCTGCCGAGAGAGAAAAGCAATCAGTAGCTGTACCCAGATGCAAAGCCTGCAAGGCACAGAAAGGTCAGGTCCAGCAAGATACCCCTAAGAGTGAAATAGTTGCACTTTTATCTTTGGGGCAACCAAAACTTGCTTAATTGTATTTAAGGACTGCTCAATAGGTACTAATTCATGATTGGTCATATAAAAATACAGGATAACCTGTGATTCAGAGGTCACAGATCCCAGAGAAGAGCCCATTCATGCCATTTCTCCAATTCAATATAATTTCTAATTGCATTCTAAAGCCTATTCTTAAACCCACACATAAGTATGGCTCTCACCTCTCATCAAAGAAACTTCATTTTGCCACAGATGGAGACTTTAACAGAGAGTCATAGTTTGTCAAAATGCAGAGACCAAGTGACTCTGAGGTACCAACCCCAACTGATAAATCAAAAATGCAAACCCTCCTCCCAAGGCTCAGCACACCTGCTGGAAGAGATAGAGGAAAGATTTTCAGGGACATAGGACTCAATTTCATTTTTAAGTATTAAGTTCTTTGTATTCCAAATGTAACACACTTAGAAATAGACACAAAGAGTATAAAACATGCATCATTCAAGACTAGTAGGGCTTTCCAAGAACTTTACCAATAAAAAAATTGAACTAGCAGAATACTCTTTATAAATAAGGCTAAGGAAGTACTCTGACAACAGGCTAAGGAAATGGCTCAGCCTGGCAGTGTTTGCTTAACAAGTGCAAGACATGAATTTGATCCCCATTCCAAATGTACAGCTGCAGGGATGCTGGCCTGTATATGCAATTTTGAGACTGGGGAAATAGAAAAGAAGAGCACTGGGGACCACTGGGTAGCCATATTAGATAAGTGCTGAAGTTTTGATCAATGAGATGCCATTCCTCATAGGAGGCCAACATTCATCTTAAAAAGACTGCTGAAGGTGCCCTAGGGCACCTGTACCTGAGGACACACAGAAAAAATAATCAAGACAAGGGAAAAATCAAACAATGCCTCTCTTATATTTACCTAATCGTTAGTATGCATTTATATGCAATTACACCTATTCAAAAAGCACTGGGTAAATCTTTAACAGCTATTTCCTGTACTTCAAGTGTAAGGGCTGGTTTGGCTATTAGTTTTCCTCATGGCTGCCTTAGATACAAACTGTTCATGAACAGCTGGATCCATAAACCCAAAGTATGAGTTTCCATGATTTCTATACAATATATTTAAAAGGAAAATGAACTTGCTCCATTTCTCTAACTTCTGACTAAAACAGAGCAGGGAGAAAAGTGGAATTTTCTCCTTCCGCTAATGCCTGTGTCCATCCTTGAATTTTTAAAATACTGTAGACAGAGTTAGATGACATCTATATGTGACTGAGTCAGACTAACTAAGTAGGTGTCAGCCTCAGACTGTCCACGAGGTCTAGTTCAGATGCACTGTGTGTAGGAGGTAGATCCTTGTATGCATAGCTTTCTTCTTCCATATGTAGAGAAGGACGGCACCTCACCTTTTTTGGAAGTTGGAGGGATGGTAATGCAGAGAGAGAGGAAGGAAGGAGAGGTTATCATGAACAAAGGTCTATGAACATGCCATAAGGAAAGTATTATTTTATATGCACACATAATGCCTATAATGTAATTGAATTTGACACAGGTTGATGAAGCTCCATCACTTAACCACAGACTGCTTAAGAAAACCCTCAGTGCCACACTTGGGAATCCCCCCTTACTATCTCTGGTCAGGGTGAAGAAACGGACTCCCCAAACCATGTCAGCTACTGCCATTGTCCTTGTTGACTTTCAGAACTTCAAGATAAGATCTCATTGCTAAAGATATCACACACATTTGGAAACAGGATCGGGAGAATTCAAGCTGGAACGGACATGGGAGTCTCTGATATGATAAGCCTTCATCATACGGGAAGGTGCTATGCAAGTTGTCAAGGAACAAAAGCAATCAATATTCTTACCCAGGTAGACAGCCTATGAAGCACAATAGTTAATGATCCAGCAAGATAGGCTTAATGGTAAAATAACAGCACTTTTACATTGGTGGTAACTAATAACTATCTAACTGGGCTTACAGACCCTCAAAAAGCGTCTGCTGAGTTGTGTCTGCTACTGTAAGTCATCGAAACACCTGTGGCTGGAGAGATCACAGACCACAGAGGAGAATGTACCACTGCCATTTTCCAAAACTAACACATCTTTCTTCTTAAAACCTTTCCTTACACCCATACATAAGCATAGTTCTCAACACTCATCAAAGTAGTCTCTTTTTTCAACAGATGAGGATGGTTGCAGAGAGTCACAGCTTGTCAAAATCCAGACAATAAGTGACCATGATTACTCTAGTCCCAATAAATACGTGGAAAATTAACCCCGTACTCACACAGCTCAGGACACATCCTAGAATAGGCAGATGGGTGATTGTAAGAGCCAGAGGATAAGGATGCCTGCTGCAAGGTAGGGTCACCCACACAGCTTAGGAAAGTTATACCCATGAAGTCTCAACAGTATGTTTGGCTACACAAGACCTACTTAATGACACCGTCAGATGACATGCTGAAGTGGGGGTGATTTTACGATGTTATCAACCTAGATGAATAGCTACAGGCAATTCAAGGTTGATTAAAGACAAAAATCAATTTTTGCCAAGAATCAGGTATCAGATGTGTTATCTAGTCCCAACTGGTCAGCCCCAAACACATGTATGTAGCCCTGCCAAATGAACTCAGTAAGTTGTTTATTATATA
>NW_008344208.1:538281-549636 GCF_000622305.1 Nannospalax galili | reverse complement strand
ACTATATAATATATAGTATATTAGCAATGATAATTACAGATCAAGCTATTGGGAGAGAATGTAGATATATGGAAGGAGAGGGGAGTGGGGAGGGAGGGTTGAAAATGATTTAAGTAGAGCATTCATGGACAAAATTATTAAAGAATTAAAACTTAAATTAAATAAAAAATAGATTTCTTTCTTTACCTTTTGACTAAATTGGAGGAGAGATTAGAGTATAAATTTCTCTTTCCGCCCATGCCTGTAGCCATCCTAAAACTAGGAGAAATGTGATGCATAGAGACTAGATTGTATCTAAATGTCTTTCAGAGTCCTATTAGCAGGCTTTATCCTGAGGGTAGGAGGTTGTTGACCTTAGATTTCCCATGTTCTCTTCTGCAGATATATTGTGTGAGATGTAAGATATTCAACCAACTTGGACTTAGCAAGCTCTTTCTCCTGATATGTAGAGAATGAGAGTCTCTTGTCTGTTTATGTTGTCAGGTTCTGCTCCCATTTCCCGAGTAGCCAATAAAGACACTGAGATTTCAAAGTGGAAGAAAGATGATAGAGAGCCTGCCATCTGAAGAATGGGGCAATCTTCTGTCTTCAGAATGTCTGTTTCTGTGTCTGTCTGTCTCCATTCTTACCTCTCACCTTGCCTCATTTGTGACTTTCATCAGATACATAAGCCCCCCAAATTTAAAACAAAAAGAGATTAACAACTTAAACACTCTCGTAACCAATAAAGAAATAAAAAACAGTAATACAAAGTGTACTGTGCAAAAATACCCAGGTTTAAACAAATTCTCAGCAGAAGACTACCAGTCCTGCAAAGACGATCTAATACCAACACTGATTAAATTATTCAAGTATTTTGAAACAGAGGAAGAACTTCCAAACCACTTCTATGAATCCAGAAATACCCTAATACCAAAACCAACAAAAGACAGGACAACAAAATCTACAGGGTCATATTCCCAATGATCATAGGTACCAAAATTATTGAAAGAGTAATTGCTTATTATATGCAGACAAGTATAAAAAATACAATGACCGAATTGGCTTCATTCCATAGGCTCAGGGGTGATTCAACTTTACTATATCAATAATTGTAATAATTCATGTAAATGGACTTAAAGACAAAACTGTATGATCATCTGTACAGATGTAGAAAAGTTTTTGACAAAATCCCATATGCAGTTATGATAAAAATCCTAGAGGAAATTGGATTAGAGGGAACATACCTCAACATAATTACAACAGTATACAGCAAACCTTCCCCCAACATCATTTTAAATGGAGAAAAAAATCTGGAAGAATTCCCCATTTTAATCAGGAATCAGAAAAGGCTCTCCATTCTCCCCACCCATTTTTCAACAGAGAACTTGAAACTCCAGCTAGAGCAGTAAGATGTGAGAAGGATGTTAAAAGGGTCCTCACTGGAGAAGAAGAAGTCAAATTGCTCCTTTTGTAGCTATCCCAAAAATTCCATCAGAAAACATGTGGAAATGATCCACACTTTCAACAAAGTTTCTATCCCAAATCAAATATCATCAGCATTTTGTGTACAAATCACAGTCAGTCAGAGAAAGAAATAACGAGAACATTGCTGTTCACAACAGAGACAAAACTACCGAGGAAGTAACCTAACCAAATATGCTAGAGACCGCTACAATGGAAATTTTAAATCTTTGAAAAGGAGTTTGAGGAAGGCAGGAGGACATGGAAAGGCTTCCCACGCTCATGGGTTGGTAGAATTAATATTGTGAAAATGATAATCCTGCTTAATGAAATGGAGGGATTCAATGAAATCCCAATCAAAATCCCTATGGTATTCTATATAAGTAGAAAAGAATAAAAAAATTCATATGGAAGTACAAAAGACCAGTTAACCAAGGGAATTCTGAGCACAAAGAACAGTTCTGGGGGGATTACCAATTCAGATTTCAAACTATATTCCAGAGAAACAGGAATAAAAACAACATGGCAGAGGTACAGAAGCAGAGGTGGAGATGAATAAAATCAACAGAAGATCCAACTCCAAATGGATCAAAAACCTGAATGGGAATCCTGAAAGCACTCAGCTGTTGAAAATGCCTACAGTATTGCACAAGCTGTAGGTGCAATTGAAGACTTTCTCAATCAGACTTCAGTTACTCAGGAATTAAGGCCAACAAGAGCAAATGGGTCCTCACTGAAATAAAAAGCTACTGTACATCAAAGGAAACAATCATTTCAGTGAAGAGGAAGGCCACAGACTGTGAGAGAATACTTGCCCTACATCTGATAGAGGATGAATTTTCAGGATCTACAAAAACTAACAACAGAAATCATCAAGATAACAAATTATTGAATTAAAAACTGCCTACGGATTTGATCAACGTTCTGAAGAGGAGAGATCAAAAAGGTGAGGAAGTACTTTCAAAGGTGATGTACAGGTTTAGGTATTAGGGAAATATAAATTAAAACTATCTTAACATTTCATCTTAACCCAGTCAGAATGGCTAAATTCAAGAACATAAAGATACCAAAAGCAGGAATGCAAGGACAGTGGGATCCTCGTCCACTGCTGCTGCAATTCAAACTGGTGCAGCCACTATGGAAAGCAGCATGGAGAACTCTTGAAGAAATAAATACGCCTACCATATGATCTGGTTGTACAACTCCTTGATATATACCTAAAGGGGTCAACATCCACCTGTAAGGGTGATTGTTAAACCATGATTTTGTTGCTCTTTTCACAACACCTATATAATAGAAACAAACTAAATGTCCCTAAATTAATGAATGCACATTGAAATGTGGTACATTTACAGAGTAGATGTCTATTCAGAGGTAAAAAATATGAAATTTTGATATTTGCTGGTAAATGAATGGAGGTAATCTGGTTTCAAAAAAATTAAAATAAGCAATGCATTTTTTCCATCACTTCTTGATCCCAGCCCCACTTCCTAAGATGTCAGTATATATTCTAAAGTGATCTCAGCAGGCAGAGAAGTAGAAAGGAGTCACAGGGAGAGAGAAGATCGAGCTTCAGAGAGCCCCCTAGGAGGACTCAGGTGCTATTAAGGTGACAATGAGGGATATTTTAACTGAAGGAAGAAGAGGGAAGGCTATTCTTAGGGAGAGAGAGGAGAGTTAATAATCCTGAAGTAGTGTGAGAACAAAAATTTATTTCATAAGCTCACTGAAAACTTCATGTAGAATATATGCAGGAGCTCATTGTGTAACTAAAGCCTACATAAGAAAAATCCCTGCCAGGCCAGGGAAGCCTCCCTTTGAGCTGCTGGTCACAGTACTCCAAATGACTCCCAAGTAATACAGCCTGTTTCTACGGCCTTTGAGCTCTTCCTAGAACTTGAAGGTAAGGCCCTATTACTGAAGGCACTATGTTCTTTAGAGAGAGGACTTGGAGCAGTTGAGTGGGAGATGACATAAAACTCCCCCCCTGCAAAGATTAGTTCCTGTGGTGTCAGGAGGTTCTATGTCATTGCCAATAGAGAAAATCACACAACAGTCCTACCCACCTTTAAAACCTACTGACTAAATGGCCATTACAGCAATTTATCTCTATAGGTGCTATAGCGGCACTTTTATCCTGAGGGTAGTCAACTGTTATTTAACAGAACGTAGGACCTGCTCAATAGCATATAATCCATGCATGGTACTGTAAACATATCCAAATACACATGGATGGAGGGGTAATAGACCCTAGAGAGAAGAATCTACTATGTCACTTCTGTAGACCAATGCTATTTCTGACTATATTCTATACACCTATCCTTCTATTTACAGACAAGTGTGCCTCTCACCACTTATTAATGAAGCCTCTTCTTGCAACAGTGGAAATCTATTGCAAAGTTCCATACCTGGTAAAACACAAGAAAAAGTGACTTTGAGGTGCCCAGTCCTAAGTGATAGATCTATGATTCAGACACTAAGTTTCAGGGAACATTGAGGAAGAGGGTGAGGGCAGACTGTAAGAGACAAAGGGAGATGACAGCATCTGTCAGCTGATGCATAATGGACATGATATGGAATCTATATCCATGAAATCTCTGCAGTACACTGGCTTACTAAGATCTTCATAATGGCAAAACCAGTTGACATGCCAATTGATACGGAGAAAATTTCACAGGGTCCCACCTCAAGATAAGAGCTACAGGTAACCAACGGGTGCTGAGGAAGGGGGAATCAGTTTTCTCCAGGGACTAGCTCAACAAGAGGTTATCTAATCCCAAGTGAGCAGCCACAGGGACACATAAGCAGAATAGATGGAACCTGTGCATTATAAATATGCATAAGTAAATGTTAAGTGAATGTTTATGTAATAATAATAACAATCAAAGAGGGCAAGAATCTGATAGGGTGTGCTGGGCACAGGAGGAATTGTAGGGGAATTGGTAGAGAGGAAATAATTCAAATATAATCCTCGTGCATGAAATTCTCAACAATAAGATATTAAAAAATAACATTTGTGGTTAGTAATTGTTGAAACTGTAAAGATTTTAAATTTCTTGGAAATGAAGTGTCACTGGGAGAACGCCTCCTCAGTGGTTTCCAAAGTGCTTTGTTGTCATCAGATAGGCTTCTTCTCTGAGGAAAGGAGCCACAGTCACAGCTATTTTTGATAGCAAAGTTAGGAAGTTGAGGTGAGTCAATGAAAGATTTACATTAGGATGATGCTAATTTAGGAGAGGCTGACGGATCTGAGTAGTGAAGATATACATAAACTTCGGCCTCAAAACAGTAAAGAGTGACAAAGGAGTGTGTGAATGGGAAATGGAGCAGGACTTGTTATGTGATCATGCTGGTCCTAAGGTTGTGATATGATCATGCTGGTCCTATGGTTGTGATGTGATCATGTTGGTCCTATGGTTGTGATGTGATCATGTTGGTCCTATGATTGTGATGTGATCAGGCTGGTCCTTAGGTTGTGATATGATCAGGCTAGGCACGAATGGAGGTACTCCCTTTCTCAGCGGGGCGCCTTCCTGCTCTCTTCCTGACTCACCTTTGAAGTGGCTACACAGATGCCCTACCAGAAACATGGCCTCTGGCACAGAAACTGCCAGGTTTTTCCTGTGTGATAATCAGGCAATGTCTGGAAGCCTGGCAGAAGCCCACCACCACATGTAAATGGGACATCCTAAAAGCACCTATCAATTAAGGCTTTTGCCACTGCCCCCACAGTATAAAGTACCCTAATTAATCGGAGCTGAATCACTAAGACCTGGAGCTGAGCTGAGTCACTGAATAAAGGAGCGGTACTGCATCCTGTGTCTTACTGCCTACGATCCAGTCTCTCCGGAGGGGGCTGTCCCTTCGTAAACAACGACTCTCAAAGAGCTTGCTTTCGCCTTTCCCGCACCTACCCACTTGATCCAGCGGCCGGCTGATCGCAGACCTCGAGGAAGTGCCCAGTGGCTTGGAACGGAACCCGCCTGGAAACGCAGTGACCAGTAGAGTCGCCAGCATCCAGTAGTCGCGGAGACCCTCAGCAACACGGTATGCGGGACTGCCCCAGCGGTGCGCGAGAGACAGGTGCCAGTCAGCAGCTGGCGCTCGCGAAACCCGCACGCCCATAGTCCTAAGGTTGTGATATGATCAGGCTGGTCCTTAGGTTGTGATGTGATCATGTTGGTCCTACGGTTGTGATGTGATCATGTTGGTCCTACGGTTGTGATGTGATCAGGCTGGTCCTTAGGTTGTGATATGATCAGGCTAGGGGCGAATGGAGGTACTCCCTTTCTCAGCCAGGCGCCTTCCTGCTCTCTTCCTGACTCACCTTTGAAGAGGCTATACAGATGCCCTACCAGAAACATGGCCTCTGGCACAGAAACTGCCAGGTTTTTCCTGTGTGATAATCAGACAATATCTGGAAGCCTGGCAGAAGCCCACCACCACATGTAAATGGGGCATCCTACAAAGCACCTATCAACTAAGGCTTTTGCTACTGTCTCCACACTATAAATATCCTGGTTTCCCCCTAATTAATCGGAGCTGAATCACTAAGACCTGGAGCCGAGCTGAGTCACTGAATAAAGGAGGTACTGCATCCTGTGTCTTACTGCCTACGATCCAGTCTCTCAGGAGGGGGCTGTCCCTTTGTAAACAACGACTCTCAAAGAGCCTGCTTTCGCCGTTCCCGCACCTCCCCATGTGATCCGGGGCCGGCTGATCGCGGACCTCGAGGAAGTGCCCAGTGGCTTGGAACGGAACCCACCTGGAAACGCAGTGACCAGTAGAGTCGCCAGCATCCAGTAGTCGTGGAGACCCTCAGCAACACGGTACGCGGGACTGCCCCAGCGGCGCGCGAGAGACAGGTGCCAGCCAGCAGCTGGCACTCCGCGAAACCCGCGCACCCATAGTCCTAAGGTTGTGATATGATCAGGCTGGTCCTTAGGTTGTGATGTGATCATGCTGGTCCTTAGGTTGTGATGTGATCAGGCTGGTCCTTAGGTTGTGATGTGATCATGCTGGTCCTTAGGTTGTGATGTGATCATGTTGGTCCTATGGTTGTGATGTGATCAGGCTGGTCCTTAGGTTGTGATATGATCAGGCTGGTCCTTAGGTTGTGATGTGATCATGCTGGTCCTTAGGTTGTGATGTGATCATGCTGGTCCTTAGGTTGTGATGTGATCATGCTGGTCCTTAGGTTGTGATGTGATCATGCTGGTCCTTAGGTTGTGATGTGATCATGCTGGTCCTTAGGTTGTGATGTGATCATGCTGGTCCTTAGGTTGTGATGTGATCATGCTGGTCCTTAGGTTGTGATGTGATCATGCTGGTCCTTAGGTTGTGATGTGATCATGCTGGTCCTTAGGTTGTGATGTGATCATGTTGGTCCTACGATTGTGATGTGATCATGCTGGTCCTAAGGTAGTGATATGATCAGGCTGGTCCTTAGGTTGTGATGTGATCATGTTGGTCCTTAGGTTGTGATGTGATCACGCTGGTCCTTAGGTTGTGATATGATCAGGCTGGTCCTTAGGTTGTGACATGATCATGCTGGTCCTTAGGTTGTGATATGATCAGGCTGGTCCTTAGGTTGTGATGTGATCATGTTGGTCCTAAGGTCATGATATGATCAGGCTGGTCCTTAGGTTGTGATGTGATCATGCTGGTCCTAAAGTATCCTTATAATGTTGCATCCCTTTCCACACATTCCTCTGGGAACATGTATCCATGTGGAAAGTACCTGAAGAGTGACTGAATGGTGGGGAAATGTGCTTTATATCATTTGGGAGATCAGTGACCAGTAGAGTCGCCAGCATCCAGTAGTCGTGGAGACCCTCAGCAACACGGTACGCGGGACTGCCCCAGCGGCGCGCGAGAGACAGGTGCCAGCCAGCAGCTGGCACTCCGCGAAACCCGCGCACCCATATAAAACACTCAAAGGTTAACGTCATATATTAAATCAATCATAGACAAGGGTTGTGATATGATCATGCTGGTCCTTAGGTTGTCATGTGATCATGTTGGTCCTATGGTTGTGATGTGATCATGCTGGTCCTTAGGTTGTGATGTGATCATGCTGGTCCTTAGGTTGTGATGTGATTATGCTGGTCCTTAGGTTAGCTGGTCCTTAGGTTGTCATGTGATCATGTTGGTCCTATGGTTGTGATGTGATCATGCTGGTCCTTAGATTGTGATATGATCATGCTGGTCCTTAGGTTGTGATGTGATCAGGCTGGTCCTAAGGTAGTGATATGATCAGGCTGGTCCTAAGGTTGTGATGTGATCATGCTGGTCCTAAAGTATCCTTATAATGTTGCATCCCTTTCCACACATTCATCTGGGAACATGTATCCATGTGGAAAGTACCTGAAGAGTGACTGAATGGTGGGGAAATGTGCTTTATATCATTTGGGGGATATGAGTATGGACAACAAAGCAGTCTTGTATAGCTGTGGTAAATGTGTCCACAATGGGTGGAAATTGCACACTCGTCCCAGAGCCTTTCAACACATAACGCTGATGATTAAAAAACTCTAGAAACTAGATCCAGAACCTGTCTCATCCATGAGGCAACTTGAATGTCAGTGAGCGGGGCAGAACTGAGTGAGCCATGGTGCTTCTTAAAACTTCTTAGAATGTCTGTCCCTACCTAAAATGATTCAAAGTAGTCAGACTGGCATCCCATGTATCATTCCAGGTTGAGAAAACTGGGGCTCAGCAAATAGATGGCACATTATAGCCATCTAAGTAAAGCAGTGTCCTATCAATGCTATGGTAAGCAAACTGTCACATACTGAATCCCAAAGAAAAGTTAACATTATACTCCGTTGAAGATGGCAATTATCTAAAGTGTTTTTGTGATACAATGTTGACTTCTGCATGGTATACTGAAATGGATAATCAACTGGAGAAACAACATAGGAATTATTTTAAAATGTAGGAAGGTACTGAATATGCACTGGAAAAGCTAAGCCTGCATTCATACGGTTACTGCTTAAAATCCAACTCCTGTGTGTTGGAATCCTTCTGAAGTGCTTTTGGGAAGGAGGCATACATAGACCCTAATCCATTCATACATTTGCATCTGCTGTGGGTTGAACATCCAAAGTAAATTTTTACACCCAATAACTGAAAAAAAAATCATTCTTGAGTTTATGACACAAAAATTCAAATTTAGAATGAATTAGAATCCCCCGCAATTGGCTATGCTTTCTGTGTTGCTGAAATGCATTATTTGGACTATTTCAGGTGTATTGTCACAATTAGCATTAGTCAGTGACAAAATAAAGCCTCCAACAAGCCTGAACGTTGTATCCACTCACTAAACAGTGACATAAGAGCTACAGGTCCAGCCAATTCACCTCTGGTTTGCTATTCTGACCCCACAAGAGGAAATTTGTGTTACATTGTAGGACAGTGCAAACACTTAGGTCTGAGTTGGTTATAGGCTCTTCTGAGGAAACTTCAATTAGATTTTTTTCTAAAATGGATAAGTTGTGCCTGCCCAACTGCTTTCTAAATGTATGTGACATGGCTGATAAATTAGTGGAACTGTCACCTCCTTTGTGGAGATAAAGATTTTCACAGTGTTTGATAGTTATTGGAAGTCATTTCTGGTTAAACTAATGACAAGAATGGACTGTTGCTATTATATGGCAGACTAATGTTCAGACATGAACATATGTTTTGATTACCACCTGAAACACCAACGGGACATTGCACAAGGCATTACAAAAAGAACGTAGACACTGAACTAGAGGAGCACACTGGGTAATAACTATAATTCTGCTGTCTAACATAACTATGAGTCATCATGGAAAACAGATGGTTTAGTGACCTGCAAAATACCTTGAGCCCTATGAATTATATGGCAAAAAGCCAAGCAGTACATATGGAGGCGGGTATGATAAACGTAAAGAGAGTATTGCTCCCTGAGGGGACAGAGGCATGACACCGTCACCTGGGCTATCACACTGCTTCCATCTTCTATTCTCCAGTCTTGTCTGGCTTTGGGGAGAGTCTGTTAGTCTGCATAGGAGAGGGAAAACCTTGAGCCCTATGAATTATATGGCAAAAAGCCAAGCAGTACATATGGAGGCGGGTATGATAAACGTAAAGAGAGTATTGCTCCCTGAGGGGACAGAGGCATGACACCGTCACCTGGGCTATCACACTGCTTCCATCTTCTATTCTCCAGTCTTGTCTGGCTTTGGGGAGAGTCTGTTAGTCTGCATAGGAGAGGGAAAGTTGGCAGAAGCAGGAATCTTGTGAAGCAGCTTTCCCGAGTTGGTGGCTACCTTGTGCTGAAATTTTTCAGAGTGCTGGTCCTTAGGTTGTGATGTGATCATGTTGGTCCTAAGGTTGTGATGTGATCCGGCTGGTCCTTAGGTTGTGATGTGATCAGGCTGGTCCTTAGGTTGTGATGTGATCATGCTGGTCCTTAGGTTGTGATGTGATCATGTTGGTCCTAAGGTTGTGATATGATCCGGCTGGTCCTTAGGTTGTGATGTGATCAGGCTGGTCCTTAGGTTGTGATGTGATCATGCTGGTCCTTAGGTTGTGATATGATCAGGCTGGTCCTTAGGTTGTGATGTGATCATGCTGGTCCTTAGGTTGTGATGTGATCATGTTGGTCCTATGGTTGTGATGTGATCAGGCTGGTCCTTAGGTTGTGATGTGATCATGTTGGTCCTTAGGTTGTGATGTGATCAGGCTGGTCCTAAGGTTGTGATATGATCATGCTGGTCCTTAGGTTAATTAATTTGGTCCATACAAAATCACATGGCTGAAGGAATAGCTGTTTTGAGTAAATCAATCACCGTAACTTTGTAGACGGTGCTTGTAGTGGAGGACCTGTGCTGTAGACAAGGCTTCCCTAGGCAGGTTAAGTCTTGTGACTTCATTTAAATAGATTGGCTCAGTGTGGATTTCTATTTATCACAGGACATTCCTGTTGGTTCTGGCATCAAAACTGCCCATGGGGGAGAAGGCAGCCTCTTCCTCACAGGTCCAGGTGTCCACTGAAGCCCTGTTTGAAGATGTGGTCATCCTGTCTCATTACACCAGGACCTCACCACAGTCGCCCTTGGCTTTGTGTCACCCTTAATTATAGATTATTCTTTAGATAGTCTTTCAAAACATCTACAGAAATAGTTAGAAAAGACAATGAACTGGATTTAAAATACTAAGCCTTCCTAGGTAATAGAAAGTATCAGACACTAAAAGACAGAGAAGGGAGAATAGAAATTCATGAGCTCTCAAGTATTTGTGATGAATGCAAGTGGTTCTCAATTTTTTCTCAAATTATCATTTTTTTATGAAAGAAACTTTCTTTCAACTTATAAATTGACAATAAACCCAAAACCTGTGGCCAGGGAACACATGTTATGTGTGGCTCTCTCATGGAGCGGCCATTCTCCATAGTCTTTCTTCACTTATCCGGTGAAGACATCCAATCAGGAGAAATTCATGTCAGCAAATTGTGTGGAAATATTGAAACTAAACTGAGTCTAAAACTATTTGTAAAGAAGATAAAAACATGATATTTGGAACTCACTATGTAGACCAGTGTGGCCTTGAACTCACAGAGATCTGCCTGCCTCTGCCTCCCGAGTGCTGGGATTAAAGGTGTGCACCACCAGGCCAGCTGGGGTGACAGGGAGACCCTGTCTGAAAAACACAAAATACTCATTCACTTCTAGTGGGGCTGCAAACTGGTTCAACCCCTGTGGAAAGCAGTGTGGAGAACTGTTAGAAAACTGCAAATGAACCTACCGTTAAACCCAGTTATATCACTCCTTGGCATGTACCCAAAGAACTCATCCTATTGCAGAGACACTTGTACATCCATGTTTGTTGCTGCTCTTTTCACAATAGCTAAGAGATGGAAACAACCTAAGCATCCCTCAGTTG
>NW_008344208.1:536930-538006 GCF_000622305.1 Nannospalax galili | reverse complement strand
GTATGTTCTCCCTCATATGTGGATCCTAGAACCAAATCCTGATAAGTGAGTATGTATCCAGACATAACTACAGGAACCAGGATAATGGAAAGGAAACAGGGAGGTAAAGGAAAAGAAAGAACCTGAAAGAGAAGAACAGTAAGAAACAGGCCTTAATAAGGGAGACAGAGATAAAAATTGGGTTAGTTTAAGGGAGGATGGAGGGAAAGGTATATAAGGAATCTAGAGGGTAAAGGGAAAGAAAGAGCTCAAGAGAACTAGGACCCTAGGAGAAGGGTATTAGTAAGGGAGAAAGGCGGGAAATGGGGGCATCTTAAGGGGGAAAACCATGATGGAGGGGTGAGACAATGCGAGAGATAAAAAAATGCCTAGCTAGTTTTGAAAACCAGAGGGAACCATATTACTCCTACAACCTACTGACAAATTATACATAGCAGATCAAGAAATATATGTCTAGGAAAGGTTTATCTGAGAACAACTGGTCTTTGCCCAAGATTTATCTACATGACACACAGTAATTAAAAGTACCAGACTGGTGGAACTAACCATCTTGGATGTTTAACAGATATATTTTGGGGCCTATAATAATTTGGCCAGAGGGACATAAAGGACAGTTTTTGCTCCTTGCCCTCCTAGGTCGACTAGTTCCAGGGGACTATGAGCATCTCTCAAAATGTCGTGTAATGGTGGTGGGTCACCTGTCCCCTTGATCAAGGAGGCTGAGGAGACCCCAAGAGATAGACATGAACCAGTCTACAAAGAGGAAGGTCAACACAGAGAAGTCAGTTCTTCCGTGCTTCCAAGTGAAGCCAGCTATGGTCGGGCAGGACTTTTGACTTATCTTCACATAGGCAGAATTGGTAAAAGAAAGGAGCCAGGGGCTCCTTCCAAGCCCATGTGACCCCTGAAGAACAGATCCTCAAGCTACCTTAAGAGTAAAAATAAATTGGTTTATTTGGACAAACTGTATGGCCTTAAACACCAAAAAGGAAAGTATAACCAAAGATTAAAGGGGCCAATATAATTTTTTAAGAGTCCATATGTATAGCTAAAGGCTACATAATGAGTAACAAACA
>NW_008344208.1:515170-535823 GCF_000622305.1 Nannospalax galili | reverse complement strand
CTGTATTAATTCAACTGTAAACCTAAAAATTTACAGCCAATTTTGAAAGAGATGCATCTTAGCTCTGGAAATTGGTATTGAATATGTCAATGCTCTTGTAATGAAATGCTTCTTCTAAGTATGTGGTTATTAAATAAGTAATTTTAAAAAAGACAAAATAAAAAAAGAAAAGAAAATACAGGAAAAAAAGAGAAGATACTTGATTCTTAGAAACTCCCAAGTGCTTCAAATCACTGTTCTTAGAATTAAAGTGAGGAGTTTCGAATTTCAAAGTGAGGGCTCCTGTTGAAGTAGGAAAATATGTATCTGTTCAAGGTCAAACCATAAGGGAAAATAAATAAGACATCAGTGTAGACTTAGTGCTCTCTGGAGTATGTCACTAAACTCATACTAAGTGCCTCTGTGCTGTGCTTTATTCTTCCTACTCACAAGTGATCCCTACAGGACCTCATATGGCCTGATGGTTTTCAACTTCACAGTATTCATATGATCCACTAATAGAAAAGAATTGCTGATTGTTACTATTTAATAATATATATTTAAGCTACATATTTAGTACAGTATTGAATTGAAAACTATATAGAATTAAATAATGTAATTTAACTTTTAGTGTACTCAGTAATAAATATCTGCTTAAAATATGCTCAGTATTTCATTTTTAAATTCGTCATAATT
This sequence comes from Nannospalax galili, assembly GCF_000622305.1. Taxonomy (NCBI): domain Eukaryota; kingdom Metazoa; phylum Chordata; class Mammalia; order Rodentia; family Spalacidae; genus Nannospalax; species Nannospalax galili. The sequence goes on along the minus strand of NW_008344208.1, from coordinate 535,148 downwards.
AACGCAATCACATTCTAATTTTATCAGGAACTTGATATTACACAGTAATGAAGATTCAGTAATAATTGAAAGAAATAGCATCATTTTAGAATGCAAAGTTAAAATAAACTTATCAGTTTCGTGCAGCAAGAAATAGACATTTATAAATACATGTAAATAGTCAATATTCTAGTCATAAAATATTTGACACAGATACTAGAGGGTGAAAAGCTGTTAAACCTTAGTTATTCTGGAGTTATGATATTTGCTGGGTTTTCTTCCAAACATCAGCTAAGGAAAGGACAACGGGATGATCATAATGAAGGGAAGACATGAGAGACTGAAAACATATTAGAACAACAAGATATATCACATTTAATCAAAATAAAAGTAGACCACAGGTAGTATTTCCTTAATTCATTATTGTGACATATATAATGCTTATGTAATAAAATTTGAACATCAATAAGATGCATTGATGTTTTGATCATAGATGTATTGATTCAAATCTGAACCTCAAACAAACTGAATGCTCATTATATTCAGGATGAAAACGTTATGACGAACAGGGACTATAAGGAGAGGAAGGCCAGATGCTGCCACACGGCTTCCCCGGATCCTCATGCAAACCATGAGCAAGTCCAACAGACCCAAGGAAGGCTTGACTCACGATTTTCACCAAAAGAGCCACAGCAGTACATTAGCTTTGGTGTGCAGGGAGGTCCTGGAGGAGCCGTGAGATGGCTTTTCACAGACCCAACAATATTTACAAAGAGTGGACAACGAAGGAACAATCACAATTCGTAGTTCTTCAATTGTAAATTAAATAAATGCTAGGTCAGATGGTGGTAGATTCTTACACAGCTCACAGAAGACCTCTTTGACCAGCACCTTGCCTATGGGATTGTACTTAAAATGCTGATGGAATCTTTGAAAAGATTTTAACATGTATATTTAAATATACATCAAACATGTTTGAGGAAGGTGAATCGCGTTGTTTGTAATATATCACCAAAGGCAGCAGGGTATGTTACTGAACAGTGTCACATTTCGTTTTAACTTTCCCACACTCTCTGGTCCTAATTCTGCATTCTTACTGCATGTCCATTCTCCTGACCTGGCCTGCTCGCTCCAACATCTGAAATGAGAGAGAGCTGAACAAGAGTGTCCTCCGGACTAAGTCTGTAAGGGACGGCCTCTGTGGGATCAGGTCTACGTATCTTGGCAGCTCTAATTTTCAGGGATTTTCACTTCCCCTTGACTCTCTGTCATAACTAACCTTAGTATGATTTAAATCTACCTGTGTGCACACACCTCACACACATGATCTCTTCCCCCTTCATGTTTTTATTTCTGCTACCAGCAGGCTGTACAAAGGCTATTTACAGTACTAAAAAAGCGATTGTGATAAGGGGAATGGGTTAATAAATGAAAAAAGAGAGCATTTCCTCAGAGCTACATTTGGAATATTTCATCCACTAATGTATTTGCATTGGTCCATTTGATTCTTTAAATATTGTGTAACGCACTTTACAAAAAGTTGTATAGTATTTGATACACAAGCATTCCAAGTAATAATATGCACATGGTCATGATCAAAATCCAAGCCTCGCCCTTTATCATAAGATGCAATGCAACTTGTGCCTGCATTACGGACATGGCTTGACCTCCTCTTTCACTCATTTCATTTACATTCTTCCATTGCAACGTTCACTGGAATTCCTCCTGATGTTTATTTTCATCACCACTAGTGAAGCTGACAGACATCAGTCCACCAAGCATTTTAAAGCAGAGACGATTTTCATGCCTTGCCCTGGCAGTGAACACACACTGGTCAGTCAAAACTACAAGGTGAAATCCATTGATAGTTTTATTAAATGAAAGACCATACCAGTGCCCTCACAATACATGCCTACAGCAGTGACACTCTGCTAAGGAAATACTCTCACATACACACAAACTCACACATACACACACACGAAGGGGACGTGAGGGAGGGAGATAAAGAAAAACATATAAAAGAATCTAAGCATTCAGAATTCTTATTCAGTGATGAAATAAAGGTGATAACCCAACGCTACTCACATAGCACCTAGTGCAATAGACTCACCATATATGCAGTTGATTATTTTGGCACCAAAAATAGGGGAAAATTTTTAAGCCAAAATCTAAACAGAAGAATGCCTTAAGTGGCTATACAAAAAGGTGAACTAATAAATGCCTGTCACTGAACTCTAAACTGTCCTTATCCACACCCCAGTTAAACAAGTTTCACAATGTCATTGTCATAATATAATTTCTTTAACTTTCAAATCTAATTTCTTTACATATTGCCATAATGAGCAGAAAAAACATCACAGTCAGCACCCGTTTTGGGTTCACAAAAAACTGTGCAAATCTAGAAACTGAAGAACCAGAGTTCTAGTTATAAGTAAGACTAAAAGGCTAAGGGGATGTTCTAGCAGGTGAAGTGTTAAATTTCCTATTCAAGGACCAGATTTCATGCTCCAGGACCACGAGGAAGAAGCCAGACATAGTGGTATCCTTTATAACCCTTCAAAAGCAGACACGGACACCAAGATCTCTGGGGATCACAGGCCAGCCAGGTCATCAAAGCTGATAAACTTCAGTCAAAGGAGGTGAAAAGCTTTCCTGAGAATGACTCCTGATGTGGTACTGGGCATCTCAACTCAATATACAGAAAGAGAGAGAGAGAGAGAGAGAGAGAGAGAGAGAGAGAGAGAGACAGAGAGAGAGACAGCGACAGAGACAGAGAGAGAGCACGAATTGATATACACATGATTTGTCCATGATAAAGTCGATCCATACATATGAAACATGAGTTCCCATGATTTGTACATAAAGTAGGAAATGCTATTGATGAAGGAAAACAGATGTGTTTCTTTACTTTATGATGTCATTGGGTGAGAGAGAAAAGGGTGACATTCTGCTTCCCCTGATGCCTGTGGCCATCAATATTTTAGGAAAATCTGAAGGTCAGAGTCCAGATCATATCTAGGTGTGCATGTAAGTCAGAGTAACTGACCTGCTGCAGAGCACTAGTGGATATGTAACTGAGGTTGTACCTGTTCCCTGCTGGAAATGTATTTTCGGTGACAGATAAGTTGATCACACATTCAGGATATTTCCCTATTATAGGTCATGAATGGAAATCTTTTACTTCGTTTTGGAGGACAGAATTCAAACCAAAGCATTAAGATGGGACATGTTGTCTATGTTCAGAAGAATTGCTGAATTGAGTCTTGTTTGACTGCTACTGTAGGAGAGACTGCGGCTTATCTGAGCGCAAGAACAATGAAGGTGTGCACAGAATAGGAGGAGGCTGATGGGGTCCCTGGAAGATGTGCTCAGAATAGGAGGAGGCTGCCGGGGCCCCTGGAAGATGTGCTCAGAATAGGAGGAGGCTGATGGGGCCCCTGGAAGATGTGCTCAGAATAGGAGGAGGCTGACGGGGCCCCTGGAAGATGTGCTCAGAATAGGAGGAGGCTGATGGGGCCCCTGGAAGATGTGCTCAGAATAGGAGGAGGCTGATGGGGCCCCTGGAAGATGTGCTCAGAATAGGAGGAGGCTGATGGGGCCCCTGGAAGATGTGCTCAGAATAGGAGGAGGCTGATGGGGCCCCTGGAAGATGTGCTCAGAATAGGAGGAGGCTGATGGGGCCCCTCCCTGGAAGCGAATGCCCAGGATTTGCTTTAGACTAAGTAGTCTCTGGGCAGGCAGGTATCCCTGCATCAGGGTATGCTGTGAACATTTCACCCTTGAAATAAGTACAGGTGGTGAAGGGCCTCTGGGAGAACAGATGCTTCTTAGCACATTTGGGGAGGTTTTCTTGAGGGTGGACTGTAAGGCATCTTGTAATTATTGTCAGAAAAGTGTGGATAATGGTGTCCACGTTGCTCACTCCTGAGGTTGACCCTCATCTGTACAATTTTCATAACACAATGATATCCCCATGCTAAATGAATGCTTGATTAAACTTGAGGATAGTTGCCCGATGCTGTGATATGGTGACCCAACGCTCAGAGAAAAATTGTAAGCATTTATGTCCACCAGAGACACTCAGGGGTTCCTTCAGAGGACACAAAAGCAACTGAACTAGGGAAACGTATTAGTAAATAAGCATATTCTCCTGCCTGAGTCATCATGAACAGGGAAGGTTTCGGGAATTTGAAAAATAACTTAAAGTCAAGGGATTATATGTCAATAAGCCAAACAGTCCATATGGAGGTAGGACTGTGGTAAAAGTAAAGAGGATGTTAGTAATGATAAAGGGGACAGGGTCACTACACCGTCACCTGGCCTGTGGCCATTGCTTCCTTATGCCCCCAATAACTGCTTGGCTTTGGGGACAATCTTCTAGTATATAGGAGGGAGAACGCTGACTGAACGCAGAACTCAGGTGAAGAGCCTTTCCTGAGTGAGAGACCACAACGTGGTGAAACTCCGCAGGGATGCAGCTGACTTTGACTCAAACATGCTCCTGTAAGTAGTCCTTCATCCATGGTCTCAGCAAGATTGACTAATGTGTTATTTTATCAAGTGGATGTGGTTAGCATGCTTTCTCTGCTGTGATGTAGTGTTTGTGGGTATCTGACATTTGTTCATGTCTCGCTTGGAGAGAGAAGAGAGCAGAGAACTAGTTTCTACTTTGTTTTTTCTCTACAAAAGTTATATCGGTGGTAGGGAAGGGAATCCCCCTTGAGTAGAGATGTTAGAAATATCCAAGCACATGTTCTGATGCCTTAGTAAACATGATGAGGAAATGGACAATGTTAATGATATCTGAAGTGTACATGTCATTCAATGTCTTCCATTGCACAGATCACCTTTGAGAAAAAATAATCTAAATCAAAATGACCAGAACTCTGAAATTAAGGGATTGGATTTTATTGAGAACACAAGATTCAATGTTTCAATTGGTTTGATAGCAGAAGGAGGAGGCGGAAATCTGGGTCTTGGATACGTTTTGGCTTACTTAGATCAACTTGAGTGATCTTTAAGTTTTGAAGTTTTGTGTGGATAATAGCAGATTATATAGCAGTAATAGCAGATTTATGTCTTTATTCATTTGGTGAAAGTCAAATGACCCATGTCAGCTCAGTTAAACAAGGGCCCGAAGAGATTGTGAGAAATAGGTGACAGGCCAGCACTAGATTGAGCACAAGTTGATTGATTGCTGGTGGTTGAGGGAGAGTATGACTTACAGGGATCAGTGGATGGGCTGAATAGACTCCAGTGGATGCCTTTACACTGACGGACATTTTGGTATCTGAATGAATAGGACTCAGCATGTATGGCAGTGTGCATAAGGTTTTGTGGGGGGATAGAAGGAGGCATGGATGGGGGAGGGGGCTGGATTTGAGTGGGAAATGTATGAAATTTAAAAAGCTCAATGAGAAAAGGAAAAAATGATGTAAAAAACCAACAAATTTGGCTTAAGCTAGCAAGTCACGTTAATTCTGTACTGGATATTTGCTGGACAATGAATTAGTAACAGAATACAATAGGGGTCATGAAATATGAAAGGAGCATATGTTACCAGGACAACAGAACATTGGAACAGAAAGCCTTGTACCCTCTGAGCCAGTATGCAAATGAGATCAAAAGGTTCACAGATTTTTGAAGCACTTTCGGGTTCAGCTAAATATGTGTGAAGTCAGGCAACCCTCACTATATTGAAATGTAAGTAATTTCCAGTAACTTTAGAGTGAGAATACTTTATTCCTCACTGGAACTGTGCCAACTCTATCATGCAGCCCAGGCCTCGGAAGGCACAGGGATTTCTCAGACAGGTTAGCTCTTGCAACCTTATTTAAACAGATCATCTCAGCGTGGATCTCTCTTCACAGCAGGGTACCTCCTGCTGCTGCTGGTGTCAAACCTGCTCATGGGGGAGAACGTGGTCACCTTACCACAGGTCCAGCTGTCCACTAAAGACCTGTATGATCGCTTGGTCGTTCAGTCTCATGACAACCATGACCTCGCCTTGCAAGTGTACAGTGAGTTTGTAAGTATCCCACCCTGATTTTTTTCTCAAGCAAGACCTAAGAGAACTCGACAGTTTAAATAAGAAATTAGTATGAACCAAATTATATGTGTATGTATGTATATTTCTTGGTAATAGAAATATCACATACAAAAAACATGGAATAGGGAGAATTGAGTGTTCATGAAATCTTAAATATTTATAAAGAAAGGAATAGTTTTTTAAATTTTCCATAATCATCTTAAAAAACCAAAGTGTTTAAAAATTATTTAATAATTACATACTTAGAAGGGGCATTTCATTACAACAGCAATGACATATTCAAGAACATTTTCCTGTGCTAAGATGCATTTCTTTCAAAATTGGCTGTAATTTTTAGGTTTACATTTGAATTATTACAGTTATATAATATTGTACGCAGTATAAACCCTATAAGACACAAAATTGAATGAGGTTTACCTTTAAAAAGATCTCCATTTCATAATTAAAATACAGACTTTCATACAGAAAACTTCATTTTTAATGCAATTGACATTAAGATGTTTGCAAATGCGTTTTTAATCTCTATATATCTGCTTATTACTAGCCACACTCAGTTACTTTCTAAGCTCCTTGGCATCTGAGCATCGATATAAAGTCATCAGGTAGATTTCAATGGTAGTGTTTTTCCCATCTTCTAATTTTTAATGAGCAAATTTTTATGCTTTGAAGAATTATTATTATATTTTTTAATCATTTATGTGACTAAAAGAATGGCCATAGAAAAGCTGTGATTTACACATCTTGAGTAGAGATGCCCAGTTTTCAGGGATATACTTTATTGTTTTGTAAATACCCAGTATCCCCAAACTGCACAGCAGACAGTTGTGTGGGCATAACAAAGCCATCATCATGTGAAACTATGTAAAGCAGAAGAAACAAACAAATTATAATGGATTCTCAGAAACTCCCCAGTGATTCAAATCATTGTTTTGAGAGATGGCTAGTTTAGAAGTGGAAAAACATTTCTGTAATGCATATGTGGAGTGTGATCAAGGTCACTCAATAAGGAGAAAATTATAAAGACTCAGTACAAAACTGGTAATCTAGAAGATATTTCTGTCAATTTGTAGTGTGTTTTTCACACACTAGTGATTCTTTCCACTTCTTGAGTGACAAACATTCTTCATCCCAGCCTTCTTGGGGAGACATTAAACATTTACAGTTTTTATGATTGTTATGTTTAAAAAATATGTATCTTCAATTAATAATATATTAAGCAGTTGTAGTCTTCAATTAATCAATGAATAAACAATGAATAATATCTGAATTCTTTATTTGTCCATTGCTAATTTTTTGTTACAAATATGACTTCATTTTTAATTTTGAGACCATCAGCATGATTGCAACCTAAATTTGTCAGGAACTTAATATAACGAAATCATAAAAACTCAGTGATAATCCAATAAAAGCTATAATTTTTAGATTCCTTGTTTAAAGAAATAAAACCATTTGCAATATCAATTAGCAAGAGATTTTTAATTTTGTGTGCACTCACACTGTTCTATGCCATTTTTCTTGAACACTGAGTGAAGAATACATTTAAGATACCTAGGGATTCACATTTTTGTGTTACAGTGATTTTAATCCAAAAATTTTAGCCAGCGGAAAAACAATAAGACAATTGTAAATATGGGCATAAGTAGGGTGGGTTAAGAACTAAATTCTCTATGTAATGGTAATGAAACGGATGCAGAGAATTTTTTCATTATAAATCAAGCACAGTTTATATGTAGGTATCATTAAAAATTAAATATGTATCAATTTCACTAAAGTGCTGGCCATAGATGGACTTCTTCAGTTCTGAAATGCTAACATATTGAATCACTTACTATTTCCAGACACAAAAGTTTATGAAGGTTAGTTGGTTACAGTACAGGAAGCCAATCCCCTGCCACACAGCTTCTATTCCTACTCCAGACAGCCGCGAGCAAGTCCACAACACAAAAGTAAGTCTCCTCCCTGATTTGTGCTTCAATGACTTTAGTAGCCTCAGGTTAGTTGGTCTGTAGGTTATCAGAGGCACTGCACAGGTCTGTGGTAGTCACAGATCTTACATAATAGGATGAGAAAGAGCAACTGAAATGATCACATTGTACAGCTGATAATTTTTTAAACATTGCTCAGAGAGAGGACCATTTTTAACAGCACATTCCGTTCATACTCTATGGCAAGCTTTGAACTGAATTGGACATTCTCGAGTCAATATACATTTGTATACATGCTGAAGAAATTCAAATGCAGTTGTACTTATGGTACATTATCAAAGGATCTTCCATACAAGAAGCATGTTACTTTTCTGGACAATATGTCATTTAAAAATATTTTATTTGTTATTTTCATTTTATGTATATGAGTTTATTGCTTGCATGTATGTATGCGCACCTGTGTTGTGGAATGCTCATGGAGGTTAGAAGGCAGTTTTGGATTACTCTGAAAATTGAATTATGGATTGTTGTTAGCTGTCATATGGGTGCTGAGAATTGAACCTGAGTCCTCTGCAAGAGTAGCCAGTGCTCATAAGTGCTGAACCATCTCTCCATCACAAATACGTCATTTCTTTTTGGGTTTCTAGTTATTTCTGTTCTTATGTTTGTTTCTTCCCATATATATGCTGTCTACCCTAAGAGTCCTGCCTCCTCCTATGTGTTAACTGAAAGTCAGCTGTATAGGAGAGTTCAATAGATACTGAACTACTGTCAAGGATGAGCTCTCTCCTCATTAGGTCTACATATCCCAGAAACCATAGTGTGTAACTGTGTCTTTCCTCCCCGGTGACACCCTTACATAATCAGAGTATGAATTAAATTCAACATCATGTGTGTATTCAACAAAAACATAAAATTTGTTCTCCATTGATGATTTTATTAGTAGCACTGACAAACGATACTGAAGGGATACACATTAATAACATGACTAGGTGAGTGAGTATACAGGAGGAAGAGGTGAACATGATAGAACACTTATTGGTGCTTCATCCCTGAAATGACAGAAGCAATCTACTGCTCTGATGCAAAAAATCCATGAAAAAATTATATACAAGGTCTTATTAGAAATATAAGGTTGGAGAGATGACTCAGCAGTTAAGAGCACTGACTGCTCTTGCAGAGAACTGAGGCTCAAATACCAGGCCCCACATGGCAGCTAACTGCCTTCTGTAATTCCAGTTCCAGGGGTTCAAACAACCTCTTCTGATGTCTGCTGACATTGCACAACATGGGTGCACTTACACACATGCAGACAATGCTTTCCTACATATAAAATGATTTTTAAAAATTAAAAGAAATATGATTGAAGATCCAAACTGCTAAGTAGGATGTGTAAAACTTACATGCCACATAAGATGCATAGCAGGGCTTCATCCAATTCTTGGCCTAACCCTTAATCTTCTTACCACAAGACTCCATCAAACAAATATAATATCAGCATGTGGCCTGCTCCTTTCCAGCATGACATTTACACATCCCTTTACAACACAAACATGATTCCTCGCTATGGCCCATTTTCATCACCACTACTGAGCGTGATTCTGGCAATGATCACACCTTGGTCTTAAAATCCATTGGGATTTGCAGTGATGCTGTTGTGCCATTTTTGTTCACCTACAGACGACAAAAAATGGGCTACTCTGAGAAGGAAGGGAAAGGGAGTCATGGAGGCTGAGGGAAGTTTGGTTTGGAAAGCTGTGACTTCTTCATTGAATCTTTATTTGAATATTGTACAATAATAGGAAAATCAGAAGTGAGTGTGGGACTGATCATTCAGCATTAGATAAATGATTGCAGTTCTTGCAGGCAACGTGTTGGATGTATTAGATGTGAAACAGACACTGGGGACAGGTAATAGGACCCAGCACTGTCTTGATTTCCCTAAGCAGTCAGTAGAAAATATGTCAGTCTTGCAAATGGAAGAATTTAGAAGAAAAATAAGATAGGATCTGCTTGACTTATCATTAGAAAATAATTGTAAAGATCATAGCAGTTTATTATACCAAGCTATCAATCAATGGCAAAATTTGAAAATTTCAGTCTGTACCATGTACCAAAAGTATTTTAAATACTTGTAGTAATAGCACCTGGGTACTGTAGTTCATCGATTTGCAGACACTAAATGCATGTAACCACGTTATATATCACCATTCTAATGTGATGATCATTCGTGATTGCTTAGACTGAAGACATTCTCAAAGTGACCATCAGTACTTTCCATGCTTGGAAAGATGCCATGAAGGACCTAGTGCCTGCAGTCGTTGCTCTTGAAGGAGCCTCTGATGCGATGCTGTCAAGAGTCAAGGCAGTGCAAGAAAAAAATGAAGTGCTCCTCGAAGGAATGAAGGTGATTCTCAGCAAGGTGAGCCCTCTCCTCACGTATGTTTCCCCATGTCACTCATGAAAGAGGTGATTCTGCAATGAGAAATGAATTGTGAGATTATTTCCTTTGGAATACTAAAATTTAGGAAACCTCTTTTTCCAAGCTTTGGGAATAAGGAGCTTCATGTAAAACCAACATTTTCAAATGTTTTTTAATTATAACCTAGGAAAACAAGGGTGTTTGGAAGAAAAAGTTGTTCCTTAAAATCTTGGGTCAGGAGCATTCCTGGGAGGCTTGAACACAACTGCCTACACCAGCAGGTCTTCTTATGTCTGTCATCCCTGAACAACTTACATCATTACACATCAAATTAAACCCTTACTATGTCTAAAGATTCTGAAAAATATATGATATAGAATATAGATGTAAGTGAAACGTACATGAGGACCAAGAAACACTTGCATGTCCAGAAAATTATGAAGAGCAGGTAAGGGAAAGTGCTAAGGATGTACAGAATCCCCTTCATTGAAAGAGTAGACATGGGTACATTCCTCATGCCCTGGTTACTCCATGTCCTGGTCCTCCAGTGGTTCTTCCTGTGATACACCCCTCACTTGGGGTCAATTGCCATTTAGAAATATAAACAGAACTTTCAGTTGTAATTTTCCTTTGCTTACGTCATCAAAAGTTCTTGGCTTTGGTTCATTGCCTGTGACCTAAGTCATTTTTACCCAAACTTCACTCTGTATTTAGAAGGAATACAGTCTAGGGTTTGCAGATGGCTCAGTCTAAAAGTGCCTTTCTTGCAAACATTGGGATCTGAAAACGATTCCTGGAATCTAACTGGATAAAGAGCTGAGGTGAATTGTGCTTGAAATTCTACCACTAGAATGAAAGAGAGGCTACTATCTGGTGCGTTCTATGGGAAAATAGTAGAACCTGTATCTGAGAGCTTGGTGGAAATCACTTGAGGGACCTCTCACATTGACCTGTGCCCTCCAAATGCATGTACATTTATGCCCCCACAAACCTCATATGTGGAAATGTACTTATACATGAAGACATGTGCACTAGGAAGCAATAACAAAGAACTCATACTAATAAGATAACTGATTCCTGTGGTGTTCCTGGCTAGGAGTACCCTGGCATTGAAGAAGGCGCCTATCCCGCTTGGACCGGACAGGCAGACTTGAAGTCGCCCAACGAGGACACTCGCCACTTTGCTCTTTTCAACGTGATTCGCTGCCTGAGCAGGGACACGCACAGGGCTGACAACTACCTCAAGGTCCTAAGGTGCCGTGAGGTCTATAGCAATGCGTGCTGAGTGCTCTCCACGTCCTTTGCTGCGGAAATGCCCCTCAAAAGGCCCCTCAGGCATCCAGATCCCAAGAATCCTTAAATCTTTACATTTTGGATGCACGTATCAGAAGAAATAAAATAAAATATGTTTTTTCCTAAATGCCTAATTCAAGGTGAAATTTTGGCAGATTATTTTGTCCATTTACTGCACGTTCGATGCAATGTATTGTGATGTTCCTGTAAAAATTATCATAAATAAGTGACATTTAACTTACAAATAAGATACTTGTCATCTGACTTTAGAATCAGAGCAATTTACGTCTGTGAAATTGTTGAAACCAAAGTAAGAGTTTACTAGTAATCAAGGGATCCACTCTGACTCAAACATGGAATTCTGGGGATGGGTGTTGTAAACAAACCGCTCTCTTTGTGCCAGTTTTATAGTCTACGGATGGACTATCAGACTTTTGCACTATCGCACATGTCATAATGTAGCCAACCGTCTAAATCAGTTAGGAAGCCACTATGAAGTGTCCCTAAATATCTCTAATAGCTCTTCAAACTTGGTCCCCCATTGAATCCTTTTAGGCAAATTCCATGTAATTCAGTCACTCTGTCTCTGACACATGTCATCAGAGATGGCCCAATCAAGTTCCTCCTAAAAGGAAGTGAACGTAGTCCTGGGCAATAAAGAGAAAGAGAGGGGTTAGTTTGGGAACAAGAAGGAAAAAGGAGAAAAGTAAGTGCCATGATCTGAAGGGTAAGAAGATGAACTTATAAAATAGCCAGCTTATTCTGTGTGGGTTGTGTGTCTTCATTGTGAATGTGTGTTTCTCATTGTGTGTGTGTGTGTTTTAGTGTCTTTGCATCCACATGTGTGTGTACATTCATATGTGTGTATGTGTTAGGTTTATGTATGTACACATGTTTGCATATGTGTGGGCGTCCTTTTACATGAACATGCACGATGTACACATGGTTGTGGAGGAGATGCTGGTGTCTGGTGTCTCCCTCAATCGCTCTTCACCTGATGCTTTAACATTTCTGAACCAAGAGCTCACATTCGATGAGGCTGGTTTACTAGCTGTTTGCAGGGAGTTGTCTCCATGCCCGCCCCAGATCTGGGCAGATTACCTACTCCCTCACATCGCTTTCCATGTGGATTCTGCCTCCAAAAAGACAGTCATGCGTGCAGGGCAAGTTCTTTACTTACTGAACCACCACTCCAGATTGTAATCTTAGGGAAAAGGGGACCTGTTACCTCACGTTCGTCTTTCAGCCTCGTCTTATTTTGTGATTTTCCTTCACATCAGTAGCGCTCATTAATGTCATCCGTGGCATGCCTATATCTCTGTAAACACAAAAAAACCTGGACTCGTCAGTCAGAATACAAGAAAATTTTCCAGCTTCTGAAAAAAAAAAAATAGAAACACAGTGCAGTAGACCAGTCTCATCCCTCATTAGCAGACTTTTGTCAATATTCCTCCAATGGCCATGACTTGACAGACCAGTCATTTTTGTAGCTCCCTGGGCAGTTCACAGATGGGTAAGGCTGATGCTGATGTATCCTGTAATGTGTATCAAGCTTTCCAGTACATGGAATCTAGGCTGTTGTGTCAAAGTTTCCAGGTTGTTCCCTCCATGACTCTCAGTGCTCTATGATTCAAGCATTTGCCAGCCAACATAACAAAAACAGGAAGCTCCAGGTTCAGGAAGAGACATTCTAAAATAAAAATTAGGTGGTCCTGGATAGGGGAAGACACTTCATGTCTGTCTCGCACAGTTTCATAAACACATCAATAATCTTACCGCTCTGAAACTTCATTCCATACTGAAACAAAGGCACTACTAAAACCACTCTCAATGCCTTACAATGGGAGACATTTCACTTTAGAACACCTAGTAGAGTAAACTTACCCAAGGTAAGCCCACACGGTTTTGACTCCATAAATATACAAACCAATACTAAACCAAATTCCACACACAGGAATGCCAGTATAGGATGTACAAAACAGCAAATACACATGGCTTCTGCCAAGCAAAGTCTGAATATTCCTTTCACATACCAAACACTGATTATGGAAATGGGACAAGACTCAAGGCCACATTCAAGACTTAATTTCCTTGGATTTCATATGTCACTTTTTACAAACTTGGAACAAAGTGTGTAAATGAACCAAGGTCAAGAATAGTTTTATAAATTTTAAAAATTACTACATTCTTATTGGTCATTTTATATAATAGATCTTAATCAAATTGAGACTTCCCCCTCCAACCCACACCCTACACAACCTCCCCCATAAGATTTCATGCATTCTGTCATGTATGTTAAGTCCTGTCCAGTCAACCATTTGTACCAGATGTCCTTCAGTGCAATTCATCCACTGGAGTCCACACAGCCTATCTAGAGTCTCTCCCTTAAAAAATTATCCACTCTCCTTCAATAAGGAATTTCTTAAATTTGCTCAAAGAATATTATAGATTTATTAAGCTTTGTTCTTTTCAATATCTATTTTCATTTACGTTTGTACATTACATTCAATATGTCTTTATCATATTTAGGGCCTCCCCTATTTGCATCCCCGCCAGCTGACCCAGCAGAGTTCATGCATTCTATCACATGTGTTAAGGGTTATTCAGTGAACTCTGTGTCCCCAGATGTTCCTCAGTGTGAGTTCATCCCCTAGAGCCAGATCACCCTGTCTAGCCTCACTCCCTTAAAGAAGATCAGCTCTCCAGAACCCAGCAGTGATGAGCTGCCAAAGTTTCTCAGCTGAGACTGGGCTTCCGGCCCATTTCCTGAGGTCTATGCTGTGTTTCGTCTGGGATGAGTTTGCAGTGGTCTTGTGTATGCTGTCATTGCTGAAAGTTCATATGCACAAGTTCCCAGAATCCTGGAAAACTGCTTCCTTGTAGTCGTCCAGCATTCTGGCTCTTGACAGTCTTTCTGCTTCCTCTTCTGAGATGGTCCCTGAGTGCTGTGTGGGTGAGTTTCAATGCAGGATTCCTGTCCAGGGACATGTGCACTGCACTCTTTATTCTCTACATTTTGACCAGCTGTGTCTTGTGCTCATCACCCGCCGTTTGGTGAGGACTCTTCACTGGTGAGAATTAAGAGATTCGTTAGTTTTCTGTCTACTCCCTGTTCTCATAAATTCTGTGATCCTTATGTTCTACTGTTGATGTGTTACTTAGGGCTGAACATCTCAGAGATACATTCACTGTTTGGTCTGTTGTGGAACTCTGTAATGGTCTCCACCTTTTGCAATGGTTTCAGACATACATGTCTATAAATAAAAGGATATATATTTAACATACAGTAAGAAATTATGTTTGCCTAGGGATGTAGTTTTCTGTAGGACCTATGACATCTCCAGGCATATGCATTCAACTATGTTTACAGTACCATACATGAGTTCCCTCAGGCTGACTTTAGAAATACATAGCCATTCATTTCCCCCAAGATAAAACTGCTATTGAGAGACAGTGTACTGTGCTGGTCATTGTTGTGATTAGTAGGCTTTAAAGCTTTTGACTGATTTTTCTTCTTGAAGGATACTTACATAGCATCCTCTGAAAGAATGATGGCTACTGCTCAGGGCTGAGACTTCTGTTTCAGTTCCAGCTCCATTGCTGCAATCTTATATCCTATGATCAGCAACAAACTCTTCTAGTTTGGGAAGCAATCAAGGGTTGTGGCAATAGCCTGTGCTATTTGGGGAGTCTCTTGTTCTATCCTGATCAAGAACTTGGAGGTGGTTTTCTCCTGTCTGGACCTGTGTTTTTGGTACATAATCTTTACCTGTACACCTGCACCAGTGTAATGATACTATATGTGTATTTTCGGTGAGTTTTATCTGTTTTTTTCGTACCACCTAAGCTCTATTTATCTCTGTTCTTTATTTCCTTGTTCAACTCTCCCTCTCCCTCTTCAGGTAAAGTGTCCTCAGTCTTCACCATTTTCAACTTGGTAATATCTATCTCTTACATAACCCCTCTCTTGAGCTCCATATTTACTTTTACGCCAATGGTTCCTCGTATAACCCTCCCTCTTCCTTTCACTGTTAAATATACCAATACCCATATTCCCACTTGGTAAAGCTTGTCTACTACTCTCCTCCTTTCTTGGACTCTTTCTTTCCCTTTCCTTGCCATTCTCCTGGCTCCTGAATTTACATCACGGTGTATGCTCATATCTAAGGATTTGGTGCCAAATGTCTTTCATTTCAGCACACAGGAGGCCGAGGAAGGAAAATCTCTGTACGTTTGAGACCAGTCTGTTCTGCATAGCAAGTTCCAGGCAAACTGGGGCTACAGGGAGACCCTGTCTCAAAAAGACAATGTAAACAAAACAAACTAACTAAACAAAAGAGAAAATTGCTTCCTGTACCTATATCTTACAAGTTACTGCCTACGCACTTCACTAACAGTTTCAGATTTTGCACTGAGGTTCTGACTAATTTGGAGCTGACTTTTCTGTACAGTGATAGATGAAGTTCTAATTTCATTCTTCTATTGGGGAAAATACAATTCTGTCAGCACCATTTGGTGAAGGTGCTGCCTTTCTGCCAGTGTGTGCTTTTTGGTGACTTTATCAAATTTCAAGTGTCAGAAATCTCATGCATGCATGCTTGAATTTTCTATTTTGTTGCATTGGTCTATGTGTCTTTAATTTGAACAATCAGAGCATGCTTTATAAACAAATAAGACCAACAAGCTGAGGGGGTGGCACAGTCTGGCAGTCTATGCCTTACAAGAGCAAGACATGAATTTGAGACTAGAACCAAGGCAGGATGGCAAGTACTTGTAATCCTAGGAAGACAGAGAGTGTATTATTTTGGAAGATCACTGAGGAGGCAGATTAGCCTAATTGGTGACCAGAACTATGAGACAACATTTCTACATGGAGGTGAACAGTTCTCTGACAAAGAATACTGACAATGTCCTAAGACCTGTGAATCTGCGTAAATTCGCATACAGACACATAAAAATAAAATAACCAAGACTAGATCAAAATCAGAAAACTTCCATTTGGTTTTTACCAACTCGTCAATAGGCACTGCACTGTAAATAACAGCCAGTCATCAGATTACTGAAAAATTGAATACAAGGAAATCTGCCCCACATACCAAACACAAGGTCCAGTTGAGCATTAGTTTTCCTTATGGTTGATTAGACCCAAATTATTCAAGCATATTTGGATCCAGAAACCCAACCATAATTTTCATTGATTTATATACAATGTAGTAAGAAGAGAGTAATAGAAAAGAAGTAGTTTCTTTTGTTATCTACTGACTAGATAGATAACAAAAGCTAGAGAAGAGTGAAATTTTCTCCTTCCACCAATGCCTGTGGCTATAATTGTAATAACAATTTGTAGGATAGAGACTAGATCATATCTAAGGATGACAATGAGTCATTTGACTGGCCCATTTCTTAGTATTAACAAATGTGAACCTTAGATGGTCCACATTCAATAATGACAATACAGTGTGTGTTAGAGGCAAGTTCTTCAACAATCAGAGGTGGGTGAGATATTTTCATGGAAACACAGGTAAAAGAAGTCTCTCATCTTCATTTACAGTGAAGAAGAAGGGTTATACTTTTGGAGAGGGGAGAAGGATGTTAGAGCAAAAGATAGAGCACCATATTATTGTATAAGCATGCTTAAGAATTATAATATCTAATTGTGTATGCATAAATATATCTATAATTATGCTGAACACGGTTATAATGCTCCCTCAAAGAAAATAATCTAACATAATGCCTATTGAAGGACTTTAAAATCATTTTTCCAATTACTTATGAAAGTCACAAAACAACACAGGCTATTGCCATTACCCTGGGTTGCACCCAGAACTTGAAGATAAGCTCCCCCATTATGGAACATAGCACACAGAACTTTGAAGAACTGAACTGGAACTGAGCTTGTTGCCACCTCCATGAGGACAGTTTCCATTGTATGAGAAAGTGACATACAAGCTGCCAGGGGAGAAGAGCAATCAGTAGCTATGTCCAGCTGCAAAGCCTACGTAGCACAGAAAGGCCAGATCCTGTAAGATTCCCCCAAGAGTGAAATAGTGGTGCCTTTAACTTGGAGGCAACCAATAATTACCTAACTGTACTTATGAACTCCGCAGTGGTAATAATTCATGATTCCTACTGTAAAAATACAGGAGTACTATGACTGGAGAAGTCATACTTCCCAGAGGAAAACTTGTTTCTGTCATTTCATCAAATCAATACAATTTCTAATTGTATTCAGAAACCTTTTTCTTCAACCCACAAATAATTGCAGCTATCACCCATTACGAAAGAAACATTTTTTAAAAGAGATACAGAGTGGGACAGAGAATCAAGTGTTTTCAAAATGCAGAGAATATGTGACTAGGACGGGGCAGCCCCAACTGACACAAATAAAATCAAGTCCCATTCCAAAGGCTCAAAAACTTGCTGGAAGAGTCAGCTTATGAGGCAGTGGACGATGATACCTGACATTGGATAGTGTCTTTCACACATGCTGGGCAATTACACCTATGAAATTTCTACATTATTGTTGCCTACACAACTCATGTAATGGCAACACCAGCTGACATCCCGAAGTACATCGGGGAGATTTCAGAATATTGAAACTCTAGCTCAAAGCTTCACCCAATCTGTGTATTCTGAAAGAGGAAGGACACTTTTCTATGGGGGACCAGGTCCCAGGTAGATTATCCAAATCAAGTGGCCTCTCCAAACTCAAGAACATACTAGCACCACCAGATGGATTCAGTAATTTTTTATATATAACACACACAGATGTTTGTGAATATAAGGAGTGATAAATAGCACTAAAGGTCTTTAGAAAAAGTCATATGGAAACCTACGATTATAGGAGCTGTGTCCACACACACACACACACACACATCAAAATATATATCATCAAATATACACATAAATATATAAAATATAAAAAAACAATGTCAGGAATAAAACCCCTCTTTAGAAGCCATTTCTCCTCCTCCACAATATGGGTGATAAGACCCTATTTCTAAATAGACAACATACATGAGTTGTAGAACAAAGAAGGAGACTGACTTCAGAGACTCATCTCTGTTGTCTGGAGGTTATAGTTCTAGAAGCTGCTCTGGCCACTACTGAAAAAAAACCATTAAGCTTACCCAACTGTTAATCCTGTGCACTGCATTAACAACTGGCCTAGTGAGATATGTCCACTGATGCAGTTGTGGCACAAGACAAGTATTGTGGGGGAAATCAACTACTCTTTAACTGGATTTTAGGTCCTCTTCCTAGGATGGAGCCCATACCCAGCATTAATATCAGGTTTAGGACCTGAAGTTAGACATGTCACAGGATATGAGGGAGAGTCAAATACTATTTTTCTAGTAAATAGTTATTCTATTAAACTGACTCTCAATGCATCTCAAAACTCTCATCTGAGAAATTTCCTTATTCAGCAGATGGTGATTATCACAGAAACCCACAACTGTCCAGTGTGCAGAGAACAAGAGGCTGCAGAACAACTATCCCTGAATAGGAACCTGTACCAACCTTCTGCCCCCAAGTCTCATGGACCACAGTGGAAGAAAGGGCAGAAAGATTGTAAGGGCCAGAGGTGGAGGACCAAAAGGAAACAGAGTTTTCCAGACAGCTGGTCAGCTACACATATTAACTCACAGTGCAATAGTCACAGTACACCCAAGTCCCGTGTAAGTTCAAGCTAAAAAAACACAAAAAAATCCCAGCATACGCATGAGGTTGTAGTTAAGAATGTCCAGCCCACCTAAGGAAATTTTGGCAATTGATGGATGCTGGAAGGTGCAGAGACAGCCTCCTTCAAGCATGGAATGTCCAGCCCACCTAAGGAAATTTTGGCAATCGATGGATGCTGGAAGGTACAGAGACAGCCTCCTTCATGGATAGTGTCTTTCACACATGCAGGGCAATTACACCTATGAAATTTCTACATTATTGTTGCCTACACAACTCATGTAATGGCAACACCAGCTGACATCCCGAAGTACATCGGGGAGATTTCAGAATATTGAAACTCTAGCTCAAAGCTTCACCCAATCTGTGTATTCTGAAAGAGGAAGGACACTTTTCTATGGGGGACCAGGTCCCAGGTAGATTATCCAAATCAAGTGGCCTCTCCAAACTCAAGAACATACTAGCACCACCAGACGGATTCGGTAATTTTTTATATACAATACACACAGATGTTTGTGAATATAAGGAGTGATAAACAGCACTAAAGGTCTTTAGATAAAGTTATATGGGAACCTACGATTATAGGAGCTGTGCCCCCCCCACACATCAAAATATATATCATCAAATATA
>NW_008344208.1:504809-514112 GCF_000622305.1 Nannospalax galili | reverse complement strand
AAGAGGGGTTCTAAATGACATCAAATTATATTCTATGAAATAAATCTCAAAAATTTAATTAAAATGCTAAAATGAAATAAAGTAATATTTAAAAATTAAAATTTAAATGAACAACAAAAAACTTAGGTGGAGAATAAAGTGAAATCTCAGCCTTGACCAACGCCTGTGGCCATCCACAGCTAGTAGAAACTTGTAAATACAGTAGATCATATCTGAATGTGGCTGTGAGTCAGGAACAGGCAGTTTCCTGAGGGTAGGGCATGTGATCCTCAGGTATCCCACTTCTCTAGTTCAGACACATATGTGAGAGGTGAGATCTTCACACACATTGTATGAGAGGTAAGATCTTCACACATCTTGAAATATGTATAGAATGGAAGCCTCTTATCTCCTTTTAGAGGTCAGGTTTGGATCTCAGGTGTTGTATGGCCGATAAACACACTAAGAGTGTGAGAAAAGATGACAGCCTGAGAGACAATGGTCGTCATATTGTCTGTGCTCAGAATACTATTTCTGTGCATTGGTCTGTATAACTTTTACCATCCCACATTCCTAATTATTTATCACATTGATGTGGAACCCCCTGCCCAATCACATGATTGTACCGTACTACACTGTGTGCAGCTCCAGACCCAGACATACAGAACCAGGGGACCATGAATTGAAGCCTCACTTTCTATGAAGAAAAACACACCTTTTTCTCTTCTAAAATGATGTGCTCAGATATTTTGACACAGCAAAGAAAGCTGACCTACTTTACTGGATCAGAGTCTACTTGTTTTTCTCTTGAGGGTTATTCTCAGCACATGGGGACAGATTCAGTAGCTAAATAATTTTACACATGTGTCCATAAAGCAGTATTCATATTTAGTGTCTTTTGAAGCTGTTAAGCTTTCTAATTTCCTGGAAATGAAGCCTCACAGGAGGAACGGCTTTTCCCCAGTCGTCCTCGCTTAACGTCCTGTACACAGCCAAATATGCCTCTTCTGTAGAGAAACTTGCCACAGTCAGAAGGAATAAACAATAAAGACAGGGCTAAAAAACGAAACATAAAAGATTCAGAACACAACACAGGAAAAAGAGGAAAAGACCAGATAGACTAAATACAGGCTCCCACTTGCATGCCTCAAACTGTGAGGTAAGACCTGTCAGTCTACACAGGTGTGACTTCCTCAGTGGAAGTGGTATGTGACTTACATTGAAAAACTTAGCAAAATGAATGGCTTACAAATAATTCAGGAGTGCCTATTGATATTTTTCAGCAAAGATCCTTACTGTGAAGACGGACGACCTGAGCGCATCTCTGGATCCCACATATTAGGAGAGAACCCACTTCCGGAAGTTGATCCCTGACCTCCACAGGAGAACCATATATTTGAAGCCCCCTGCCAACACACACTCATAAATACATACAAACTCACACACACACACACACACCTATGCAGGCACACTCCATTAGTGCAAAAATAATTTTAATAATTTTTTAAATCTCAGGTTAAAAGCCAGTCAACACTTTAAGTCAATCAATTGCACTGTTAAAAAAAAGATATCATTTTATAAATAATTTATTGAGAATTTTATACATACATATAAGGTGTTTTGATCAAATCCATGCACACGCTCTCCCATCCAACTCCTCCTGTATCTCCCCATCACTTTGCTTTCTGAGAAGTTTATGTACTCTTTCTTCTTCTTTGATTTATTTTTATGGGGCTTTTGGCTACTCTACCATTCTCCCTTCTGAAGAGATAACCCTAAAATCTTGTAAGGATTAGACAAAAGCTCCCAAATATTTTTGATATTTTTGGCTTTTGGAATGGAGTATGTTGCTAAGAGACCCACGGACATTGTGAGTTTTAGCCAAGGAACTGGCTACATTTCTCTTGCATCTTTTTACCCTAACTGCCTAGCCAATTCCTACCTCCTATTCTTATCACACCACACTCTGAAGGGGTTACCCAAATTGCCAATAGGGAATTGGGAAGCTGACCACTCTGGCTTCTTCCATGCTGTACAGGGACGCAGGCTGAGGCAATTGGAGTACCCCTTCAGTAGGTCTCTCTCAAAGACACCCAAATTGCATAACTCTTATCTCTAAGGGGAAAAGAAAGTCCTTGAATTGTGAATAGGAGATATGAAGGAGAAGTAAAGGAAGAGAAATTAACATTACAAGTTCTGATTAAAATCCAACTCTTGTGTGTTGGAATCCTTCTGAAGTGCTTTTGGGAAGGAGGCATACATAGACCCTAATGTATTTATACATTTGCATCTGCTGTGTGTTGAACACCTAAAGTAAATTTTTATACCCAATAACTGAAAAAAATTCATTCTCTGGTTTATGACACAAAAAATTCAAACTTAGAATGAACTAGAATCCCCCACAATTGGCTATGCTTTCTGTGTTGCTGAAATGCATTATTTGGACTATTTCAGGTGTATTGTCACAATTACCGTTAGTCAGTCACAAGATAAAGCCTCCAACAAGCCTGAACATTGTATCCACTCATTAAATAGTGACATAAGAGCTAAGGGTCCAGCCAATTCACCTCTGGTTTGCTATTCTGACCCCACAAGAGGAAATCTGTGTGTTACATTGTAGGTTAGTGCAAACACTTAGGTCTGAGTTGGTTATAGGCTCTTCTGAGGAAACTTCAATTAGATTTTTTTCTAAAATGGATAAGTTGTGCCTGCCCAACTGCTTTCTAAATGTATGTGACATGGCTGATAAATTAGTGGAACTGTCACCTCCTTTGTGGAGATAAAGACTTTCACAGTGTTTGATGGTTATTGGAAGTCATTTCTGGTTAAACTAATGACAAGAATGGACTGTTGCTATTATATGGCAGACTAATGTTCAGACATGATCATATGTATTGATTACCACCTGAAACACCAACGGGACATTGCACAAGGCATTACAAAAAGAACGTAGACACTGAACTAGAGGAGCACACTGGGTAATAACTATAATTCTGCTGTCTAACATAACTATGAGTCATCATGGAAAACAGATGGTTTAGTGACCTGCAAAATACCTTGAGCCCTATGAATTATATGGCAAAAAGCCAAGCAGTACATATGGAGGCGGGTATGATAAACGTAAAGAGAGTATTGCTCCCTGAGGGGACAGAGGCATGACACCCTTACCTGGGCTATCACACTGCTTCCATCTTCTCTCCTCCAGGCTTGTCTGGCTATGGGGAGAGTCTGTTAGTCTACATAGGAGAGGGAAAGTTGGCAGAAGCAGGAATCTTGCGAAGCAGCTTTCCCGAGTTGGTGGCTACCTTGTGCTGAAATTTTTCAGAGGTGCAGTTGTCATTGACTGAAAAACACGCATGCCTGTAAGTACACTTCTCACACGTTTCCCTAAGTAACCACATCAGTGTGTTGTTTTACCAAGAAGGATTGTCAGCGCGGTTCTGGGGATATCCTTTATGTCCTATCTCTTTGAGACTGACATTTCTTCAAGCCTCACCTTGAAACAGAGAGAAAAAGGCACTGACAATAACGTTCTAGAACAGAAATGCTCAATAGACATTGAGATCAGTGGGTTGGAATGGATCCTTCTTATGCTAGAGACACATTATTCTGAGGCATCATATATTTTCTTACTTCATATGGGGAGGCAAGGGGACCGTGCTGTGGTCACTTGGGTGTAGATTCTCTTCAAAGTCTTCCATTTTTCAGGATAAAATACAACAGAAATTTCTGAAATCAAAATGACGATATTGCTAAAGTTGAGAATTTTTTCTTTTTGAGAAAAAAATTTCCATGATCCAATGGTTTTAACTCCAGAAGGATGAAGGGGAAACCCTTTTGGCTATTGGTTCTCATGTATGTGCTTACTCAATAATATCAGTTCCATGAAAATTTGACTTTGGAACGTAAATTGGACAATTATAGTGAATTTGCATCTTTATTAATTTGGTACATACAGAATTATATGGGGGAATGAAAACCTGTGTTGTGTAAATAAATCACCTTAACTTTGTAGATGGTACTTGAAAGAAAAATGAATTAGTGACATGCATCATGTTACTGTGCTCTTATCTTACTTTCTTTTTCTGTATAGATAACAGGTTTTCAACAATCTCTTTCCTACTACTGAAAGCTGTAATATTCACTATTGTCTCGTTTCCAAAACTCTACAAGAGAGTACTTTAAAACCCCAAGCGCTATTAAAATTTGAAACCTAAAGGACATGGATGGATATTTAAATTCATGGGAACTACCAAAACTAAACCAAGGAGAAATCAATAGGTTAAACAGTAAAGGATACTGAAATAGTACTGCAAACCTCCTGATCAAAAAACCCAGGCACAGATTGATTCCCAGCAGAATTTCACCAACATTTAAAAAGACCTACAATCAGTACTACTTAATTTATTCAAAAAGACAGAAACAGAGGGAGAACTTTCAGTTCCTCTATGAAGCCAAGTATCACTCTAATTCCCAAACTAAGTAAAGACATAACCAAAAACACAAACCATAGACCCATATCCTCAATGAACATAGATACAAAAATTCCCAACAAAACACTTGCAAAGCACATACAGATGCACACCAAAAAGGTCACCAACCACAATAAGCTCAGCTTTATTCTGGAGATTCAGGGATGACTATATATATGTAAGTCAATCAATGTAGTAAATGCTGTAATGTACTCAAAGACATGGAAAATGGGCAGAAATTCCAAAGACCTTAAAATACATGAACATAATAATCGTAACTCTCTGGGTCAGGTTGATGCAGATTTTCAATATTGAGAAGCGCTTCTAGAGAAAGTTAAAAATATTGGAAGTGGGGCTGGAGAGATGCTCAGCAGTTAAGAGCACGGGCTTCTCCTGCAGAAGACCTGTGTTCGATTCCCAGCATCCACATGGTGGCTAACGTCTGTCCTTAACTCCAGTTCCAGGGGTTCTCACACCTTCTTGTGACCTCCGTGGGCATTGTACAACATGGGTGCCCTCACATACATACAGGCAATACATGAATATTAAAAACAATATATAAATCAATTTCTATGTGGGAAGTTGCCATATACTCTCACATTGTATATTGGCATATGTAATTATTTACCTATAGTTTTAGAGTCGAAAAGGTGTATTCCATCTCCAGCTCCAGAACCATTTCTTGTAGTGGAGGGCCTGTGGCGTAGACAAGGCTTCCCTAGGCAGGTTAAGTCTTGTGGCCTCATTTAAATAGATCATCTCACTGTGGGTCTCCATTATCGCAGGACATTCCTGTTGATTCTGGTATCAAAACTGCTCATGGGGGGAGAAGGCAGCCTCTGCATCACAGGTCCAGGTGTCCACTGAAGCCCTGTTTGAACATGTGGTCATCGTGTCTCATTACACCAGGACATCACCACAGATTCCCTTGTCTTTGCAAGTGTCACCTTTATAGATTTTTCTTTAAAGAGTCCTTCAAAAATATACAGAGCAAAAGCTAGAAAAGACAATGAACAATGAACTGAATTTCAAATACTAATGCTTCCTAGAAAATATCAGACACTAAAACACAGAGAAAGGAAAACAGAGCTTCATGAGATCACAAGGATTTATGACAAATGAAAGGGGTTCTCAGTTTTTTTTCTCAAATTATATTTTTTATGAAAGGAGTGTTCTTTCAACTTATAAATTGACAATAAACCCAAAACGTGTGGCCAGGGAGCACCTGTGATTTGCGTGTCTCTCATGGAGCGGCCATTCTCCATGGGCTTTCTTCACTTAGCCCAGTGCAGACACCCAGGGAGGAGAATTTCATGTCAGTGAATCGTGTGGAAATACTGAAACTAAACTGAGTCTAAATCCATTCGGAAAGAAGACAGAAAAATGATATTTGATTCCTAGAAATTGCCAAATGCTTCAAATCATTTTTCTTAGAATTCCAGAGATGAGTTTCTAATTATAAATAAAAGGCTAGTGTTGAAGTAGGAGAATGTGTATCTGTTCAAGGTCAGACAATAAGGAGAAATAAATAAGACATCAGTGTAGACTTAGTGCTCCGTAGAATATGTCTCCAGACTTACACTAGGTGCATCCCTACCCTCCTTACTCTTGTCTCTCAGCACTGTGATCTACAGGACTCATATGGTTGGACGGTTTTCAACTTCACAGCATTCAAAGGAATCCATTAAGATAAAAAAATTGCTGATTGTTACTATTTAATAATATGTATTTAAACTATACATTTAGTACAGCATTGAATTGAAAATTATATAGAATTAAATAATGTATTTTAACTTTTAATATACTCAGTAATAAATATCTGCTTAAAATACGCTCAGAATTTCATGTTTAATTTTGTCATCAACACATTCATGTTCGAAATTTATCAGGAATTTGATATTACCTAGTAATGAAGATTCAGTAATAATTGAAAGAAATAGCATCATTTTAGAATGCAAAGTTAAACTTATCCATTTTGAGCAGCAAGAAACAGAGATTTATAAATACAGATATACAGTAAATATTCCAGCCATAGGGCTTATCCTGAGTTCAATATTGTATAACTGTATTAACTCAACAGTGAACCTAAAAATTTTATAGCCACTTTTGAAAGAGATGTATCTTTGCTCTGAAAACTGTTATTGAGTATGTTAAAGTTGTAATGAAATGCTTCTCCTAAAAATTTTTTTTAAAAAATACGCTGTTGCCTTTAAAGATGGTAAGATAGTATGTATACCAAAATTTCTTTATGATTTATTATCAATAACAGATCTGTATACCTAAAAAGTGAAAAATAAATAAGAGCTTTAATAAAAAAATATTTGAGACAGATACTATAGGATTAAGGAGTGTTAAACCTTAGTTGTTTTGGAGTATTGATATTTTCAGAGTTTTCTTCCAAACATCAACTAAGGAAAGGGCAACAGGACAATTGTAATGAGGGAAGACATGAGAGATTGAAAACATATTAGAATAACTATGAGATATCATGTTTAATCAAAATAAAAGTAGACCACAGGTAGTATTTCCTTAATTCATTATTGTGACACATATAGTGCTTATGTAATAAAATTTGAACATCAATAAGATGCATTGATGTTTTGATCATAGATGTATTGATTCAAATCTGAACCTCAAACAAACTGAATGTTCATTATATTCAGGATGAAAACGTTATGACGAACAGGGGCTATAAGGAGAGGAAGGCCAGAGGCTGCCACACGGCTTCCCCGGATCCTCATGCAAACCATGAGCAAGTCCAACAGACCCAAGGAAGCCTTGACTCACGATTTTCACCAAAAGAGCCACAGCAGTACATTAGCTTTGCTGTGTAGGAAAGTCCTGCAGGAGGCCTAAGATGGATCTTTATAGACCCAACAACATTTAGGAAGAGTTGGCAATCAAGGAACTATCACAATTCATAGTGCTTCAATTATGAACTAAAGAAAATACTAGGTCAGATGGTGGTAGATTCTTACACGGCTCACAGACCAGTGCCTTGCCTATGGGATTGTACTTAAAATTCCGATGGAATCTTTGAAAAGATTTTAACATGTATATTTAAATATACATCATACATGTTAGAGGAAGGTGAATCGTGTTGTTTGTAATATATCACCAAAGGCAGCAGGGTATGTTACTGAACAGTGTCACATTTCGTTTTAACTTGCCCACACTCTCTGGTCCTAATTCTGCATTCTCACTGCATGTCCATTCTCCTGACCTGGCCTGCTCGCTCCAACATCTGAAATGAGAGAGAGCTGAACAAGAGTGTCCTCCAGACTAAGTCTGTCAGGGACGGCCTCTGTGGGATCAGGTCTACGTATCTTGGCAGCTCTAATTTTCAGGGATTTTCACTTCCCCTTGACTCTCTGTCATAACTAACCTTAGTATGATTTAAATCTATCTGTGTGCACACACCTCACACACATGATCTCTTCCCCCTTCATGTTTTTATTTCTGCTACCAGCAGGCTGTACAAAGGCTATTTACAGTACTAAAAAAGCGATTGTGATAAGGGGAATGGGTTAATAAATGAAAAAAGAGAGCATTTCCTCAGAGCTACATTTGGAATATTTCATCCACTAATGTATTTGCATTGGTCCATTTGATTCTTTAAATATTGTGTAATGCACTTTACAAAAAGTTGTATAGTATTTGATACACAAGCATTCCAAGTAATAATATGCACATGGTCATGATCAAAATCCAAGCCTCGCCCTTTATCATAAGATGCAATGCAACTTGTGCCTGCATTACGGACATGGCTTGACCTCCTCTTTCACTCATTTCATTTACATTCCTCCATTGCAACGTTCACTGGAATTCCTCCTGATGTTTATTTTCATCACCACTAGTGAAGCTGACAGACATCAGTCCACCAAGCATTTTAAAGCAGAGACGATTTTCATGCCTTGCCCTGGCAGTGAACACACACTGGTCAGTCAAAACTACAAGGTGAAATCCATTGATAGTTTTATTAAATGAAAGACCATACCAGTGTCCTCACAATACATGCCTACAGCAGTGACACTCTGCTAAGGAAATACTCTCACATACACACAAACTCACACATACACACACACGAAGGGGACGTGAGGGAGGGAGATAAAGAAAAACATATAAAAGAATCTAAGCATTCAGAATTCTTATTCAGTGATGAAATAAAGGTGATAACCCAACGCTACTCACATAGCACCTAGTGCAATAGACTCACCATATATGCAGTTGATTATTTTGGCACCAAAAATAGGGGAAAATTTTTAAGCCAAAATCTAAACAGAAGAATGCCTTAAGTGGCTATACAAAAAGGTGAACTAATAAATGCCTGTCACTGAACTCTAAACTGTCCTTATCCACACCCCAGTTAAACAAGTTTCACAATGTCATTGTCATAATATAATTTCTTTAACTTTCAAATCTAATTTCTTTACATATTGCCATAATGAGCAGAAAAAACATCACAGTCAGCACCCGTTTTGGGTTCACAAAAAACTGTGCAAATCTAGAAACTGAAGAACCAGAGTTCTAGTTATAAGTAAGACTAAAAGGCTAAGGGGATGTTCTAGCAGGTGAAGTGTTAAATTTCCTATTCAAGGACCAGATTTCATGCTCCAGGACCACGAGGAAGAAGCCAGACATAGTGGTATCCTTTATAACCCTTCAAAAGCAGACACGGACACCAAGATCTCTGGGGATCACAGGCCAGCCAGGTCATCAAAGCTGATAAACTTCAGTCAAAGGAGGTGAAAAGCTTTCCTGAGAATGACTCCTGATGTGGTACTGGGCATCTCAACTCAATATACAAACAGAGAGAGAGAGAGAGAGAGAGAGAGAGAGACAGAGACAGAGA
>NW_008344208.1:495483-504059 GCF_000622305.1 Nannospalax galili | reverse complement strand
CCCTGGAAGCGAATGCCCAGGATTTGCTTTAGACTAAGTAGTCTCTGGGCAGGCAGGTATCCCTGCATCAGGGTATGCTGTGAACATTTCACCCTTGAAATAAGTACAGGTGGTGAAGGGCCTCTGGGAGAACAGATGCTTCTTAGCACATTTGGGGAGGTTTTCTTGAGGGTGGACTGTAAGGCATCTTGTAATTATTGTCAGAAAAGTGTGGATAATGGTGTCCACGTTGCTCACTCCTGAGGTTGACCCTCATCTGTACAATTTTCATAACACAATGATATCCCCATGCTAAATGAATGCTTGATTAAACTTGAGGATAGTTGCCCGATGCTGTGATATGGTGACCCAACGCTCAGAGAAAAATTGTAAGCATTTATGTCCACCAGAGACACTCAGGGGTTCCTTCAGAGGACACAAAAGCAACTGAACTAGGGAAACGTATTAGTAAATAAGCATATTCTCCTGCCTGAGTCATCATGAACAGGGAAGGTTTCGGGAATTTGAAAAATAACTTAAAGTCAAGGGATTATATGTCAATAAGCCAAACAGTCCATATGGAGGTAGGACTGTGGTAAAAGTAAAGAGGATGTTAGTAATGATAAAGGGGACAGGGTCACTACACCGTCACCTGGCCTGTGGCCATTGCTTCCTTATGCCCCCAATAACTGCTTGGCTTTGGGGACAATCTTCTAGTATATATAGGAGGGAGAACGCTGACTGAACGCAGAACTCAGGTGAAGAGCCTTTCCTGAGTGAGAGACCACAACGTGGTGAAACTCCGCAGGGATGCAGCTGACTTTGACTCAAACATGCTCCTGTAAGTAGTCCTTCATCCATGGTCTCAGCAAGATTGACTAATGCATTATTTTATCAAGTGGATGTGGTTAGCATGCTTTCTCTGCTGTGATGTAGTGTTTGTGGGAATCTGACATTTGTTCATGTCTCGCTTGGAGAGAGAAGAGAGCAGAGAACTAGTTTCTACTTTGTTTTTTCTCTACAAAAGTTATATCGGTGGTAGGGAAGGGAATCCCCCTTGAGTAGAGATGTTAGAAATATCCAAGCACATGTTCTGATGCCTTAGTAAACATGATGAGGAAATGGACAATGTTAATGATATCTGAAGTGTACATGTCATTCAATGTCTTCCATTGCACAGATCACCTTTGAGAAAAAATAATCTAAATCAAAATGGCCAGAACTCTGAAATTAAGGAATTGGATTTTATTGAG
Source organism: Nannospalax galili (assembly GCF_000622305.1). Taxonomy (NCBI): domain Eukaryota; kingdom Metazoa; phylum Chordata; class Mammalia; order Rodentia; family Spalacidae; genus Nannospalax; species Nannospalax galili. Next base: position 502,827 of record NW_008344208.1, on the reverse strand, counting down.
AACACAAGATTCAATGTTCCAATTGGTTTGATAGCAGAAGGAGGAGGTGTAAATCTGGGTCTTGGATATGTTTTGGTTCATCAACTTGAGTGATCTTTAAGTTCTGAAGTTTTGTGTGGATAATAGCAGATTATATAGCAGTAATAGCAGATTTATGTCTTTATTCATTTGGTGAAAGTCAAATGACCCATGTCAGCTCAGTTAAACAAGGGCCCGAAGAGATTGTGAGAAATAGGTGACAGGCCAGCACTAGATTGAGCACTAGTTGATTGATTGCTGGTGGTTGAGGGAGAGTATGACTTACAGGGATCAGTGGATGGGCTGAATAGACTCCAGTGGATGCCCTTACACTGACGGACATTTTGGTACCGACACCTGAATGAATAGGACTCAGCGTGTATGGCAGTGTACATAGGGTTCAGTGTAGGGATAGGGAGAGGCATGGATGGGGGAGGGGTTCTGGATTTGAGTGGAAATTTTGTATGGAATTTAATGCTCAATGAAAAAAGGAAAAATTTGGCCTATGGAAAGGACAATTTTGGCTTAAGCTGGCAAATCACATCAGTTCTGTACCTGATATTTGCATGGACATTGAATTAGTAACAGAAAAAAAAATATGTGTTATGAAGAATGAAAGGAGCATATGTTACCAGGACAATAAAACAATTGAACAGAAAGCCTTGAACCCTCTGAGCCAGTATTCAAATGAGATCAAGAGGTTCACAAATTTTTGTAGCAATTATGAAGTCTGCCAATATGTGTGAAGTCAGGCAACCCTCGCTATATTGAAATGTAAGTAATTTCCAGGAAATTTAGAGCAAGAATACTTTATTCCTCACTGCAACGGTGCCAACTCTATCGTGCAGCCCAGGCCTCGGAAGGCACAGGGATTTCTCAGACAGGTTAGCTCTTGCAACGTCATTTAAACAGATCATCTCAGTGTGGATCTCTTTCCACAGTAGGGTCACTCCTGCTGCTGCTGGTGTCAAACCTGCTCCTGTGGGAGAACGTGGTCGCCTTGCCACAGGTCCAGGTGTCCACTAAAGACCTGTATGATCGCTTGGTCGTTCAGTCTCATGACAACCATGACCTCGCCTTGCAAGTGTACAGCGAGTTTGTAAGTACCCTCCTCTGGTTTCTTCTCAAAGGAGACCTCAGGGAACTCGACAGTTTAAATAGCAAAATACTTTGAACCAAATGACAAACACATATTTCTAGGTCATCGAAATTTCACATACCAAAACACAGAAAAGGGAGAATTGCAGGTTCATGAAATCTCAAATCTTTCTAAAGAATCCAGTAATTTCTCAGTTTTTTAAATAAAAACTTTAAAACACCAGGTTTTTAAATGTATATTTTGGTCCATGTCAAAAAGAATGGCCATAGAAAAGCTGTGATTTATTCATCTTGAGTAGAGATGCCCAGTTTTCGGGGATATCTTTGTTTATTGTTTTGTATATGCTCCCTATCCCCAAACCGCATAGCAGCTGGTTGTATGGACATAACAAAACTTTAATAATGTGAAAGTATGTAAACAAAAGAAGCAAACAAATTATAATAGCTTGTCCGACTCCCCAGTGATTCAGATCATTATTTTGAGAGAAGGCTAGTTTGGAAGCGGAAATACATTTCTGTAATGCACATGTGGAATGTGATCAAGGTCATCTAATAAGGAGAAAATAATAAAGACAGAGCAAAACTGGTAATTTAGAGAAGATATCTTCATAGATTTGTAATAAATGTGTAATTCTTTCGTGCTTTTCACACACTGATTCTTTTCCACTTCTTGAGTGACAAATATTCTTCATCCCAGACATGTTGGGAAGACATTAAACATTTATACTTTATCTGATTATTAAGATTAAATAATATGCATCTTCAGTTACTAGTATATTAAGCAGTAGTAGTCTTCAATTAATCAGTGTATAAACACTGAATAATATTTCTGAATTCCTTATTCACTCATTGCTATTTTTTTGTTATAAATATGACAAGAACTTCATTTTTTTTTTTGGTCTTTTTGAGACAGGGTCTCCCTGTAGCCCCAGCTCTCCTGGAACTCACTATGTAGACCAGGCTGGCCTTGAACTCACAGAGATCCACCTGCCTCTGCCTCTTGAGTGCTGGGAAAGAAATTCATTTTTGATTTTGATACTATCAACATGATTACATCCTAAATATGTCATGAACTTGCTATGATCAAATCATAAAAATCTGATGATAATCAAAAGAAAAGTTATAATTTTTAAATTCCTTGTTTAAAGAAACAAATCCTGTTGCACTAACAATTAACAAGAGATTTGTAATTTTGCATGCGTTCACACTGTTCTATACCATTCTTCTTGAACACTGGGTGAATGCATTTAAAACACTTAGGGAATCACATTTTCATGTTATGGTGATTTTAATTCAGAAATTTTAGCCAGGAGGAAAACAATGAGACAATTGTAAATATGGGGATAAGTAGGAAGGATAAAGAACTAAACTCTCTATGTAATGGTAATGAAATGGAGGCAGAGAGTTTTTTCATTATAAATCAAACATGGTTTACATGTAGGTATCATTCAAAAAATTCACCATGCATCAGTTTCATTAATGTGCTGGCCATGGATATATTTCCTCAGTTCTGAAACTCTAACAAATTAAATTACTTACTATTTCCAGACACAAAAGTTTATGAAGGTGAGTTGGTTACAGTACAGGAAGCCAATCCCCTGCCACACAGCTTCTATTCCTACTCCAGACAGCCGCGAGCAAGTCCACAACACAAAAGTAAGTTTCATCCCTGATTTGTGCTTCAATGACTGTCGTAGTGTGCAGGTCACTTGAGCTGTAGGTTATCACAGGCACTGCATAGGTCTGTGGTAGTCACAGATCTTATGTAATAGCACCAAAATGAGCGACCAAAATGGTCACAATGTACAAGTGATAATTTTAACTTAAATAAAACACTAGCTCACATCATAGCAGATTAAACATTGCTCAGAGAGAGGACCATTTTTAACAGCACATTCCGTTCATCTTCAATGGGAAACTTTGAACTGAATTAGAAATTCACAGGTAAATATACATACATGCATAAGAAATTCAAGTGCAGTTGTATTTATGGTACATTATCAAAGAATCTTCCATACAAGAAGCATGTTGCTTTTCTGGACAACATGTCATTTAAAATTATTTTTTTATTTATTATTTTCATTTTATGTCTATGATTGTATTGCTTGTATGTATGTAAGTTCACCTGTATCTTTGGATTCTGCTGGAACTGGAGTTATGGACAGTTGTTAGCTGTCATATGGGTCCTTGGAACTGAACTCCGGACCTCTGCAAGAGTAGCCAGTGCTCATAAGTGCTGAACCATCTCTCCATCACAAATAAGTCATTTCTTTTTGGGTTTCTAGTTATTTCTGTTCTTATGTTTGTTTCTTCCCATATATATGCTGTCTACCCTAAGAGTCCTGCCTCCTCCTATGTGTTAACTGAAAGTCAGCTGTATAGGAGAGTTCAATAGATACTGAACTACTGTCAAGGATGAGCTCTCTCCTCATTAGGTCTACATATCCCAGAAACCATAGTGTGTAACTGTGTCTTTCCTCCCCGGTGACACCCTTACATAATCAGAGTATGAATTAAATTCAACATCATGTGTGTATTCAACAAAAACATAAAATTTGTTCTCCATTGATGATTTTATTAGTAGCACTGACAAACGATACTGAAGGTATACACATTAATAACAACATGACTAAGTAAGTGAGTATACAGGAGGAAGAGGTAGCACATGACAGAACACTTATTTGGTGCTCCATTCCTGAAATATCAAAAGCAATCTATTGCTCTGATGCATAAAATCCATGAAAAAATTATATACAAGTTCTTACTAGAATCATAGGGTTGGAGAGGTGGTTCAGCAGTTAAGAGCACTGACTGCTCTTGCAGAGAACTGAGGCTCAAATACCAGGCCCCACATGGCAGCTAACTGCCTTCTGTAATTCCAGTTCCAGGGGTTCAAACAACCTCTTCTGATGTCTGCTGACATTGCACAACATGGGTGCACTTACACACATGCAGACAATGCTTTCCTACATATAAAATGATTTTTAAAAATTAAAAGAAATATGATTGAAGTTCCAAACTGCTAAGTAGGATGTGTAAAACTTACATGCCACATAAGATGCATAGCAGGGCTTCATCCAATTCTTGGCCTAACCCTTAATCTTCTTACCAAAAGACTCCATCAAACAAATATAATATCAACATGTGGCCTGCTCCTTTCAGCATGACATTTACACATCCCTTTACAACACAAATATGATTCCTCGCTATGGCCCATTTTCATCTCCACTACTGAGCGTGATTCTGGTGATGAGCGACCTTGATCTTAGAGTCCTTTGCGATTTCCAGTGATGCTGTCATGCCATTTTTGTTCACCCACAGACGACAAAAAAAAAAAAAATGGGCTACTCTGAGAAGGAAGGGAAAGGGAGTCACGGAGGCTGAGGGAAGTTCAGTTTGGAAAGCTTTGACTTCTTCTTCATTGAACCTTTGCTTGAATATTGTACAATAATAGGAAAATCAGAAGTGAGTGTGGGACTGATCATTCAGCATTAGAAAAAGGATATGCAGGTCTTGCAGTCAACGTGTTGGACGTATTATATGTGAAACAGACACTGGGGACAGGTAATAGGACCCAGCACAGTCTTGATTTCTCCAGTACGAAGAAAGCAGTCAGTAGAAAATATCCGTCAGTATTGCAAATGGAAGAATTTAGAAGGAAAATAAAATGGGATCTGCTTGAATTATCATTAGAAAATAATTGTAAAGATCATAGTAGTTTATTATACCAAAGTATCAATCAATGGCGAACTTTGAAAATTTCAGTCTGTACCATGTACCAAAAGTATTTTAAATACTTGTAGTAATAGCACCTGGGTACTGTAGTTCATCGATTTGCAGACACTAAATGCATGTAACCACGTTATATATCACCATTCTAATGTGATGATCATTCGTGATTGCTTAGACTGAAGACATTCTCAAAGTGACCATCAGTACTTTCCATGCTTGGAAAGATGCCATGAAGGACCTAGTGCCTGCAGTCGTTGCTCTTGAAGGAGCCTCTGATGCGATGCTGTCAAGAGTCAAGGCAGTGCAAGAAAAAAATGAAGTGCTCCTCGAAGGAATGAAGGTGATTCTCAACAAGGTGAGCCCTCTCCTCACGTATGTTTCCCCATGTCACTCATGAAAGAGGTGATTCTGCAATGAGAAATGAATTGTGAGATTATTTCCTTTGGAATACTAAAATTTAGGAAACCTCTTTTTCCAAGCTTTGGGAATAAGGAGTTTCATGCAAAACCAACATTTTCAAATGTTTTTAATTATAACCTAGGAAAACAGGGATCCCTGGAAGAAAGAGTTTTTCTTTGTATCTTGGGTCAGGAGCATTCCTGGGAGGCTTGAACACAACTGCCTACACCAGCAGGTCTTCTTTTGTCTGTCATCCATGAACAGCCTACATCCTTACACATCAAATTAAACCCTCATTATATCTAAGGAGTATGAAAAATATATGATTTGGAGAATACATTTAATTGAAAGTTAGATGAGGACCAAGAAACACTTGCATGTCCAGAAAATCATGGAGAGCAGGTAGGGGAAAGTGCTAAGGATGTACAGAATCCCCTTCATTGAAAGGGTAGACATGGGCACATTCCTCATGCCCTGGTTACTCCATGTCCTGGTCCTCCATTGGTTCTTCCTGTGAGACATCCCTCCCTTGGGTCCATTGCCATTTAGAAATATAAACAGCACTTTGAGTTGTAATTTTCCATTGCTTATGCCATCAAAAGTTCTTGGTTTTGGTTCATTGCCTGTGACCTAAGTCATTTTTACCCAAACTTCACTGTATTTAGAAGGAATACAGTCTAGGGTTTGAAGATGGCTCAGTCTAAAATGCCTTCCTCACAAACCTTGGGATCTGATAATGATTCCTAGCATCTAAATGAAAAAGGAGCTGAGGTGAATTGTGCTTGAAATTCTACCACTAGAATGAAAGAGAGGCTACTATCTGGTGAGTTCTATGGGAAAATAGTAGAACCTGTATCTGAGAACTTGGTGGAAATCACTTGAGGGACTTTTCATATTGACCTGTGCCCTACAAATGCATATACATTTATGCCCCTACAAACCTCATATGTGGAAATGTACTTATACACGAAGACATGTGCACTAGGAAGCAATAACAAACAACTCACACTAACAAGATAACCGATTCCTGTGGTGTTCCTGGCTAGGAGTACCCTGGCATTGAAGAAGGCGCCTATCCTGCTTGGACCGGACAGGCAGACTTGAAGTCGCCCAACGAGGACACTCGCCACTTTGCTCTTTTCAACGTGATTCGCTGCCTGAGCAGGGACACGCACAGGGCTGACAACTATCTCAAGGTCCTAAGGTGCCGTGAGGTCTATAGCAATGCGTGCTAAGTGCTCTCCACGTCCTCTGCTGCGGAAATGCCCCTCAAAATGCCCCTCAGGCATCCAGATCCCCAGAATCCTTAAATCTTTACATTTTTGGATGTACGTATCAGAAAAAATAAAATAAAATATGACTTTTCTGAAATGACTAATTCAAGATGAAAGTTTTATAGATTATTTTGTCCATTTAATGCACGTTTGAATCAGTGTATTATGATGTTCCTATAAAAACTGTCAAAATAAGTGACGTTTAACTTGCAAATAAGATACTTCTCAGGCTGAGTTTAGAATCAGAGCAATTTACGTCTGTGAAATTGTTGAAACCAAAGTAAGAGATTACTAGTAATCAAAGGTTCCATTCTGACTCAAACATAGAATTCTGGGGATGGGTGTTGAAAACAAACCGCTCTCTTTGTGCCAGTTTTATAGTCTACGGATGGACTATCAGACTTTTGCACTATCGCACATGTCATAATGTAGCCAACCGTCTAAATCAGTTAGGAAGCCACTATGAAGTGTCCCTAAATATCTCTAATAGCTCTTCAAACTTGGTCCCCCATTGAATCCTTTTAGGCGAATTCCATGTAATCCAGTCACTCTGTCTTGACAACACTTCATGTCATATTCATGTTACTTAACACTTATTCCAGTTATAAACGTCCCTCAGCAAGGAAGGCAGATTTCATCTGGTCTTGTGGTGTTTCTGTTTTTCTCTTCTCTATAACTATGCTGATCTTTCTCACAATTCAGTAGGAGTATACAGATGGAAATGCTGCCGTAGCAGTGGTAACCGTATTATGTCAGAAGCATGCTTAATAATTCTTTCATAATATATAATTGTGCATGCTTAAGTATATATACATATACTTAA
>NW_008344208.1:490293-493828 GCF_000622305.1 Nannospalax galili | reverse complement strand
TCAGGTTTAGGACCTGAAGTAAGACATGTCACAGGATATGAGGGAGAGTCAAATACTATTTTTCTAGTAAATAGTTATTCTATTAAACTGACTCTCAATGCATCTCAAAACTCTCATCTGAGAAGTTTCCTTATTCAGCAGATGGTGATTATCACAGAAACCCACAACTGTCCAATGTGCAGAGAACAAGAGGCTGTAGAACAACTATTCCTGAATAGGAACCTGTACCAACCTTCTGCCCCCAAGTCTCATGGACCACAGTGGAAGAAAGGGCAGAAAGATTGTAAGGGCCAGAGGTGGAAGACCACAAGGAAACAGAGTTTTCCAGACAGCTGGTCAGCTACACATATGAACTCACAGTGCAATAGTCACAGTACACCCAAGTCCCGTGTAAGTTCAAACCAAAAAAAAGTCCCAGCATAGACATGAGTTTGTAGATAAGAATGTCCAGCCCACCTAAGGAAATTTTGGCAATCGATGGATGCTGGAAGGGGCAGAGACTGTCTCTTTCAAGCATCGCGCCGTGTAAGTTCAAACCAAAAAAAAGTCCCAGCATAGACATGAGTTTGTAGTTAAGAATCTCCAACCCACCTAAGGAAATTTTGGCAATCGATGGATGCTGGAAGGGGTAGAGACTGTCTCTTTCAAGCATCGAACTCTTGTTAGGTTAACCAGGCTCCATAGACACAAATTAGACTCTATAGCCCTTATTACATACACAATATAGTACATTAAATTGGTCCTTGGCAACTGAGGGGGGAGTGGGCATAGAAGAGAGGATATAAATGCCCTCAAATTATATTCTATGAAAAGAAATCTCAAAAACTTAGTTAAAATACTGAAATAAAATAAAACAATACTTACAAAATTAAAAGTTAAATAAACAACAAAAAAGGAAATGGGCTAGTTCCTATTCTTTACCTTCTGACTAAACTGAGGTAGAGAATAAAGTGAAATCTCAGCCTTGACCAACGCCTGTGGCCATCCACAGCTAGTAGAAACTTGTAAATACAGTAGATCATATCTGAATGTGGCTGTGAGTCAGGAACAGGCAGTTTCCTGAGGGTAGGGCATGTGATCCTCAGGTATCCCACTTCTCTAGTTCAGACACATATGTGAGAGGTGAGATCTTCACACACATTGTATGAGAGGTAAGATCTTCACACATCTTGAAATATGTATAGAATGGAAGCCTCTTATCTCCTTTTATAGGTCAGGTTGGATCTTAGCTGATAAACACACTAAGATTGTGAGAAAAGATGACAGCCTGATAGACAAAGGTCGTCATTTTGCCTGTGCTCAGAACACTATCTCTGTGGATTTGTCTGTATAACTTTTCCATTCCACTTTCCTAACTTTTTATCTCTTTGATGCGAAAGCCGCCCCCCCCATATCACATGATTGGACCATACTGCACTGTTTGCAGCTACAGCCCCAGAGATACCAAACCAGGAGACCATGAACTGAAGCTTCATATACTGTCAACAAAAACACACCTTTTCTCTTTTAGGATGATGTGCTCAGGTATTTTGACACAGCAAAGAAAGCTGACCTATATTACTGGATCAGAGTCTTCTTGTTTTTCTATTCAGGGCTACTCTCAGCACAAGGGGACAGATTCAGTAGCTAAACAATTTTACACATGTGTACATAAAGCAGCAATCACATTTAGTGCCTTTTGAAACTGGTAAGCTTTCTAATTTCCTGAAATAAAGCCTCACGTGTCCTGAGTTCTCTTAGGGTCCCCTTACTCCTGGAGCTATTAGACAAACCATGTAACGCACCTTTATCTGAATTTTTCTTATTGATATTCAAGATAGGGGAAATAACGTACAAATAACTTACAAAGTCAAAGACCTGGTGCCCTGTTCCACTCTGTGCCTTAGTGGCTCACAGTTCCAGACTGCCTCTGTGCCCACCCACAGTCCTTTAAATGCCCCTTCTCGAGTCCTCATTGGCCTCACCAGGGCCATTTTTTCCACACTGCTCACTTCCGAGATGACACTAAAGCTCCTCCCTCTGCAGCTAAATTGCCACAACTCCCTCTCTGCAGCCAATTCTCCACCACAGACCTTGCCCCTCAGTGGAATAAGTGCCCCTAGGGACACACTCCACCCATTCCTCTGGCTCTTACAATCTTTCTGCCAAACTTCTGCTAAGGTCCCTGAGCCTTGGAAGGGGTGACAGATGTAGGGCGATCTCTCTTGCATCATGGTGAGCTAGTGACTTCTTGGGCCTCCCCATTATACATCTTCAAGCCATGGCCATTGATCTATCTCAGTGGTGTTTCTTCTACTATAAAGACAAATGGAAGGAAGGAGACACATCTAAACAACCATGAATGTAAATACAAATGCCTAGAGGATATCCCAGTAGGTGTACTGTATTCATTAAACACTATACTTGTAATGGCCTCCCCAATGGGGCCTGTAGCCTTTTTTGACACAGGGGGGCTGGCCTGGTCTACAGCACCAGATGTGTGTTCCACTCCAAGAGCAGAAATTTAGAAATTTGTCAGTTGTATGTATGTTAGTCGAGCCATTATTGCACTTGCAGGCATTGCTTGGCATGTCCACAGTATGCAGCATGTGGGGTCCATTGTTGAGTAGAATCATAGGGGATCCTGTCTTCCCCATCCATTTGCATAGCACCTTCTGGTACTCTGAAGTCATCCATCCAGTGGCATGGAGTTTCTGGCTTAGTCTCAGCTCCATCTCCTCTTCTTCTCCCGTGCTCACATCATGCAGTGTCTTTACCAACATGGCCTCACCGAACTTTTTAGTGTACAACCAACCTTAGTGGCAATAGCCTTGGTGAATTTGAGGACCTCTAGCGTCTCTCCCTGACCAACAGCTCATAGGGGGTCAACACACCCCTGGTATTGTAGATTTTCTTAACAATTGTATAGTTTGGGAGCCTCTGTTTTTATCTTACCCAACAACAAAATTCCCAAGAATCTTACAGCTATAGCTGCCTTTGTTTCTTCAGGTATCTTTCAAATGGGTTTCACATCTGTAAAACACTCAAAGGAAGGTTAACATCCTATATTAAATCAATCACAGACAAGGTCTCACACAGCATGGAAGGGTTTTATCCATTCATATTGACTGTTTTCTCCATAGATCCCTGTTAGGTACCATAGCATGGGTAAGAGGCATTAATTTGGTTAGTTCTTTACTATCTTTAGTTATCTCTTGGGAGTCATTCTGCATTCTAGGGATCTTGCATGGAGTCTCTTTGTATTCTTTTATCTTTGATACACTTACAGGCGTTGGCTCCAGGTGCCTAACCCTGCACGGGGCTAAGGAGGAAGGGGGTTTCTCTTGTTCCCACTGTACCTGTTGGTTCCCTGAGTCCCGCAGGCCCTGGGTCTGCCTCCTGACTGTAGCCATATCTGTCATTTCTCCATTGACCATACCTGGCTGCTGAGGGAGGCCTTGGTGGGAAAAACTGCCTCCACCCCTAGCATAGCCTTTATCAGACGAGAAATTCACTTTATCTAGTCTTTGGGAGTTCTTAACCACCCCTGGGACAG
>NW_008344208.1:488835-490155 GCF_000622305.1 Nannospalax galili | reverse complement strand
CATTTCTTCTGTCTGGTCTTATCTGGCCCAGTGAACTGGGTATCATATATTGCCTTTCTCATACCTATTTCTCTCAGTACAGTCCTCCAGCCTTTGTTAACTATGGAAGTTTCCTTCGGTGATGACCATGTATCTTTAATGCTGTCAACCAGCCACCCCATTAAGGACTGCTCTCCCCTGCAGTGGCCAAGATTGAACAGCCTATATCACAAGGACGGATGGGTGGTCATATAACTCAGCTGTGAAGCTTCTGAAGGACTTAGACCCATGTCCCCTACCCTCACTAGCCATGTGGTGAGGGACTCTGATTGCTTGCTTGTCAGTTTTTCCTAGTTTTAACAGTTGCAGTGTGGACTATTTCCTAGCTGTTAGCTTTTTGCTCTTTTCGTATCAAAGGCTGAATCTGAGGGGAAGCTTTAGCTGCTCTCATTTTTAGGTCGTTTCGTTTTTCATTATTATCTGTCATTTTTCAGGAGTCCTTGGACCTTACACAAGTTAAAATGTCCTTTTTTTCTCTCTCAAGGTCTCCATCTAAATCTGCCAGCACCTCCCTGGCCTTTCAGCTTCCCCTGCTTTGGGCAAATCTTTTGTTATGCAAAGTGGCCACGACCCCTCTCTGGGCTCTCTGCTGTTTCCCAGGCCCAAAGATTTTCTTACCTTTCTATTACCTTTAACAAATTTTAATATGCCTGCAACTGGGCTATTTTCCCACATTTACAACACAGCTGTGGCCCACACTTCTGCATTGCCATCTCCTTTTTAGTTACATATTTTATAGTCCATTGTAAGATCCACATCAGTGCTGCCATTATCTCCCTAGCGTTTTCCAAACTCTCAAGGTTTGTCATTCCTAGTGCCATCATCCTGCCGGCTTGTGCCAATTTGTCGCCTGAGTTCTCTTAGGGCCCTTACTCCTGGCACTATTAGATAAACCATATAACACACCTTTATCTGAATTTTTCATAGTGTATATTCAAGGGAGGAGAAATAGAGTAACTTACAAAGGTGAACACTCAGTGTCCCGTTCCCCTCCGTGACTCAGCGGCCCGCCTTTCCAGATTGCCTCTGCGTCCCACCCACAGTCTCCATTAGCTTTCATCCAGCTTCCTGGGCCTGTGATCTCACCCCGGGTCAGTAAATGCCCTCTTTCGCATCCACACGGGGGAGATACTAGGGCCATTTTTTCCAAACCACTCTCTTCCAAGATTATGCCAGTCCTCCTCCCTCTGTGGCTAACTCTTCTCAGCTCCCTCTCCCCTCTCCATGACTCACTCTCCACAGCCAATTCTCCACACAGGCCCTGCCCCTACGAGGAAAAAG
>NW_008344208.1:467797-487226 GCF_000622305.1 Nannospalax galili | reverse complement strand
AAACATCCAAGAAGGTTAGTTCCACCATTCTGGCATTTTTAATTACTGTGTGTCTTGCAGATAAATCTTGGGTAATGACCAGTTGGTCTCAAATAAACCTTATCTAGAGATATTTTTCTTGATCTTTTATGTTTAATTTGTCAGTAGATTGTAGGAATAATATGGTTCCCTCTGTTTTTCGTGACTAGCTAGGCATTGTTTCTCTCTTGTATCGTCTCCCCCCTCTATCATGGTTTTCCCACTTAAGGTGACTGCACTTCCCCCCCTTTCTTCCTTACTAATACCCTTGCTCCCATGATCCTGGTTGGAAAAAAAATGTCAGCTAACTTTGTTTTTAAAGACTCATCAAGTTACCACATTGGTTGCAAAATTTTATCTCCAAATGTAACTTTTAAATTTTCTGTGAAATAGAACATAACTGTCTCTTAACTTTTGTTTATTGATAATATAAATTTATTTACAACATGTCCAATTCCAGGAGCAAAGAGACATCTAGTTTCCACTCTGCTTTGGTAGCATTTCAAGTTAATAAAAAAGATGAAATAATAGGTGGGAAATATGTATAATTATGCTTGATAATTTCATAAATTAATGTATTTTGATGAAATCTAGTACCCATTCCCTTTGGGCCGGCTCCTTTATTACCTCCCACCACATTTCATCCTAACCTTTCCTTTCCCACTTGGTCCACAGAGCGATGCCCTTATGTGCCACAGAGGCAGGATCATCTACCCCAGCATGTACTCTCAGGTACTGTACCTGTGAGGAATATTGACTCTTAACTCTGAACAGGTACAAATGCCAGACACTTAGATGAAGAAAAATAACGAAATTAGAGAACAAATTTGGAATTGGAAAATGCATTACTTTTTTAAATCCTTAATTTTAGGTGTTATGGATTCTCTCTACCTAAGTCTCATGGAACACAGAGGACCAAGGGGTAGAGAGAATATCAATATCGTCTCTCAGCTCTCACCAGTGAAGCTTCATCGTGTACCAGAGGGCTATGAAAACAAATGGCCACAACTGACCGAAGTGGACAGAATAAGAGACTGAAGAGTGTGAGTCACTGGACAGGATTCCTATATTAATCTTCTCTCACCCCACCCAGGGTTCAGGGACCATTCTAGAAATATTGTAAGAATCAGGGGAGGAGGTACATGACCATAAGGAAACAGAGTCTTACAGGCTCCTGGGACTTTGTTCCTATTAAGAACTTAAAACAATAGTGATAACATGCACAGACCCACACAAACTCAATCAGACAAAAACCAACAGAGAACTTGGGAAATGAACTGGAGGCCACAACTTTGGCAACTGATCACTGCTGGGTGAGGTGAAGTTGGTTTTCCTTCATGGAGTGATGCTAGACAGGCTGAACAGATTCCAGTGGATCACACCGAGAGGACATCTGGGTATACAAACTTGACTCCATAGACCTTAACATATATAACAAAATGCATGGGACAGGTTATGGACAGGTGAAGGCAGGAAAGGGGGTACTAAATGTTATTAAGATGTATGGAATCCACAAAAATTTAGTAAAATATATTTTTTAAAATCATATATTCATCAAATGCACTAATATTCTGGTTTGTATATTATTTTTTCAATTTCCCAAACTTTAACTAATAGAGTTTTTCATACTTTCGGGATAATCGTTATGTCCAAGACTGTTTGCTCATTGCCAAGGCTGTTGGTAGTTGCCAAACTTCCTCCCTTGATCACCTAGAAAGCAAGGCACAAGTCTGACAGATCGGTATGAGTCTCTCTCAGGCTTAACTCTGTAACAGCACAAGTATACTGGTTTTGCAGTGCTGTAGGTTATTAGAGCATTTTAACAGGTCCAGAAACCCCGAACACACAAGAAAAGCACAGAAAGCATATTAGCCAAAGTATATTTACATTTTATTTTTGGTGAAAAATAAAATAAAATATTGAATAACCCTGTAGGAGGTTTGTGAAATGACCATGGAGACCACATTACCTTGCACCTGGGTTGCACCTTGTGTTCCGTAGGAAACTATGCACTGAATTGACTGTCCATGGATAAACCTGTGTTCTTTTGCATGTGTCTAGCTGCATTTATTGTGCATTAGCGTAGTGCGTCCATTGAAGGTGATCAGTTCTGAACAAGCATCTTGGCTTACGAGTTCTCCTAGGCCTCCTTCTTCTGTACCTATATCTTCATTTTTCCCAGACTCCTTTGCCTTCTTCTAACTTAAGCGCAAGTCTTACCATCCAAGAAGGATCTGAAAAATACTATATTATGATTCTCGTAGTAAAGATGGAGACTTTGTTGTGATAACAAAGTCTAAATGTGCCAGCTCCAATGCTTAATTGTTGCACACCCTGCCATTACCCATGTAAACATTATTGACACCCAATATCATGTACACTGATGCTTACTATAGGAGAGGCTCTCAATGATTTGAGTAGTAAAACAGTAAGAGGTACTTAGAAGAGAAAGAGGCTGGGCAGGGGGCCACTGGAAGCAAATGGCCTAAGATTTGCTTGAGATAAAGCTAGAGGTGATGAGGAAGGTGTTGCTGAATCAGAGTACACTGTGGACACTTAATATACACATAATCTTAAAATTTCTATGGTCATAATTTAGTCAACTACTCCCTTGAAGAAAGTGTTCTGAGGGTGAATAGGCTCTGGAGATAGAGACTTCTACCACATTTGGAGAGTGTTGCCAGAGGGTAGACTGTAAGGCATCTTGCAATTAGAGTGAGAAGTGTGTGGATGATGGTGTTGAAATACTTAGTCCTCAGGTGGACTTCATCTGTGACATTTCCATGATAGACTACTGCCCTCATCATGAGTTAATGATCAGGAAACACATCTGGAATTAAGATGAAGATGACAGTAAAATAGTTTGTAAGATGTTTCCAGAATCCATGGGGAAAGCCGTGCTTGGAAGTCATACAATTTGTTGACTAAAATCCCAGTGTCTAGGCTCAGTTTCTTTCCTACACTGTCTTGGAAATGCAGGCACATGATGCCCCTAATCTAAACCTGTTTTGCCACTGCTATTAGATTATACCAGAATTAAATGCTTGGAAATTATTGCTGAAGAAATGGCATATTTTGGTCTGACAGTATGAAAAATCAGGCTTGGGATGATCTCAATAGTCCCACCATGTAGAATGGCTTACATATTACCACCAAGCACTAGCACACTATTCCTGGAAAACTGCCATCAGTAGTGTTACTAACCCACATGGTAAAGCTATAAACCCTTACCAAGCCTTGGAAGTTTTAGGCAGTTTAGAAACAGTAGCATAAAGGTTATGGCTTCAACAAACAACTCTCCGACTTGACTGAAAAACAACCCTGTAAAAGAAAGTTCATGAAGTACGTCCTAGGACCGTGAAAACTATGTGCTTGAGGAAGTCATAAGCCACAGGAAATACATTATACTCACAGTTTTGTTAAATAGTTATGAATTACCTGTCAAACTGCGTTCTAAGTATTTGAGTTTAGGACTATAGATGACTGACTCCTATTAGGGGAGAGAATCATTTTAGTGTTTGGTGGTTATCAACAGAAATTCATGCTTGGTTGAACTGCTGAGGAGAATGGCCAGTTGCTGTGATATGGTGGCCCAAAGCTCAGAAGAGAATTATATGCGTTTATCTCCACCAGAGGCACTCAGGGTATTTTGCAGAACACACGAGAAACAATTGAATTAGGGGGAAACTTTTAGAGAATAAACATGTCTCCTGCCTGAATTACTCTAAGTTATCATGAACAGTGGTAGCTCTGGCAATTTGCAAAGTAACTTGAAACCAAGGACTGTCTCAGTAAGCCAAACAATCCATGTGGAGGTAGGACTATGGTAAAAGTAAAGAGGATGTTATTACTGCCTAAAGGGAGAGGCTCACTGTACCTTTACCTGGTCTATGGACACTGCTTCCTGCTGCCTCCAATAGCTGCTTGACATTGGGCACAGTTGGTAGGAGGGAGGAAGTTGACCGGATGCAGAATGCAAGCGAAGAATCTTTCCTGAACTGGAGACCACACTGTAGTGAAACCTCTCAAAGATGCAGCTGTCTTTGACTCAAGGATGCTTCTGTAAGTAGCCCTTGACCTACCCTCTTCTCAGAAAGCTTTACCAATGCATTATTTTTAACAAGATGCTTTTGATAGCAAGCTTTCTTGGGTGTAGCTGGTGTAGTATCTGTGGCGATATGACATTTTTGCAGAACTTAGCTGAAGCATTAGGTAACAGAGTTGAGCAATAATTTCTAGAATGTTGTTGTCTTTATAAACTTTGATATCAATGGTTCTGAAGAGAATCTTCCTTGACTTGACTTAAACATGTATAAGGATATTTTGCCATGACATAATTGACGTGAGGGAAAGAGCCAGTGTTACAGGTATTTATGGGTACATGGAGTTAGATATTTTCCACTGCAGAGGTGCAGAGGTCACCTTCAAGAAAAATAAATAATTCAACTTGAAATGGCCATGATGCTGAAATGGAAGGAAGGACTTTATTGAGAATGCAAGTCTGAGTGGTTCAATTGGCTCAAAACCAGGGGGAGGAAGCTAAAATTGTGGGGCATCTGGCTGTCTATATATTTTTACTGACTGGATCAGCTGGAACAATGGTTCAGTATGAAGCCCTGTGGACCACGGATGGCAGATCGTGTATCTTTGCTCACTTGGCAAAACTCAAATGACATACAAAAGGGAAAGTAGGCCCAAGCTAACAAATTATCTTAATTTTGTAGGTGGTATTTCCAAGGATGACGAATTAGTAACAGACATGAAATGTATGTCGTGAGATATAAAATGAGTGCAAGTTCTGAAGACATTAAAATATGGAAAGAGCATGATTTAAGCCCCTGCGTCAGGATTGGTTTTAGCTCCAAATACTGGAAAGCTGTGGTCAGTGCTGGAGCCAGCAAAAGACACACAAAGTCAGGCAGTCTTCATCTTGTTTTTGGAAATGTAGATATTTTCCTAACATTTTAGAGGTAAAGAAGTTTATTTCTTGCTCCAGTTGTGTGGTATTCCATCATTAGCAAAAGGATGCTGGAATTTACAGGAGTTTTTCAGACAGTAAATTCGTTCAACCCCATTTAAATAAAGCATTTCAGTGTGGATCTCTCTCCATAGTAGGGTCACTCCTCTTTCTGCTGATGTCAAACCTGCTCCTGTGGGACAGTGTGGTCTCCATGCCACAGGTCCAGTTGTCCACTAAGGACTTGTATGATAATTGGCCCTTCAGTCTCATGAGAACCATGAGCTTGCCTTCCAAGTGTACAGTGCCCATTTTTGTCTCATAGAGGCCTTCAGAGAAGTGTAGACATTAATCTAGAAAGCATATGTCCACAAAGTTTAGTCATAGAGGAGCTGTGGTTTACTCATCATGAGAAAAGTGGTCCAGTCTTTGGGGATATTCTTTAGTTAGTATTCTGCAAATAGCCAGTATCACAGAGCTGGCTAGTAATGTATTGCACGAGCATAAAAATACTAATCTAGGGGCTGGAGAGATGGCTTGGTGACTAAGAACCTTGGTTCTTGCAAAAGACCCAGGTTTGAATCCCAGCACCCACATGGTGGCTACTGCCCACAAATCAGTTTCAGGGGATCCGAACTGTCCACTTCTGTCCTCTGCAGAAACTGCATGACACAGGTGCCCTTACGCACATGTAGGTGTAACAATCACACACATAAAATAAAAATAAATAAATACATTTTAAAAATTTCAAAAATACTGATCTAGGGCTGGAGAAATGGCTCAGCAGTTAAGAGCACTGGCTGCTCTTACAGAGGAACCGGGTTCAATTCACAGCACCCACATGACAGCTAACAGCCATCCGTAACTCCAGTTCCAGGGGAATCCAGTGCTCTCTTCTGACTTCCATGGACATTGAATGACATGAGAACACTTACACACATGCAGGCAATACAGTCATAGACGAAAAATAAAATAATAAATAAAATACTTTAAAAAATACTAATCTAATTTGAAACCACAGAATGCCGAAACAAATGATCATGGCTTCTCAGAGACTCCCCAGTGTTTTAAGTCTTTGTTTTCAGAGTTCAGGTGATGAGTTTCTAATTACAAGATGAAAACCAGCTGAACAGCGGCCACACCTTCTCTCCTCTAGTGTGAATGCAACAGCTACTCAAAGTCATTTAATAAGGAAAGAATGACTAAGACCAGAGCAAAACTGTCAGTCTAGAAAATGTGTCTGTGATTTATAACAAATTGTAATCCTATTGTGCCTTTCTCAAACTACTATTTCTTTTCTGATTCATGACTGATCATCTTTCACCTTTAAAGCAAACCTAGGAGCTTAGTCGAACTTCTGTCAATTAGTTATTATTAAATAAAATATATTTTCAATAATAAATATCATAAGTATCACAATATTCAATTGATTTATGAATAAATATTAAATAATGCTTCTGAATTATCCATTAATTCATTGCTAATTATGTCCTTAAATATATGCCCAGCATTTCATTATTAATTTGACACAATCAACATGATTATATTTATAACTGATCATGAACTTGCTATGAACAAGCAATGAAAACTCAATGATAAACAAAATAAAATGTATAATTTTACAATGCTTAGTCAAAAGAAACACAAAGGTTTGTACTAACAAGAATCAAGCACTTCATTAATCCTGAGGCACTCACAGTGTGAGTGTACCCGAATAAATTCTGGAGAAAGAATATGCTTAACATACTCTGTGTTTCAAAACTTTGGTGTTTTAGTTCTTTCTTTCCAAAGACTAACATTTAGAAATGAAAAAAAATATTAGCACCAAAAAAGAAGTAGAGATGGGATAATAATAGATTTTCTACTAGTGGAAAGCAACTAGAGGCAGAAGGCATTTCCTTTATACCTCAGTTACAATTTTTTTTTTGGTTTTTTTTAGACGGGGTGTCCCTATGGCCCCAGCTGGCCTGGAAATCACTGTGTAGACAAGGCTTCCCTTGAACTCACAGAGATCTGCCTGCCTCTGCCTCCCAAGTTCAGGGATTAAAGGCATGTGCCACCACACCTGGCTCTCAGTTACAATTTTACCTGGTTCTCCTTGTCAAAAATCCAATATCTATCAAGTTCAAGAATGCTCTGGTCATAGATGTATTTATTAAGTTCTTAAAAGTCAACAAACTGAGCCACTTCACTACTTCCAGACACAAAAGTTCATGAAGATGAGTTGGTTACAGGACAGGAAGCCAGTCCCCTGCCACTTGGCTTCTAATCCTACTCAAGACAGCCAGGAGCAAGTCCTCAACACAAAAGTAAGATTCCTCCTCCATGGTTTTTAATGAAAGGACTCAATGACCACATGGGATGGTTGGGCTGCAGGTTATTACAGCTGCTGCAGCAGGTGTGGCTGTCACAGATCCAAAAATAGGAGCAAAATGAACAAGGACACAATCACATTGTGTAGGTGATAAATTTAAACCAAAGCAAATGCTAGCTCACGTCATAGCATATTTATGTATTTATATATTGCTCAGACAGGAGACCATTTTTACCTGTGTGTTCGTTTCATAGTCACTGTGAAACTGAAGTGAACTGGACATTTCTGGGTAAATAATCATTCACATACATGCTAAAGAAATTCAAATACAGTTATGGTCCCTTGCTAAAGGATCTTCTACAAGATTGCTTTGCTGATCAATATTCATTTCTTTTTGAGTTTCAAGACTCTCCTTGTCCTGTATCTGTTTCTCCTCATATATGTGGTATCCTCCCTGACTGTATGGGCTTCTCTTGTGTGTTCACTGAAAGTCAGTTGTACACAAAGTCTATTACCTTCCAGGATGAACTCTGCAGTGATGAGGTCTACACCTCCCAGCAGCTCTAATGTATAATTTTTATACTTGCTCCCGTATAATTCCCTGTCGTAACTGATCTGAGTATGAATTAAATTTAAGATCATATGTGTATTCACCTCACACATATAATTTGTTCTTCATTGATGTTTTTATTACTACCACTAATAACCTATACTAAAAGAATTCTCACTAATGAAATATGATTATAATATAATATACAGGAAGAAGAGAGAACAATGGCTCAGAACTACATTCCTAGAGTACCAAAGAAATACTATTGATATTCATGCATAAAATCCCCCCAAAAATTCTGTACCACAAGGTATTATTAGAAATATAATGAGTTGAGTCTCCAAAATCCTGAATAGGATGTGGTCAGGGCTTCATTCATCCTGGCCTAATGCTCCAACTTCACAGCACAGGATCCTCTCTACCAAAAATACAACAGGCATGTGGCCTGTTCCTTTTCTCCATGTTCTATACACATCTTCACAGCGTCAACAGGATTCCAGACTCTTCATTTTCATCACCTCTAGGGCAGCTAGGAAATACCACATCAAGCATTTTAACCAGAGATGATTTTCATACACGATTCTGGCAGTGAGCACACATTGGTGGGTAAAAACCAATTGTGATTTCCACTGATGCTGCTGTTAAGAGCAATGCTGGACCATTTTTCTTCATCCAAACAAGCCAGCAAATGAGCTCATCTGATAGAAGGCAGGGGATCGAGCCATGTGGCCTGAGAGAAGTTCAGTTCTGAATGGCATCTCCATTGCACCTTTGTGTGAATGGTGTAGAGTACTATAAAAATCACGTGAGCACGGGAGCGAGCAATTCATTCATTAATTAGAAAATGATTTTTGAATATCACAGCAGCACTGCTGGCTGCATTTCATCCGAGAGGTTCTGCGGACAGGATAAAGGCCCAGCACATCTTGGTTTCTCATGTGAAAAGGACCTTGTCAAGTTGAAAAGATCTATCAGGATGGAAAAATGGAAGTGGTTAAAGGGAAAACAAAGATCAGCTTGGCTTGTTACTGGCAAACAATTGTTCAGAACAGATTAATTTTGTATTAGCAAACTGCAGACCAGTGGCTAAACGTGACATATTTACAGTGAGTATCGTGTATCAAAAGCGGTTACAGCTCCTATTCATAGCACAGAGGTATTGCAATTTACCCATTTTGTGCAGACATCACATGAATATAACCACACTATATTTCGCCATTTTAACATGATGATCATTTGTGACTGCTTAGACTGAGGACATTCTGACAGTAACTTTCAGTACTTTCCATGCCTAGAAAGATGCTATGAAGGACCTAGTGCCTGAAGTGGTTGCTCTTGAAGGAGCCCTTGATGCAATGCTTTCGAGATCAAGGCAGTGCAAGGAAAAATGAAGTGCTCCTGAGGGAATGAAGGCCATTCTCAGCAAGGTGAGCCCTCTCCTCACATAGTTTTGCTTATGTCACTCATGAAAGAGGTGATTCTACAATGAGAAATGAATTTTGAAATATTTCATTTGGAGTAGTGAAACTTAGGAATCCTATGCATTTGTAACTTTGTGAATAAGGGGTTGCTTGACAGCCGACTTTCTGTCATGTAATTTTCTGAGACCTTAAGACAACAGGGATCACCAGAGAAAATAGTTCCTCATAACAGCTAGGTCAGTAGCATTCCTGGGAGGCATGAGCCCACCAGACTAACTCATCAGCTCTTAGCATCTCATCCTGAATAGTCTTCAACATTCCACATTAAAGTAAATCCTCATCATGTCTAAGGATTTTGAAAAATATGTGATATGGAGAATTGATTGAAATTTATTTATTAAATATGCTTCTTACTATGAATTTTATTATTTTATTTTTATTTATTATTTTCATTTTATGTGTATTGCCCATAAGCATTCAAGTGCACCCATGTCATGCAGTGTCAGCAGAGGCCAGAAGAGGGTGTCGTATCCCTTGGAACTGGAGTTAAGGATGGTTGTTAGCCACCATGCGAATGAACGCTGGGAATCAATCAAACCCAGGTGCTCTTCAGGAGCAGCCAGTGCTCTTAACCTCTTCAGCCCTGTAATTGTAATTTAGATGAAAATGAAGAAATACTTCCATAGAACATGAAGGGAGGGAGGGGAATTACTGACGACATGTGCAATCCCATCATTGAAAGAGTAGATAGGAGTTCTTCCATCAGCCTTGGTCAAATCCATGTCTATGTTGCAAAAACAAATTCCTGGTTCTCAACCTGTATTTCTGGTGAGAACACACCTCATCTGGGATCAATTGCCATTTAGAAAATACAGTTAGCCTTTTCATTTTCAATTTTAGATGACAAATACTCCCTAAAATTCGTGCCTTTGATACATGAGTATCTATTAACGTGACCTAAGTATTCCATTCCTCCATTCTGCCCCAAATGTAACTCTGCATTTAGAAGGAATACAGGCTAGTGTTTGAGAGATGGTTAAGTCTATTTAAAGGCATTTAAGCCTTCTTTCAAACACAGGTAACCAAATTTAAAACCTAGAACTTATTTGGAGAATGGGATGTGGCAACTTGTGCTTAGAGTTCCAGAATTAGGAAAAGACAGACAAGTAGAGCCCTGGTGACTTCCATGTGAAAGAAATAGAGATTGACTCTAAGAGTACAGTAAAAATCAACTAAAGAGCTTTTCACAACATTGACCTCCAATCTCCAAATGCATGTGCAATGACACCACACAAATGCTCATATATGTGCATGTCCTTATGCACACCTGTGCACTAGGAAGCAATAACAGACAACTCACACTAACAAGATAACTGATTCCTGTGGTGTTCCTGGCTAGGAGTACCCTGGCATTGAAGAAGGCGCCTATCCCGCTTGGACCGGACAGGCAGACTTGAAGTCGCCCAACGAGGACACTCGCCACTTTGCTCTTTTCAACGTGATTCGCTGCCTGAGCAGGGACACGCACAGGGCTGACAACTACCTCAAGGTCCTGAGGTGCCGGGAGGTCTTTAACAATGCGTGCTGAGTGCTTGTCTATGTCGTCTTCCATGGAAATGCCCCTTATGGATCTAGCCCCACAAGAACCCTTTAATTTCCTACTGTTTAAGCTTATGCATGCTGTAAGAAAAAAAATAATAATAATAATAAAGTGACTTTTTGAAATGACCAGCCCAAGTGAAATGTCATCCATCAGTATCTTTTGTCCATTTACTGCAAAACTGATGTGTAGTATTGTGATTTCATATAAGAACTTGTCACAATTGAAGTTTACCTTGCAAATAAGAAAGTTGTCAAATTAATTTTGAGCTAGAAATTTTACACAGGTGAGCATATTTTTAAGAAAAGCAAGAGATTACTGATGAATTCTAGATTCACGATGCCATGAAGATGGAAACCTGGGGATCAACGCTGAAAGCAAACCACTGTCTGCCAGTTTTCCTGGTCTAATACAGACAATACAATTACTATACTACTGTGCTACGCCAAGTACCACAAATTTGCCAACAGTCTAAAATTTTAGGATACTTTTAGGAAGTGTCGTTATAGATCTCTAATGATTGTCTTCAACCATGATGACGTTTGTCAATATCACAGTTTCCACATAATCTTTGCACTGTCTCTGAAAAACCTTCATCTCGTATACAAGTTACTGAACACTTGGCCTTCATTGTCCACCTATAAACATGACAGAGCAGGAAAGGTAATTTCATTTGTTCTTACAATGTTTCCCTTTTTGGTCTGCTTCGTATCTGTGCCCGAGTCTGTCTCAGAATTCAGTAGATAAGGCCAGATGAAAAACGCTGCCAGAACAAAGGCAATGCATAAAGACCGTTGCTGAAATCTCTCAGCATCCATTTTCTCTACGCATCCATTGTTTGCAGCACGGGGTACAGCACTGGTGTCCACCCACTGCTCGTGGGACAGGTCAAGGGCTAGTGTCTTTTCCTGAGACCTTCCGTCTCCAAACTCCCCTGTTTACAGTTTAAAAGTCTGTGTCACCTTTTTAGTCTTTGCTGACCTTATCCAAAGACAAAAGTAACTCAAAGACCTTTTACCATTTGCCCCAAGGATCTCTTGTCTCTGGCCCACACAAGCAGTGGAGTGGTAACGGTGCCACGTTGTGGTTGTGACCTTCCTGGGGTTTCTGCCAATTCACTTCTCCTCCTGTTCTTGTAAATCTAGAATGGATATCAAAGAATTCATGTCCACTATCAAACATTCACCGGACACAGGAGCAACTCTTTTTCCCTTCTTTTGAACCTAAGAGTCATCTTAGAAATCCTATTAGAATCACAGAAAATCTCTACCAATGCAGGGAATGATAATTCCCCTCCCATGTCTGTTGAAAAGCGATTAGCTGAAAGTATCTCAGCTTATTAACTGCCTCTAAACAACATAGAATATGGCCAAACTCACTGTCTCCTGTCCTTGGAAGGCAGGTGAACGGCCAGGTTACCTTCCAGTGCTTATTGCTTTCTTTTGAAGGTATTTATCAATCATGGGTAGTGAGAGACAGCTGGGAAAATTTCCTCATAAAGTGAAACTTTAAAAATAATGGGGTTTTATGAAAGAAGCCTGAGGATGGGTTAGGAGGAAGAGTAGGAAAACACAGGAAGAAATGACCTGGCATGAAGGGTAAAGATAGTTGAACTCATTCAAACACAAACACGCTTCTTTCTCTGTGTCTATTCAGTTTATGTGTGTGTCTGTGTGCTTGTGTGTTTATCTGTGTGTCTTCCCTGTGTGCCTTCATTCTTTGTGTGCATGTGTGTGCATGTGTGTGTGTGTGTGTGTATCTGTGTGTCTGTGTGTCTGTGTGTGCGTGGGTATGGGTGTATAGTTTCACTTTGTGCCTATGTTTGCATATGTGTGTATATTCACAGTGTATGTGTAGGTGTTTGGTGTATGTGTCTGCATGTGTTTGCCTGTGTGCAGGTGTCCTTTTACATGCACATGTATGTGGAGGAGAGGTTGGTGTCAGTGTCCTTTTTCAGTCATTCTCCACCTGTTTTTCTTGACAATAGTTCTGAGCCCAGTGTTCAGTGATTTGATCAGATTGGCTGACTAGTGGGTTCCGTGGTTCTTTCTTTCTATGCCCCATCAGCTTTGCGGTCACAGGTGCCCACAGTTTCACTTAGTTTTTACTATAGTACTAGGGTCATAACTCAGATAACTTGGATTTGCATGTCACGTTCTTCTCTCACTGAGACATCTCCCAGGCCATAGTTTTAAGAATCTAAAAGTAACTTTTTTTTTCCTGTTCTTCTCTCACCTTTTTATATAATAAAACTTTCGTTAACATTACAAATACTATTTGTTCTTACCTACAGAATAGCTATAGTTCCACACACAAGCTGAAATTGACTCTTCAATACGACATCATAATACAAGACAATTTCCTAGCTCAAAAAAAAACAAACTTTTCAACATTTATAGAAACCTACTGCAGCAGCCCAGGGATTAGTATCATTCCGCACAAACAGAGGTGTTTCTTCTGAGAGCTGCTCCTGCCTTTGTGATCACTAAAACTTCCAGAACACGGCAGAACACTGTCCCAGAATCAATGAGAGAAACACATATATATATATATATATATATGTATATATGTATATATGTATATATATATATGATAGGTTGTTTATTTATTGTAGAAAATGCCCTGCGTGTGTTAACGCATGTCTGCACATGCGTATTTCTGACACAGGAATTGTGCTTATTATTGAGTGTGTAATTTGGCAATGAATGACAGACAAATTTTATGAAATACAAATTACACAGCATGTATTCCACTGTAGAATTAAAGATGTGGTAAATGATGGAGGAGGGATGGGAAGATGCCTCTCTCCATGGTGACACAGGAACAGAACTCTGAAGTATTTAAGCAAGACTGATAGGAATTATAAGTTATACACAACATCAAAAATGGAGAGAGAGAACGGAATTTGAGAAAAATATAATAATCATTCACTTTCTCACCATAGTGAATCTCCATTCACATCTGTTATTCCTC
Organism: Nannospalax galili; assembly: GCF_000622305.1. NCBI lineage: Eukaryota > Metazoa > Chordata > Mammalia > Rodentia > Spalacidae > Nannospalax > Nannospalax galili. Next base: position 473,393 of record NW_008344208.1, on the reverse strand, counting down.
ATAAGACTACATTGGAAGAATTAGCCCTGCCACAGCACGAACAACAGCTGTCATGTGAAACAGAAGCAAACAAAAAGTAGGAAGCCAATTTATCTCTTAAATGACACATCAGGAACACTACAGGGAGGAAGAGAAGAGCAAGAAATCTGTCATCCAGTTTTCCCTTAAATAATGAGGCTTACGCAAATATTTAAATTGTTATACTATAATCATGCAGTAGGTGCTGAACAACAAACAGACTTAACGAATCAAAAGAAGATTAAGAGATAAATGGAGATGAGGATGTGAAAGTTTATACAGATTCACGTTGGCTTTAGGGGGAGTTCGAAGACTTCACTGATGACCGAGAGACCAACCAGGAAGACAGGACATCTGACAGTCCACACACGGTATTTTATAATGTAGGTCTATTCTGCATTTTGTGTAAACCATCAAGATACTCATATGTAAGCACCTTAAAGAATTAGTAAGCATCCAATGGCCATTTACCTGGATATTTGTTATTTCCAACCGTGCTATGACATCAAGGGGGGTGATCATGGTCAACTTCTGGTGAGGGTTATTTGTGCATTATTGAGAATGGTTTATGTCAACCTGGAAAATTTATGTGCATATGTAAAGTTCTGTGGACAAGAGAATGCATTTTAAGTCAGTAAACAATGAAACGAAAATACTAATCTGTTTTGAGGTTGTCAGAGTATGAGGGGATGAGAGAAAAACAATGTCCGGACACAGAAGATGTCGTTATGAAGCTCCAGAACAAAACCAGTGGCCACTCTGGAAAGGGGGTGGAAACTGGATAAGAGACAGACAGCAACATCAATGTTTAGATAAATGGGCAAACTGTATGGTTAACAGAGACCCAGGAACGTAAGGCCAGAATAAACAAATCCCAGGATAATCCAACAGAGGAGGGCAAGCTGAATTAAGCTTACACCTCGAAATCATGAATTTAATTTTTCTATATTTTATTTATATTGTACCAGAAGTCATCAAAACTATTCTTATATAACCAAATTATACAACACCCAAAATATACATATTAATAAAAGAATACTAGGGCAGGAGAGGTGACTCAGTGGTCTAGACACTAAGTACTCTTCCCGAGGACCCACGTCCCATTCCCTGTACCCTCAATCAGGTAGCTTGCAAGTATCTACAATGTGAACACAAAGAGTTCTCACACATTTTTGGCCTCCCATGACATTCTACTAACAATTCTCTCTTCCTCTCTCTCTCTTTCTGTTTCTTTCTCTCTCTCTCTTTCCCTACACACACACACACACACACACACACACACACACACACACACACACGCACCACATGCACAAACAAACAGCAAAATAAATCTATGAAAATGCAAAAAGTAGAATCATGGAATTGTTTCAATAAACTATACTATATACCAGATCAAAAGAATTTATCCTGCCAAGTATTAACCAGTTTAAGTCACTTGTCCCTGTTAACAGTTTAATGACACAAATTCTAAAGCATAATGAAAATGTTTAAATGAAGAAAAACAATCTATATCTTCACAGAGCATCCGTGAACTCACCTTCTTCTACTTTCTTCCACGTCACAGTTTCGGTTGGAAAGATCCCCCAAACATTGAAGTGTTGAAGGCTTTACAGTTATACAGTGTCACGGGTGCAAGGTGGTTGGTAGACACTTAGCCAGTGTCAGGGTTGCAAGATGTTGGAAACTTAGAAGAAGAACAGACTGGAAAGACCTTAAGATATTCAATATGTAGCTAAGAGGGGATGTGGGTCCCCAAGTCTCTCTCTCTCTGTGTCTCTCTCTCTCTCTCTCTCTCTCTCTCTCTCTCTCTCTCTCTCCCGTTCATCCTTCTTTTCATGACATCATGTAAACAGGCCTCATCTAACCTATGTTCCAGCCTTACTCTGTGTAGGATGACAGGACCAGCCTCACTCTGTGCAGGACGACAGGACCAGCCTCACTCTGTGCAGGACGACAGGACCAGCCTCACTCTGTGCAGGACGACAGGACCAGCCTCACTCTGTGCAGGACGACAGGACCAGCCTCACTCTGTGCAGGACGACAGGACCAGCCTCACTCTGTGCAGGACGACAGGACCAGCCTCACTCTGTGCAGGACGACAGGACCAGCCTCACTCTGTGCAGGACGACAGGACCAGCCTCACTCTGTGCAGGACGACAGGACCAGCCTCACTCTGTGCAGGATGACAAGACCAGGTGACCACACACTGAAAAATCTGCAAGTCTGAAGTAAAAGAATTTTCAGATTTTAAGATAATGTTTTCAGGAATTTTGTTACTACCATAGAATGCTGCCTAACAGCTCTTTCAGAATCCACTAGGGATCTCCTCTTCCTGTGTTAGCCACAGCAGACTGACAGTAAGAATGGGAGGTTCCACAAAACCTGAATCGTGTGTAAAGAGGGAAATATTGCTTCAATTATTTGCCACGGCCATGGCAGGACTGTGACTTTCGAGTCTGTAGATCAGTACTAAGCACTCATTTCTGTTTTCCTGTTTATATACTCGTGTTCCTTTCAGTTCTCTTCTTGACACATTTGTCAAATCCACATTTGTCAAATCCACAGCATCCTGGTAATCCATTAACCTTTTTCAAATTTGCTGATTGTTAGTGTAAAAATTCTCAATGAAAAGGTGCCAAGAGCCAGGCATGGTGGCGCACGCCTTTAATCCCAGCACTCGGGAGGCAGAGGCAGGCAGGTCTCTCACTATGTAGACAAGGCCAGCCTGGTCTACATAGTGAGTTCCAGGACAGCTGGGGTTACAGGGAGACCCTGCTTCAAAAAGACAAAAAAAAAAAAAAGATGCCAAAGAAATAAAATCCTTAGTTGAATTATATATAATGTAGTTTTGAATATATTGACCATTGCTAAATATTTCCTTAAATATTCCTAGAATTTTGTAATTAATTTTGACATCATAAACAAAGTTGCATTCTAAATTTACCTGGCACCTGGCATTGTCCAGACATAAAGACACAGTGATAACCAAAAGGAATGATATGATTCACACTGCCTAGGTTAAAGAAGCTTGTCTGTTTTGACCGACATGAAACATAGAGGTTAAATAGAGACAGCATGCACAAGGCTCAAGCAAATTCAACCAGAGGAAAACCAGCACACAGCTAGGGAAACGGGCTGGACACAACTTTGCCAGCTGAGCGCTGCTGGATGAGGGAGAGTTGATGTTCTTTAAGGGAGTGATGCTAGACAGGCTGAACAGGCTCCAGTGAATAAAGTTACACTGAGGGACATAAGGATGCACAAACTTGTACTCCATAGGCCTTAACATATATGACAAAAATGAATGAAGTCCTACAGGGGGGCTATGGGGGTCCAGACAGGGAAGGGGGGTAATATATGATTAAGAAGTATTATATGAAATCCATGGAAATTTAATGAAATATAATTTAAATAGAAGCAAGCAGTTAGTAAACAAGAATACATACCTAGTATTCTACTGTGGTCAGTTCAAATCCCAGGGAAAGATGAACCTTAAACGCTTTATTTTGGGGAATTTTGATGCTTTTAGTTATCTTTCTCAACAGCTTTAGGAAAGGGAGACAAGAAATTATAAAGGAGAGAATCTGGGAGGTTAGTAAGTTAGGTTTGAACAATTATGAGATTTCTTATTTAATGGAAAAAAGTAGGCAGTGGGTTATTAATTCCTCAAGTTCCATATTTATGTGGTGCTTATTCATTAGGATTTGAACAGCAATGAAATGCAGCAATGTTCGGGTCACAGACATATTTATTCAATTCTCAATTCCAACAAATCAATACGTATCGTTACTTTCAGGGTGAAATCTTTGTCAAGAGGAGGAGCTGCAAGGGGGGAGCCCAACCGCTGCCACACTGATGCCTTGACCGCAGAAATCACACTTCAGTCCAACAGACTCAGCTCGGTCCTCGGACCTAGTTTTACATCTGGAGCAGGACACTCGCCTTGCTTGTGGTACGTTACAACAGAAGCTGCCGCAGGTGAGGCCACCAGTAAGATTTCAAAAGAGTGGGTAATCAGCAATCACATTTTGTAGGATTCAGATGATGAATTAAATCAAATGATAGTCTTTATAATGTTGGATTCACAAACTGCTCACGCAGAAGACTCCTTAAACATTGCCTTGCCTGCTGGCTTGCATTTACAATTCCAACTTAAACTTTGAACTCAAGTGGACATTCATGGTTGAATATATATGTATATGTCTATATAATCATATGCTTTTTTAGGAGATGTTATCGCATTGTATTTGTGATACGTTACTAAGGGCTCCTCTGCAGGCAGCAGGCTACGTTACCAAGCATGTGTCACTGTTCCTGAGGTTCAAGACTCTCCTGGCCCTGCCTCTGGCCTGTCACCTACCTGTGCTGTCCTCCCTAACTGATCTGCTGTCTTCTATGTCTTTCCTGAAAACCAGCCACAGAAGAGGGTCTCAGAAGCTGGTAGCTGTTCTTAGGACAGGCTGTGCTATGATGAAGTCTTTCAGTCTTGCACAATTGTTAAGCTTTCTCCCCTCTGACTTCCTGCCATAACCAATCTGACTAATAACTAAATTAAACACCATGCACGCACATCTCACACATGTAATTTCTTCTTCATTGATGTTTTTGTCACCAGCACTGATAACCTATATTAAAGATCTTTTCATTAATAAATATATGATTGTAATAAGGATAAACAAAGCATGAAGAGTTAGAGGAAGACAAAACATTTGCCCGAAGCTGTGGTCCTAGACACTTAAAGAGTGCTTTATTAGAACTGACACATTTAATCCTCACAGAAATTCTATGACACAAAGTATTATTAGGAAGAGCCTTCAAAGGCCTATATAGAATGTGAGCAGATTGCAAATTTTGTCATCTAAGCCTCATGCACCCTGTCATACATATTAAGACCTATGTAGTCATGTTTTTCTCACAAAATGTCATTTGGTGTGGGTCTATCCACTGAACTCTAGTGAACTTATCTGGTGTCACAGCCTTCACAAAAGCCTACTCTTCCTCTCCCGGTGGTTATAGGTTGTCATCTGTTTCTCAGTGAAGGGGACGTCTTACCCTTCCCCCACTTCTGCACCATGATTTGTCTGTGTTGACCTTACATGGGTCTTGTGCATGCTGTTAACCATTGGTATAAGCACATGTGAGAAACTCCCCAGATGTCTGGAAAATTGTTTCCTTAAGTTGATCAACCACATCCAGCTCTTACTATCTTTCCACAACCCTACCCTCTGCCTCTTCTGTGATCCCTGAGCGTTGGATGGCAGTGGTTTGTTAAAGGAGCCTTATGCAAGGATAAGCAAGCTGCAATCTCTTATTCTCTGCACATTGGGTAGTTATGGGTTTCTAGGTTAAATATTATCAGTTATGTGAGGAAGAGGAATCCCACAGAGTGGGAAAAACCTTTATCAGCTATACATCTGACATAGGACTAATATCCAGACTATAGGAAGAACTCAAAAGACAAAAATAAATAAATAAATAAATAAATAAATCAAATGATCCAATTATAAATGTGTGTTGCACCATGTCGTCTGATTTCTCTTATGGTCCCTGCTCCTGTGTTAGACAAACCATATAATAT
>NW_008344208.1:466449-467156 GCF_000622305.1 Nannospalax galili | reverse complement strand
TATTACAGAGACACACAACTTGCCAAATGTGGAGAATAACTAACTGTCTGTGAGGTGTCCAGCCCTAAGTGACCTATCTACCAAGCAACCTCCACACCTAAAGCTCAGAGACTATAGCAGAAGGGAGGAAATAATATTAATGTGTCTCTCAGCTCTCACTAGTGAAGCTTCTTTGTGAATATTTTATGAAATGTTTTATTTATTATTTTGGTTTTACATGTATGGGTGTATTGCCTGTATGTACGTAAGTGTGCTCATGTCGTGCAGTGTCTGCGGAGGTCAAAGAATGGCATCAGAGCCTCTGGAACTGGATTTACAGATGGTTGTTAGCCACCGTGTGGGTGCTGGGAACCAAACCCAAGTTCCCCCTGCAAGAGTATGAAATGTTTTATTTATTATTTTGGTTTTACATGTATGGGTGTATTGCCTGCATGTACGTAAGCGTGCTCATGTCGTGCAGTGTCTGCAGAGGTCAAAGAATGGCATCAGAGCCTCTGTAACTGGATTTACAGATGGTTGTTAGCCACCATGTGGGTGCTGGGAACCAAACCCAAGTTCCCCATGCAAGAGCAGCTAGTGTTCTTAATTCCTGAGCTATCTCTCCAGTCCCTCATAATCATTTTATATAAAGATAATGAATTTATCTATAGTTTGTCCAAGCTCAGGGACAAAGTGGCTCCTAACTTCGACCTTTTCTGTAACAATGT
>NW_008344208.1:461634-466381 GCF_000622305.1 Nannospalax galili | reverse complement strand
GGAGCGCTTGTAGTGTTGCCTCTTTGTATGTTGCAGGCAGGATCATTACTGGAACATGGGTGGCCACATAGGCCACATATCATTTTAGATTGTTGACTCTCTTGCCCCTAGAAGTCATCACTTGCCAGTTGTTCATCAGTTACTGTTGGGACACCATGAGCCTCTGTCCTTCTCCCATCACTGCTGCTTTTTGCTGCCTTTATCTTGTGCCGCTCTCATGCATGCTGTCCAGCAGCTGTTAATTCATTGAACAACGGTCCTGCCTTGTCCAGAAAATGCTCTTTCACTGCAGATGTCTGGTAGCTTTGGCTCTTCCAGGGTCAAAACTGGCTTCTGACAGGTTCAAAGGCTCCACTAAGGAGATTATAATTAGATTTTTTTATGGGATGCATATTTATTGCCTGTCTAACTGCCTTGCAAATATTTGTGGTTAGACCTATAGACTATTGTCACCTGCTTTGTGGGAGAAATACAGTGTGTTTGATGGTTCCTGCCATAGATCCCTGTTTGGTTAAACTGCTGAGAATGGCTGCTTCCATCATACTGTGGTCAAGTGTTCACATCACTATCATATGCGTTTAGTACCACTGGAAATGCTCAGGAAACCGTGGAGCAAAGAATGTGACAGGAAGAACACATGATCGCAAACTGTGGACAATGCATTACACACAAATGAATTTCTTCTGCCTGTCCTGGCTTTGAGTCATCATGGAAGAGAGATGGCTTAGATGGTTTTTAAAATAGCTGCATGCCTAGGGAAACATGATAATGATCCTAACATACATACAGAGATAGGACTGTGGCAAAAGGAAAGAGGATGTTAATAACCCTGAGGGAAAAAAGTCCTTGTCCTTACATGAGCAACAGACACTGTTTTCTCAGCCCCCACCTCCCCCAGCATTGCTTGTCTTTGGGGAACGTCTTTTAGTATATATATGAGGTGGAAATTTGACGGAACTCTGGAGTTTTATAAACTAACTTTCCTGGGTTGGTGGCCACATTGGGTTGGAACGTCTCAGAGATGCAGCTGTCATTGACTCAAGCATGCTCCTGTAAGTAGCCCTTCACCTGTGTTCCTCATTACAATATTTCACCAATGAATTTGCATGGTATAATTTCTTCGGTAATCTCAAAGCCCCACTTTGGGAAAACTGACATTTATTCAGTTCTCACCTGGTGACAAACACTAACAGAGAGAACTAGGAAAGAACTTTCCAGAATGTAAATGCTCAATTAAGAGCATTTACATACTTTGAGATCAGTGGATGTTTTAGGGGCTGCTGCTTGTCTTGGGAACCCGTGACAATATCCTAAGAGATTTTTCATTTTCTAAGTTGACATGACTGAAAAGAAGGGGTCACTGTAATTTGTTTCTGACGTGCAGTTGTTGTTAAATTTCTTCATTGCATAAGTAACCTTTAAGAAAAGACATTACTCAACTCAAAACGATTAGGTAGCTGAAATGGAGAACTTGGACTTTACTGAGATCACAGGATACTATGTTGCAATTTTCTAAACACCAGGAGAAAGAAGCTAAAAATTTGGGATGATGGGCTGAGGTATGTGTTTACTTAGTTAAGTCACCCTGCCTGAACATTCAGTTCTGAAGTCTAACGTAGACAGTGGTAATGGACTCTTCCTTACAAATTTGGAATATGCCAGATGACACAAAGAAAGGCGCAGGCATGTACTAACAGATCACCTTAACTTTGTATGTGACAGTTATAAGAAAAATGAATTAGTAACAGCCATAATATTTAATTTATGAAATGGAAAATGAGCATATATATCCAAGGTATTAAAATATTTTAAAACAAACAATGTAAACTTTGGTATAGGATTAATTTAAATTTTAAATATCCTTAAATTTGAGTATCCATCTGGAGCCTGCCAAAGATTCAGAAAGTCACTGAAATGTCAGGCTATGACTTTAGGAAATACAATTATTTACCCACATTTGTGCAATAGGAAAAATTCACTCCCAATTCTGATATACAAAACTGCGTCTTGTAGCAGAAGACCCCAAAATGGACAAAAATTCTAAAGACTGTGTAGCCCCTATAACCTCATTTAAGTAGATCACTGCAATGGGTGTTTTTCTCTCATGGCAGGGGCACTCCTGCTGGTAGTGTCAAGCTTTCTCCTCTGGCAGAATGTGGCCTCCACCTCAATGGATCAGATGTCCACAACAGACTTGTACAATCTTCTTGTCCGCAAATCCTCAGACAACCGTAATCGTGTCTCATTACTATACCGTGAGTATGTAAGTAGCACGCTTACTTTTAGCTTTCTCTAAAAGTTTTCTTAAACATTCTATAGATCAAACTAATGGGCCTAATGGGCACCATGAACCAAATTCAAATACACCACCATAGGTAAAATAAAATATCAGACATTAAACCATCACACAGAAAGAATGGGAAGTTTTATGAAGCCCCAAAGAGTTTTAGAGAATGCGATGGTATTTTTTTTTTACTCTTCGTGGTAATAAACTTTTGAAAAGCAACTTGTTTTCAACATGGACTTTGGGAATAAATCCAGAAATAATTACCAGGGAGGGACTGCAAATTTCTGGTGTTGCACGGCACACTCATTCTCTGTGAGCATTCTTCAATCAACGTTCTGCTGATATCCAGTGCAGAGCTACATTCCTGCACTGAGGTGTGTGGATAGAATCACACCCAACTGATCTGAAACCGTGTAAAGAGGAAAGAAACAAAAATCTGGGTCCCCAAGAAATCCTAATGTCAGACAACCGTAATCGTGTCTCATTACTATACCGTGAGTATGTAAGTAGCACGCTTACTTTTAGCTTTCTCTAAAAGTTTTCTTAAACATTCTATAGATCAAACTAATGGGCCTAATGGGCACCATGAACCAAATTCAAATACACCACCATAGGTAAAATAAAATATCAGACATTAAACCATCACACAAAAAGAATGGGAAGTTTTATGAAGCCCCAAAGAGTTTTAGAGAATGCGATGATATTTTTTTTTACTCTTCGTGGTAATAAACTTTTGAAAAGCAACTTGTTTTCAACATGGACTTTGGGAATAAATCCAGAAATAATCACCAGGGAGGGACTGCAAATTTCTGGTGTTGCACGGCACACGCATTCTCTGTGAGCATTCTTCAATCAACGTTCTGCTGACATCCAGTGCAGAGCTACATTCCTGCACTGAGGTGTGTAGATAGAATCACACCCAACTGATCTGAAACCGTGTAAAGAGGAAAGAAACAAAAATCTGGGTCCCCAAGAAATCCTAATGCTGTTTATCAATCCCAGTGAAGAGCTTCTACTTACTGTGGGAGGATTAATATACAAGTGGAAATACGGTCTGTCTTCCCAGTGGACATAGGTATCTGTTCAAGGTCATTTGATAAAGAGTAAATAACTTACACTTCAGTGCTAAATTAGTAGTCTAGATAATAATTCTATGGACTTGTAATAAATAAATATTGATATTTTCCTATTTTACACTAGGGTTTCTTTTTATTTCATTTCATATTCTGGATTGGCAATCTTTTATATGCATAATATTTCTGTGATTCCAAATTGGCTCAATATTAGCATTAAAAATATGTGCTTTCAGGGGGCTGGAGAGATGGCTCAGTGGTTAAGAGCACTGACTGCTCTTGCAGAGGACCTGGGTTCCATTCCCAGCACCCAAATGGCAGCTACGAATCGTCCTTAACTCCAGTGCCAGGGGAATCAGAAATCATCTTCTGACCTTCATGGCATTGCACAATATGGGTACATTCACATACATGCAAGCAATACATTTACACACATAAAATAAAAAAAATACATTATTCTAATCTTCAGTTGATTATTATATATAAGCATTAAGTAATAAGTTAATTCTTTGTTCATTGCTGAATAGTTGCTTTAAATATGTCCAGATTTTTATGAACAGTTGTGACAGAATCCATGATCTCATTATAGATTTGTCATAAAGATTTGGTGATAACAGAAAGAAATGACACAATTTTGCAGCGCCTAGTTAAAAGAAACACAACACCTTGGACCAGAAATTAGCATGAAATTCCTAGTATGGACACATACACTGTCCTTGGCGCTCATCTCAATCACTACATAAAGAGGACACTTAAACCTTTCGTATTGCTGGATTCTGTGGGGTTTTCATGACCTTTGTCCAAACTATAATTTTTACAATAAACAAAAGGCAAAAGAACAATAGTGAAGAAGGAGGAGGTTCAGAGGCTCAGTAGTTAGACTGCATCTCTAAGGGCAAGGAGATCTAGGCCACTTGCGTTTTCTTAATTCCTCAATTGCAGTTTGTATATAGTTGTTATTGTTAGAAATTGGATATCTGTTACATACATTAATGATCTGGTGAGAGATGATTTCTTTTCACTCTGAAGTTTTGACAAATTAGAGAGTCTCCTTATTTCTAGGGGCAAACATATGCCAACCGAAGTTGGTACAGGGAAGACCACCCTTGCCACACTGGTGCCCTCCTTACATCAGAGATCAAACAGCGTCTCCAGTACACAAAAGTGAGTATATGCTGTGGGTTTTACCAGGACGGCTGAGGTTGTACATTGGCTGGCTGTGCTGTAGGTCATTAAAGGAGTTATAAGATGTGTGATTATCATCTATCAATAAAATAAAGCAAGATTGAGAACAGCCACATTATATAGTTGATAACATAAATTAAATCAAATGGTAGTTCATATCATAAATGAGTCAAAAATTGTCTTTCAGAGGACTTTTTTTTCT
>NW_008344208.1:443097-456936 GCF_000622305.1 Nannospalax galili | reverse complement strand
GTAGTGCAGGCTAGGAGAGTTAGCCGGTGGTGCAGGCCCAGGGACGCAGAGGGAGGTGAGGGCCGGTCCAGGACCAGAAGCGGTGCTCCTGGGGCCCAAGAAAGGCACTAAGTTGGTCTGAGTGAGAAGGATCAGGAAGCAGTATTGGTTCCCCAGGTGTCTGGGGCCTCAAGACTAGGAATGGCGCAGGTCCCAAACTGGGAGTAGCAAACAGCGGGGGAGATGGAAGGGTGAATGTGGCTTGGGGAGTCAAGGCGCAGAGGGCTGTGCTATAGACTTACCCCAAGAGGCCTGAGGATAGGAGTGCAGGCTAGGAGAGTTAGAGGACTGTTTTTTTTTACCACACCTTGCCTGAAGGATTGTTATTAATCCTTGGAAAGTTTTGAACTGAACATTCCGGGCTTGATATACATTCATGCATATGTACAAGAATGTGAATACAATTATATTAATGCTATATTTATAAGTTTTCCTCTGCTGGTAGCACATCACAATTCTCTAGTTTTGGCAACATTAATGAATTAATTTTAATTCACAAACAACTAAAATTGAGTAGAAAACACAGGCTAGTACAGCAAAATGAAAATAACTGGCCAGTTTTCATAATCCTTAAACACAGTCGAGCATACGTGCATAAATGGAAAACACTTAATGATTTTATTAGAAGAATCAGTAATAGTCATGTAAACCTTCTCACTCTGCCACCCACGCTTTAAGCACCTTCGCCTGTCTCATGCTTCACAGCATCAAGGGTCTGTTTCTTTGAGTTTCACAACGCTCCTGGTCCTGCCTCTGCATCTCCTCATGTGTGTGCTGTCCTCCCTGACCTGATTCCTTTTCTATCGTCAGTAAAAATCAGCTGTACAAGCAGTTCCTCTACATGCTCCAATCTGCTCATCAGGGTGACCTCTGTTGTGGTGAGGTTTACATAGCTCAGCTGTTTGATGTGCAACTGCTTTGCTCTCTCCCTTCTGACTCTGTCATAACCAGTCATTGCATGATTCAAACCCAACTGCATATGAGTACACAGCTTGCACATGTAATTTGTTCTCTCCATGATTTTAATTCTAGCATCAATAAACTATGCATAATATGTTCTCATTAAAATATATGATTTTTGTAAGAAAAATTCAAAGAAGATGTGAAAAAAGTGAAAGACATGAGAATGTGTGCTCAGAGCTCCATTCTTGGAAACTAAAATCTCTCAGCTGGCATGGTGAATTTGATTCTCACAAAAATTCTCCTGACAAGGTTCTGTTAGAAAAATAGTGACCCAAGGCTCCCAAACCCTGCATAGACCGTGAACAGCTTGGAAGCCAGATAAGAACATGACCAAGGCTTCATCAACTCCTGACCTACCTCTCCATCTTCGCAGCACAGGGCTCCCAGAAACCTGTTTCTCCACCTCCCTGTGTCCTGCCCCTTCCCTTCATGTGTGTCACACATTTCCTTGCAGTGTCCATTGGATTCCTCTCCAGTATTTGTCTTCATCATCACTTGAGTAGCCAAGAGACACCAGATCAAGCATGTTAAGTCAGAAATGACTTTCATGTATGACTATGGCAGAGTACCAAAATCTATTGTGGTTTCACTGACGTCATCATTAAAAGCAATGTCATGTCCCTGTTCTTCACCTGTACACATGAACAAATGTTCTTCTCTGAAGAAGCAAGTGGTGTGGAGCCGTGTTGCCCTAGAAGCAGTTTGAATGGCACGTTGTCTTCTTTGTACTTTTGTCTTAATAACTCACAATAATATGAAAAGTTAATACATGAGTGACCAATTTGAATCATTAGTGTGAAGAAGTTTTGGGCTCCTTGATCCTGAGAGTGTTGGCATCTAGAACATCTGAGGCAGGTCCTGCAGGCACATGCTGAGTCCCAACAATATCTTGTTTTTCACTTACAAGGAAAACAATCAACTATTGAATAGAAAGAAAATACCTAATCAGAAGACAGATGGCAGAATGTAGACAGAAAACAAAATGGGATCAGTTTGATTAGAAAAAAAAAAAAACTGTGACGTCCAAATTAGACTTAGTTTAGCATCCTGTAGATCAATATCCTACATGCTACAAGTGGACAAGGTGTGTCTCATACTGAAGGCCTTTTATACATGCTCATTAATACCAAAAATGTGTTGTAGCACACCAACTCTGTGAGAAGACCACATGCATGTGACGGGGCTGGTGCTGTATTTCACTCAATTTAATGTAACATTCTATCTTGGTTGCTTAGGATGATGATGTTCTGCAAGAGATGATATTTGTTACAAATTGCTGGAAAATCCTCCTGAAACAGGCAGTGTTGGCAGTGGCTCATCTTCCAGGACGCACTGTTACTTTGCTGATGAGAGCCAGTGCAGCACAGGACACAAATGAAGTAATTCTGGAGGCCTTGAGGACCATTTCCAAAAAGGTGAGCATCTCCTCACATTCTTTGATTATCTCACATGTGAAAGACAAAGTTTTGATAATGAGAAATGAATGTTGAAATACTTCACTTGGAATAATGAAATTTATGGATCCAGACTGCACACAGTCTTTAGAGTAAGGGTTGGCATACAAACTCCACCTTCTGTAAGATTCTTTTCTCAGAACCTCACACAATAGGGATCTCAACAGAAAGCCGCCATTTCTGATGGGAACTGACCCGTAGCATTCCTAGGTGGATAAAACATTTCTGACATCTCAGCGGATCTTCTTTTGACAGTCATGACTTGAATTCCTGAATCTTTCCATGTTAATTGAAAACTCTATCACATCCAATAGATAGATTTAGTTGAAAGAAAGAGGAGGATCAGGAAACTCTGGGAGAACTCATAAAATGTGAAAGGCAGGTCAGGGAAAGTACTGAGGATGCACAGCTCCTTCAAATGAAAGAACTGATGTTAACTTGCCTATTGTCTCTTGGTTAAGTTCATGTCTATTGTGAAATATCAACATTCTGGTTCTCCATAAGTTCTTTATGGTACCTTGGTCCACATACATGAAAATCGATTATTTTGACCTAAGTATTCCATTACTAAATTTTTCCCAAAACTTCATTCACCAACTGGAAGTTATACAGCTGGGTCCTGAGCAGATGTCTCAGTCTATAAGTGTCTTTCTTGGAAACATGAGGATCAGAGTTTGAACTCCAGAATCCATGTGGAAAAGGTGATATGGTGGCTTATACTTCTAAGCCCAGCCCTAGGTAGGGGCAGACAAGCAGATGTTTGCTGAGTTTTGTGTTAAAGTCATATAACCACTCAAAAAATAAGGTAAGGCAGAGGAGGGGAGGAAAGGTTGCAAGAGCCAGAGGTGTTGGAGGAATGAATATTAAGAAACCTTGCTGCCTAGAAGCTGTTGCATATATGAACCCACAGTGCTTGTGACAAAAGACCTGTGCAAGTCCAAGCCAGACTAAAACCCAGAATTAATGGGGGTGGGCAAGAAGCCCCAGCTCTGGCTAGGAACAATTGGAAACTGACAACTGTTGGAGGGGGAGACACAGTTTCCTTTAAGGGCGTGACATGAAATTCTCAAACTCAATAAAATTAATAAATAATCCTATGAGCATCTTGGGTCAAAAAAATAATAATGTAGAAATTAACTGAGGAGCTTGACCTAAGATTGATCAATGACATTCAAATTCCTGTGACTTCACACACACACACACACACACACACACACACACACGTAATTCTATATACATACATATACACAAATGCACACAGATACACATCTAAGGAATATGGACAAAATAATATTAAACTATAAATAACCGCTGTGACTTATGATTAGCTTCAGCTTGAAGAAGAAAAGACTGTCAATGCTTCCTGGATGGAACTGTCAGAACTGAAGTCTCCTAATGAAATAACTCGGCGCTTAACACTTTTTAATGTGCTGCGCTGCCTGTACAGGGACACACGTAACTTCAACACTTATATCCAGGTCCTCACGCAAAGATCTCGATGCCTACATTCACAGTTATACGTCAGCTACTGAGATGACCCTGGATTATCCAGCTCCTCACAACGTCCTTTAGATTTATCTTCTGGAGTGGTATATGCGTATTATGGATTTCTTTTTAAAAAATAAAAACTGAGTTTTCAAAAGGACCAATTAAAAATAAAAATGTGTATAAGTTTCTTTTGTCCATTTAATATAAACTTGATCCATGATAGAGCGACATTCTGATATAAAAGTTGTCACAAATAAATGTAGTTTCATTTGCAAATAACTGTCAGTTTACTTTAAAATCACAATAAGCTAGCATGCACAAACTTATTAAAGCCAAAAAAGAAATTGCCATTAACTGGTAGACACATTCTACCAAGAAATGGAAATACAGATGAACTGTGACCAGGGATATGTAAGCTAAATAAGCCCTTTCCTCCCCAAGTTGGTAGTGGTCAGTGTTTTGTCACAGCAATGAAGAAACAAAGTAGGACAGAAATTGGTACCAGAGAGTGGAACATTGCAGTGACAGACCTGACCTTGGTGTTTTAGGGAGAACTGTGGTAGTGTTCAGAACTTTCGGCTAGAAAAGCCATTGAGTGCTAGAGGTTGTTGCTTTGGAGCTTGGAACAGTTATGTTGAAAGAGTTGTAGGCAATGGAGGCCTGGCGTGTGAAGCTTCAAAGGGAAGCAGAGATGATCAGGACTGTTCTTATGAGATTTTGTATTGAGAATCTGTGGATTCTGGTTGGCTGGGGGTGAAGAATCAGCTAATATTGAAAAGAGACAAGAACCTGAAGCAAAACCTTTGCTTTACTGGGACAATCGATGCTGGTTATCTGGGGCTGAAAAATCAGCTGTAAGTAACAAGAGACCAGAATCACTGTGGTGAGATTTGGGAGGTATTTCCTCAGGGTCAGCACACAGAGGGGACCCAAGCCTCTAGCTCAAGCTGGAAGCAGGCCTTGGTAATATGTGAGAGTCTCCTGCATGTCTTCTGGGAGGTATTTCCTCAAGGTCAGCACACAGAGGGGACCCAAGCCTCTAGCTCAAGCTGGAAGCAGGGCTTGGTAATATGTGAGAGTCTCCTGCATGGTTCTAGTGTTGAAAGCATGAAGTGGTCAAATAGAGCAGCTGAGGCTTGACACTCTGAGAGGCCGGGAAAGGCCATAGGTGAAAGTATAGCTTCGGTTGCAGTGAAGACCCCAGGACTGAAGGGGCCGTGGAGAGAATCTGAGGCTTTGCACCCCAAGAGCCAAGAAGAGGCCGTTGGTGAAGGTGTAGCCTCAGTTTCAGTGGAAACCCCAGCTTTTGGGAGATGCCAGGACCATGGGACGACCACCAAGGACAGCAGTAGGTGTGGAATGGAGCTGGCCATGGTGCGAGAGATGAGTTGAGTGTGCTGTGGACGGCAGAGTCAGAGCAGTGGAGCTGCCAGAACCCTTTGGAGGCCAGAAGATCATGAGTGAATCCCAGATGTCCAGCCTCGAGCTACTTTGCTGGACTTTGGTTTTACTTAGGTGTCTTCCCTTTGAAATAAGACAGTACTTGTTTTGGATTTTACAGGAGCCCACCCACAGTTAAGAGACTTTTAAAAGGGAATATGGACTTTTAAGTGTTTAGATTTTTTAAAGGACTGTGGGTTTTTTAAGGTTGTGCTGTCTTATGTTGTGATATTAACGTTAACATCATATCTTGGGGACAAGGATTGGAAACGTTATGGTTTAATAGTGATGTGTTTGTGTGTCAAGTTGACAATGGGTCAATCGTGCTGGATAGCTTTAGTGTCAACTTGACACACCTGGGGTGAGGGAACCTCAATTGGGGAATTGCTTTCATTGGACTGGCCTGTGGCCATGTCCATGGGGCATGTTCTTGATTGTTGAGTGATATGGGATGGCCCAGGCCATGGTGGGTGGTTCCACCACTGGGCAGGTGGGCCTGTGTTCCATAAAAAAGAAGGCTGAGTAGGGGCCAGGGGAGCAAGCCAGTAAGCAGCATTCCTCCATGGCCTGTGCTCCAGCTCCTGCCTCCACGTTCCTGCCCTGATCCTACCTTGGGTTCCCTGATGAACTGTGACCCAGGATATGTAAGCTAAATAAGCACTTTCCTCCCCAAGTTGGTAGTCGTCAGAGTGTTTTGTCACAGCAATGAAGAAACAAACTAGGACAATGAGTATTATGGATTTCTTCTTAAAAAATAAAAACTGAGTTTTCAAAAGGACCAATTAAAAACAAAAATGTGTTTAAGTTTCTTTTGTCCATTTAATATAGTTGATCCATGATATAGTGACATTCTGATATAAAAATTTTCAAAAATAAATGTAGTTTCATTTGCAAATAACTGTCAGTTTACTTTAGAATCACAATAAGCTAGCATGCACAAACTTATTAAAGCCAAGGAGGAAATTACCATTAACTGGTAGTTACATTCTACCAAGAAATGGAAATGCAGGGTGTATTAGTCACTTTTTGTTGCTGTGATAAAAACACTGACCCAAGCAATTTAGAGAAGGAAGAGTTTATTTGAGCTTATGGTTCCAGGGGAATTACAGTCTGTCATGGCAGGGAGGCATGGTGGCTGGAGGTGGCTGGAGCAGGAGCAGCAGAAGCTAAGCGCTCACATCATCAGGCAGGCACAGGAAGCAAGAGATAAACTGGAGATCCAGCAAGGCTTAAGAATTCTTTAAGCCCACCCCCAGTGACATGTTTCCTCTAGGATTCCACACCTTCTAAAACCTTGCAAAACAGCTCCATCATATGGGGACAAAATGTCCAAATACTTGGAGCCTATGGTGGACATTTTCATTCAAACCACCACATTCTACCCCCTGGACCCCATAGGCTCATGACCATTTAAAATGCAAAACACATTTAGTCCAACTTTAAAAGTCCCCATAGTCATTATCAGTCTCAATATTATTCAAAAGTCCACAGTCCAAAGTCTATTCTGAGACTGAGGTAAATATCTGAACTGTAAGCCTCTATAAAATCAAGAGACAAATTACATACTCCCAGCATGGAGCGGAGCCAATTGCACATTACCATTCCAAAAGGGAGGAATGGAGGCCTAGTGAGGAAATACCAGACCACAACAAGACTGAAAACCAGCAGGACAAACACCAGATCCAATAGCTCCACATCCAACTTCTGGGACTTTACTTCCAAAGGGCTTAGATGGCTCAGCCTCTCTAGCTGTGCTGCATGCAACACACATCTCTCTCTTGGGCTGGTACCACTCCTTGTATGCAGGTCTTCTTGGCAGATGCCTCACAGCTCTGGCATCAAGAACATCATCTTGGAGTCTCCATTGCCAACCAGGCTTCACCGGCACAGCTTCACACAATGGCCTATCAGGGCCTTCTCTAGGCAAGGGAACCCCTGGCCTGGGCAGGGAAACCCCTTGCTGCCTGGCCTCAGCGGCGCTCTGAAACCTTGGAGGAAGAATTGATGACCCCTTCACTCTTGCATCTTTCATGCCTCTAAAGCCAGCACCAGATGAGCAACACTGTCAAGTTTGACTGCAAATTGGGATGGACTCCAGCCTGTTTTATCCTTTTTAGAAACTTTTCCCTTCTATGGCCCCTGCAGCATTTGCCTTGCACACATTGGATGCTTAACTGGATGTGGTCTTGCCCTGGAGTCACTCTCTCCATTGTTTAAGTTTGAATCTCTTGGTCCCTCCTCAATCACTTTAATCTCCTTATCAATGGGACCCTCTCCATCACATGCCCTGGCTCCAACATTAATCTTCCTAACTCTTTTTCAATCCAAACCGTGTTTCTTTCTGCCCCATTTGCTCTCTTTCACTGTAGATCTGCATAACATTCACCATTAATAGCCACACCACCATTTCTACATTAGGGTGTCTTGAAATTTCTTCTGCCAAAGGAATTACTACATTACTTTTCAACTTAGCCTCAGGCAAGCTTTTTGGTCTAGGGCAGAGTTAGCCAGACTCTTTGCCAAAATATCCCAGTTGCTGCTTAAGTCCTTATTTCCCTCTGGAACTACATTGTTCTCAGCACTGCTTTCTTCCAGGCCCTTACTAGAATGGACAGCCTGGCCATTGAGCTCCAGGGATCTGCCTGTCTCTATGTTCCCAGTGCTGGGATTGCTAGCATGTGCCACCCCAGCTGTATTCTCGAAGTGGGGACTGGGGATCAAACTCAGGTCTCCGTGCTGACATATTGTATCAGTCACTTTTCTGTTGCTGTGATAGAAACACTGACCAAAGCAACTTACAAAAGGAAGAGTTTATTTGAGCTTATGGTTCCAGGGGAATTACAGAAATGTGATGGTTTGAATGAAAATGTCCCCCATAGGCTCCAAGTATTTAGACATTTTGTCCCCAGATGATGGCGCTGTTTTTACTGGGGGTGGGCTTAGAGAGTTCTTAAGCCTTGCCAGATCTCCAGTTGCTCTCTTGTTTCCTGTGCCTGAGTAATGATGTGAAAACTTAGCTTCTGCTGCTCCTGGTCCAGCCACCTCCAGCCACCTCCAGTCACCTCCAGCCACCATGCCTCCCTGCCAAGATGGACTGTGGTAGTCACATATCAGATGAAATGAAGAAGGAGCCATCACAAATAGTCACATCATATACTTGATGAAGTTAAAATAAATCATAGACTGGCTTACGTCATGGAAGACTAATACATTGCTCACACAAAAGACCATTTTGACCTGCACCTACCTCCATATTCATTGGGAAGCTTTGAACTGGGTCAGACATTTATGGGTAAAGGTACATCCATATATGTGAAATTCAAATGCAGTTGTATATATGGTATGTTATTAAAGGCTTTTTTTCCAAGAACAATCTTACTTTGCTGATCAATATATCTTTTTTTTTTTTTTTTGAGTTTCAAGAATCTCCTGGTCCAGCTTCTGTTTTCGCACATCTGTGTTCTGCTATCCCAGACAGACTGATCTGCCTCCTCTGATGTCTTAACTAAAAATACGCTGCACTTAATATTTTCTAACATTCTGTACTATCTTCCTCAGGGTGACCTCTGTCATGCTGAGGTCTATGTATGTTGGCAGTTCTCATGTGTAATCATTATGACTCCCTTATGACTCTCTGTCAAAATCAATAAGTACAAATTAAGTTCAAAATCATATGTGGATTCATCTCACACATTTGATTTGTTTTCCTTTGATGGTTTTATTATTAGCACTGATAATCTATACTAAAGGTATTCATAAAAATACGATTATAACAAGGAGATATAATAACAGGTTTAATAGAGGAGTCCTATCCAGGTACATGCGCTCTGCAGTCTCTTATTTTCTGAACTTTGGTCAGTGTGGACTTCTGTGTTCACTGCTCTCTGTTGCATGAGGAAGTTGCTGCTGAGAGTTGAGAGATGTATTACTATTCTCTCTACTCCCTGTTTCACTACGTTCTGTGAGCCTTAGGTGTAGAGGTTCCATTCTTGATATGACACTAGGCCTGGGCATCCCAAAGTTGCTTATTCTCTGTATGTGACCCGTTGTAGAACACTGCAATAGTCTTCAATCTTGCACAAAGAAGCTTCTTTGATGATTGTTGACTGGTTTACTTGTTTATAAATGTAAGGATTCATATTTAGCATACATTAAGAAATTACATTTGTCTAGGGATGTGACATATGAAGGGTTATATCTAGGATTTATGACCTGTCCATCCATGTGTGTATGGCTTTGTTTACAATGCCACACATAAGTTCCTTCCCATTCAGTTTTTGGACACTGATTGATTTCCTACTTCAGCAGCTTGCATAGAATCCTCAAAAACTGTGAGAGTGAGTCTTCAGAGAGGAGACTTCCAGGTCAGCTCCAACTCCATTGCTCCAAGGGGATATATAATTATTTACCTATAGTTTCAGAGTAGAAAAAGTTAATTCCCCACTTCAGCTAAACTGAACCAGATCAGGCCACGAAGAGGCCATGGAATAGAGAAACCTTCCCTACACAGGTTAAGTCTTATGACCTCATTTAAATAGATAATTTCACTGTTGTTCTCTTTATAGTAGGAGCATTCCTGTGAAGATGACGGGTCTCTTTGATTAATAAATTACTGATCAAGATCACTAAAAGACAAAGGAAAAAGTAAAAATATATCATCTAGGAGTGTTCCTTAAATTGTGAGGGTTAAATAAATATTTAAATTGTGATAATGTTAGTGTAATACATGATCCTGAAAAAAATAAATGAAAACACAAATGGAGACGAGAACATGAAACTTTGCACAGAGCTGTGACATCAGGTGGCTTTCAGGTCAGTCTCTGCATGGAACACTGAGAGACAGGCTAGGAAGACAGGATGTCTAGGAGTCCATCTGAGATGTTTTACAGTGTGGATCTAGTCTGTGTTTGAACAAATTCCTGACATATTCAGACATACATCATCTTAAAGAACTGGTAAACATCCCGTGGTCTTTTAAACAGCTGTTTGTTGTCTCCTACTGTGTTGTAACATTCACATCACTCCACAGTGATTGTGGTAACCCTGATAAGAGATATTTTTGTGTTATTGGGAATGGTTTTATGACTTTGCAATTTATTTTTTCCAGTGGACAAGGGAAGGCATTTTAATTCAAAATATCAATAAAGAAGTCATGCAGAAAATATATTAATCTGGGGGCTGGAGAGATGGCTCAGCAGTTAAGAACACTGGTTGTTCTTGCAGAAGACCCGGGTTCGAATCCCAGCACCCACATGGCAGCTAACAACTGTCCGTAACTCCAGTTCCAGGGGATCTGACAACTTCTTCTGTCCTCTGCGGACATTAAATCTTTCTTCTTCCTTTTCATAATTTGGATCTGGACTTGCCCCCAAATACTGAACTATCAGAGGCTGAAGGCTCTATCCTCAGCAATGTCGTTGTTACAAGGTGGTGGGAACAAGGAAAAAAAACAATGGAAGGAACCTAAGACACTCAATATGTAGCTTAGAGGGGGTTTGGGTCCCCAAGCCTCTCTCCTCTCTCTCTCTCTCTCTCTCTCTCTCTCTCTCAATAGCTCACAGACCCAGGTTACCCTGGAACAAAAATGGAAAATGTGACAGAAAAGGGTCTTTTCAACTTTAAGATGATGTTTTCAGGTGTTTTAGAAACCGTGGAACACTGACTAGCACCGCTACCTCAGAAACCGTCCCTGAGCCTCCCCTTCCTGTGCTATTCTAGCAGATTGGCACCTAATTAGCAAGCAAATTATTATAGACATCTACAATTCCACTAGCAGTCATGGGTGATAATTGTTGAAACTGGATGGCTTTTCAATTTGTTGAAAATGAAGCATCACTAGGGGAATGACATCTCCCAGCAGTTTGCAAAATGCAGCATAGGCATCCAGAAAGATCCCTTCAGTATGGAAATAAGCCACAGTCACAACCAGCATGAAGAGTGAGAAAGGGAGTCCAAACGAAACAATGAATGGCTTCGTAGTAGGATGATGCTTACAGTGGGAGAGGGTTCGGCTGATCTGAATACTGAAGCAATCTAGGTAGGCCGAGAAAAGAAAAAGACTGACCAAGGACATTGTGGGAGGCTGGATGAGATATGTGCTGTGATCTATTTGGTCCTAAGGTGTTCAGACAGCCCTGCGTTGAACTGTCACAGGAACATTTCTCCGTTGAAGAAAATACACAGAAGGCAATGAGCATTGGGGTACACATGCTTCATATATTCGTTGAGTTTTACTTGAGGAAATAATTCAAGACAATCTTGAATTACTGTGGGACATGGGAACACGATGGGTTGCAAATTGCTTACTCATCCCTGGACCTTTTCAGCATTAGGCCTTGGTGAATGAGCAGACTGTAGCCACCAGAAATATCCAGAATCAATAAAGCAACATGGAGGTCAGTGAGTTTGGCAGAATTAAATGGGCCTTGATGTTTCGTGGATCACTGACACGCTAGATCCACCAGGACGGGTTCAGTGTCATCAGATTAGCAGCCTATCGCAAGATGCCAGTGTGGGTGGGGAGAGACACATAATAGAAAATGGTAGATTAGAGCCGATTTAATAGAGAAGTGTCGCTGGTCCATGTTGCCCTAATCAATATGCTCTTTGAATGAAATAGTTGGTACATGCTAGATGCCTTTTCATTCTGTATTAGACGTTGTTCATTTATTTGCAATCTTTAACAGATGTTGACTTCCAAAGACAAGTTATACTCTCCTGAAGCTGGGTGCTGTCTGTAAACTTTTCATGCTATAATGCTGACTTCTGCATGGTATACTGAAATGGAAAATTATCTGTAACAACAATATAGCTAATAGGCAAAAATATGTAATAAAGTACCCAGCATACATCAGACAAGCCATGCCTGGCACTCATAATGTTATCGAATTAAATCCCAAGGACTGTGAGTAGGGTTCTTCCCAAAGACTTGTTGGAAAAGGGGGCATAAATGAACTCTAATCCATCATGATCTTCTGACTGCTGTTGGTTACACAGAAGAAGTTAATATTTAGAGACTTATTACTAAAAAAATGCATGTATGCCTGGGTTTTATGCCATGAAAAATTCAGGCTTAAAATGATATAGTAGAACCGTTATGCTGAATGGCTTCTGTAGTTCCAAAAAGTTTTATAGGGATAGTTTCAGGAGATTTGTCACTATTAGTAATACCCACATATTAAAGCCCTCTGCAAGCCTGGAAATGTATGTAAATGAAGTTAAACAATTGCATAACAGTTACTGTTGTAACCAGCCACTCTCTGGTTTAATCTAACCATAACTAGAAGAAAACACAAATGTTAAATTGTAACACAGTGCAAACACTGAGCCCTGAGGAGATCCCAGGCCCCACTGAGGAAACCATCATCAGGTTCTGATAAATGGATACACTGGGACTGTCAATTGCAGTGTTCTCTGGTTGCTAGCAGAGTTTCCTATGTGGTTAAACTGCTGAGGAAACTGACTATAGATGTTATAGCAGACCAATGTTCAGAAGAAAGTCATGCATTTGCAACACCAGAGACAGTTATGGACAGAGATGACCTTGGCGATTTGCTAAGTAACTGGAAATCTCAGGAATCTATGGCAGTAAGACAAACGAAACATATAGAGGTGGCTCTGTGGTAAAAGTAAGGAGGATGTTAAGGCCTGTTGAGTCAAGTTAGTGTCCCCAGAGGTTTTCTCAGTGAAAGTTCATCCACTGGGGTCTAGTCAGCCTACCTAGAGTCTCTCTCTTAAAGAAGATCAGCTCTCCCTCATCCAGTAATCGGCTGTCAATAGTTCAGCTAAGACTGGAGCCTGCTGCTTCTTTCCTGGTTCCATGCTGGGTTTCTCTCTGCTTGAGTTTGCATAGGTCTTGTGTATGCTGATACCACTGCATAAAATCCAGTGGGGCGGCAATGGCGGAGATAAAATGGGGGAGAGGGTATAAAGACGATTAAGATGTTTTGTATGAAATATACAAAAATTCAATAATTTTTTTAAAGTAAAGATCTTGTAGGACTCTGTTTCCATATGGTCTTACACCTCCTCCCTGGCTCCTACATTCCTTCTGCCCCCTCTTCCAAGATGGTCTCTGAGCCCTGGGTGGGTCAAGTTTAATATAGCAGTCTTTCTGTCCATGGACCAGCAATCTGAAGACTCTTAATCTCTACGTTTGGCCATTTGTAACATTCTGTGTTCATGGCCCTCTGTTGCATGAGGGAGCTTCATTATTAAGAAGTGAGATATTCATTTGTGTCCTCTTCATTCTCCCTGTTCTGTGTTCCATGAGCCTTAGGTGTAGAGGTTGCATTGCAGATGTGTCACTTAGGCCTGGGCAATTTATAGACAATGTCCATATGTGACCAGTTGTAGTACTTGGTTTTGGTCTCTGACTGCTGCAAAATGAGCTTCTTTGATGAGTGGTGACTGAGATATTTGTCTGTAAATATAAGGATACATATTTTGCACATAT
>NW_008344208.1:440591-442283 GCF_000622305.1 Nannospalax galili | reverse complement strand
TTTGCCAATTTGACATATGACAAAAGTCATGGTCAAAGGAAAAACAGGTTAGAGTAAACTGAGCACCTTAATTGTTGGTGGCATTGTTTTAAAAAATGAATTAGTTACATCTATAAAGTTTATTTTATGAGATGGAAAATGAGAACAAATTTCCAAGATGTTTAATCATGTAAAGGGAGTGACTTAACAATCTGAGTCAGGATTGCTTTAAACTTTCAGTATTTGCAAAGTGGAGAAGGAGTTCTGGGCCAGGCTGAAGGTGCAGGGAGCGACCGAACACTCACACTAAGGAAATCTGAAATGTAATTTTTACCTGCATTTCCATAGTTAGGAAAGATAATTCCCCACTCCAGTTATACAGAACCAACTAATACTCCAGGGTTCCCTGGGTTTCACAGCTTGTGTTAACACATGTAACCCATTTAATCAGTCACACAAGTGTGGTTCTCTTGGTAGCAGAGTCTGTCTTGCTGCTGCTGCTGACATACGTGCTCCTATGGAGGACATGACCTTCATCTCCCAAGTCCAGGTGTCCACTGAAGACCTGTGAGAACCAGTTATCATCCTGTCTCATTACATCTATGACCTCACCAGAGGAACAAACCTATACTTTGTAAGTGCCTCAGTTACTTCTGGCTTCTTTTAGAAAGGGCGTTGAGAAATCTGTATGGGTTAAACTAGAAAGCATCTTGAAACAAATTTCAAATAATATGCCTTCATATGTAATGTCTTAATAAAGACATTAAAGTGTAAAACAGTAAGAATGGAGGTTCCATGAGCTCTGAATAATGTGTAAAGAAGGATACGTTTTGATCGCTTGCAATAATTGCAATGTTTTTGAAAGAAAAGAAACTTGTTTTCCATGTATGCTGTGACATAAGTCAAAAAAGCATGAGTAGCACAGTGATTTGTTCATGAGCTCTGAATGATGTGTAAAGAAGGATATGTTTTGGTCGCTTGCAATAATTGCAATGTTTTTGATAGAAAAGTAACTTGTTTTCCATGTATGCTGTGACATGTCAAAAAAGCGTGAGTAACACAGTGATTTGCAGACCTCTAGATATGTAATAAATACACATTTCCTCTTTTCTGTTCATTCACACAAGCTCCTCTGAGTCCTTCTTTTTGGCTGACATTTGCCAACTTCACAGCATCCCAGTAATTCATTAAACATTTTCAAATTTGCTGACTTTTAGTATTAAAGTTCCTATTGTAAATAATAAATATATCATATAAATAAAATGTTATGTGAATAATATATGATTTAAATAATGTTAACTTTGTCATTCATTACTAAATGATTTCTTAAAATATTCCCTGATTTTTATAATTAACTTTCATATCATGAACACAATTGCTTTCTACATTATCAGGTACTTGGTATTGTCTAGTTATAAAGACAGTGTCTACTTTAAGGAAACATGTCAGTTTGGGCCAACAGGAAATAAGACATTAATATATATGGGAACAGGTAGGATCGGGCTTTCTTACCCACTTCCCCATGTCTATGTGGAACATTGCCTGGCTTGAACTTGCATGGGGCATGTCGAACCTAAGGAAATTTTGGAAATCAATGACAACTTGGGGAAGGGTTAAGACAGTCTCTTTCAAGGACGGGATTCTTGGTAGGTTAACCAGGAGCCAGGGTATGAACATTTGAGGACACAAATCAGACACTACAGGTCTTCATAT
>NW_008344208.1:436482-439354 GCF_000622305.1 Nannospalax galili | reverse complement strand
TTTATATATACTCACTGATATGCCTCCCTCTATTCTTACTGAAAATCAGCTGTTCCTCAAGTGTGACAGCTCTAAAGTGTCATTTGTATGCTTTCTCCTCGGACTCCGTTATAACTTCATAAGCAATTTGGCTATTATCTCAATTAAATATCACCTGCACACACATCTCACACATATAATCTGTTATCCTTTGGTATTTTATTATCAGCACTGATAACATATATAAAGGTTTTCTTCTGGTGGAACATGCCTATGATCCCAGCACTCAAGAGGCAGATGCAGGCAGATCTCTCTGAGATCCTGTCCAGCCTGGTCTACCTAGCATGTTCCAGGTGAGATGAGGATACAAGAAGCCCATGTCTATATATATGATTATAGTAAGAGAAAATGAAGCAAGACGATTTAGAGGAAGAGAAAATATCTGCCCAGATCTATGGTCCTAGACACTTAAAAAGGCACTCTATTAGCACTGACACATCTAATCCTCACAGAAATTCTGTGACACAAGGTATTATTAAAAAGAGACTTCAAAACCTATATAGAACGTGTACAACTTACAAATTTTACAATCTAAGCTTCTTTTTTTTGAGTTCAGCTTAGATCTCAACTGCTATATAGTTGATAAAGACACTAAATTTTGTTAATTAAAAAAAGATGACAGTTGAATAGGCAAAGGGAGGGGCTATTGTCTTTGTTCAGAGTTATCTCTGTCTGTCTCTGCCTCCTTCCTTCCACCCACCCTTCTGCCTTGTTGATAACAATAATGAAAACAAGCTTCTCCTACTACATGTCACACTATACTGTAGTATGTGCAGCCTCAGGTCCAGAGACACAGGACCAGGTGAGCTTGGACTGAAACTCTGCACGTCACCTCATCTAAAATAACCTTTTAAATTGATGTTCTCAGGCACTTTGTCACAGCAATAGAAAGCTGACTGGAACAACTGTAACAGAATCCACCTGTGATTTCTTCCCATGCATTATACTCTGTAGATCATGAAACAGTCACTAAATAATTTTAGAGATCTACCTCTAAAGTAATATTACTACTTAGTGACTTCTAAAATTGGAAATATTTCAAATTAATAGAAAATGGAGCCTCAGTAGAGGAATGGTTTTTCCCAGAAAGCTTTCCCAAACGTCTAATAGGGAGCCAGATATCCCTCTTCTATATGGAAATCCTTCATAATCATAACCAACTTGCACAGTAAAGCAAAATCAAGCTATGAAAACAGCTTAGGAATCAATGCAGAGAAAAGTGGGAAAGATCAGATGTGCTTGAACACAGAATTCCCTAGCCTATAGCACTGTGAGGGAAGACCAGTCAGCCTACCCAGGAGTGGTTTCTTCAATATAAGTGCTGTGTAAATTACATGGAGAAGCTTGGTCAATTCAGCTGTGTGAGATAATTAACACTAGGGGGCAGTTTGTTACTATGTGCATTTAGTAAAGCAATAGCATTAGTTTCTCCCCTGCGCCTATGCCTACAACCTAGTTAGCCACGAGTTTTCGATAGTCTTAATGGATCAGGGAGGGGGCTTATTTTGATGGAGTGAACCTTAAATCCAATCAGAAAGTGGTTGATTGCTCCCATAAGATTCATGAGATCATTTCACTAATGGGCATATGATGCCAGCTGGTCTAGGGCAACAGAAACGTCCATGTTCAGTGAGAGACCATGTCTCAAAAAATAATGTAGAAAGGAACAGAAGGCATCCAGTGCCACCTCTGTCTAGTGCGCGTGCACACACACACACACACACACACACACACACTGTAATATTAGCCTTGTGAAATTGTATGCCTCAATACAGCAAAGATGGTATGTCATGATCCAAGCCTCAGGCAGTGGACATATTTCACTATATAACAATAGACTCACCTAAAATTAGACCAGAGAATTTTGACAACAAAAGTAAAGATTCTAGCACTGAGTCCTTGTATGTGAGTAAACACACTGGTGTAACTGCGGGAGACAGGAAGACGAACATCTGGGGATACTGACTTGACTTTATAGATCTTAACACAAATGACAAAATTCACTAATTCCAATGAGGGGGGTGTCTATGGGAGTGTCAGTGGGGAAGGAGGTATAAAGATGATTAAGATGTTGCATATGAAGGACACAAAAATTCAAGAAAAATTTGCAAAAAATGTGGAGCCAGAGATTAAACTAAACTCCAAACACAAGAATGCTGCACATAGTTTTATGGATTCCAAAGAAACAAAGGATACGCTATGGTACTGGCTACACAAGCATGAACACATGTGCCTACTCAACCCAGGGAAAATCAGGATGCTGACTGGGGCTTATGCCTGTAACCTCAGTGGGTGAGTACGGTGACTATCACATTATGCTGTGGTTGGCTGGACAGCCAGTCGTGTAGAAGCAAAAAATGTCAGGTACAGTGAGAGACTCTGTCCCAAATAAGATAGAAAAGGATAAAGGAAGACACTTGAAGTGCTTCTCTGTCACACACACACACACACACACACACACACACACACACACACACAGGCACAGAAAAATCTTAGGCTTCTGAAAATTTATTCCACAAAGGTAGTGTGTAAACCTCTCTCCAAGGCTCTTACAGTTGAACTACTTCAACTCACAGTACCTAAGACAGCAGGCACAATCAGCATAAGCTCATATGTCTTTTCAATCCACAAACACTGAAACAAATATTAAAGCTAAACCAAAACACAGGAATGCCACGAGAAAACGTACAGAGCAACACAAATACATATCCAGTCCCCCAAATCCAAACATTTCTTTAAAAAATTTTGGACTTATTTATTTTTATTTTATGTGCATGGTTTTTATATATGCATGTATATAAGTGCACCCATGTTGTGAAGGGCTTGAGGAGGG
>NW_008344208.1:435178-435954 GCF_000622305.1 Nannospalax galili | reverse complement strand
TTATAGTAGGGAGACTGGGTTGATCTGAGTCCTGAAACAAGGAAGGGCTGAGAAAAGTTAAGTCTGATAAAGAGAGGTCACTGGAAATCAAATCGTGTAAAGTTACTGCTCCTGTTTGTCGTCTATAAATGTTCTTATGCTTTTTGTATACAACTGCAAAAGCCATACACAACTGCTAGCTTCTTTGCAGTATGAAAACCTGTTGGACTTTTAATACAGTGGACTTGTTACTAGACCCACAATACCCCAGAGTCTTGAATCTGTGCCTCTGATACACCATCTCAGGGTGGGGTCCCCAATAGGGTGGCCTCTGAAAAGGTGGCCTTGGTCTCATAAAAATCTCCCTGCCTCTTCCCTCCAAGTGCTGGATAAAAGGCACATACCAGCACATCTGACCCCACAAAAATACTCATATTTAACCAAAGCACAAATTAGTATAGTCAAATATCTCCATTAAGCCATATAATATGCTACATTGAAATAATTCTTACTGCACATTATTTACAAGTTACATGTCGTTTGTCACCTCAGAAACCAAAATGAAAAAATGATTAGGCATGAAGGACAATCTCAAAGAAGAAAAGCAGGATGCTTCCTGGTGGTCAAATGGTTAGGATTCATCACTCTCAAAGAAGAAAAGTGTGATGGCTAATCCTGGATGTCAACCTGACTGGATCTGGGATTAACTGAAATGAGAGAGATCTTCTTGGTTGGATCATCTGAAGCTGGAAGACACACCCTGAATATGGGTGTTACCTTCTGATGGCAGCCCGTAT
>NW_008344208.1:430720-435058 GCF_000622305.1 Nannospalax galili | reverse complement strand
TGCCTTCTCTCTCGCTGGTGAGTTCGTCTTGCTGCTGTAGACTGAAGATTACCTGATCTTCTGGAATTTGTCAGACCTTCAGCGCAAGATTGGGACTCCTGAGACATCCAGCCTTGTGGACTGAGCGACTATGGATTCTCAGCCTCTCCAGTGTGGTGCAGCTATTGTTGGACTACTCAGACTCTCTGTTTCTTTAGAGAACCCTAATACAAAAAGTATCAATCCAGTTTTTCTCAGAGCTAACCTCAGGCCTGACTACTTTAACTTTCATCCAAGTTCTCTAAAAATTTCTTCTTCTTTTTCACAGTTTGTTTCTGGACTGTCTGAAAAACACACATATGTCAAAATCTGGGTTCTTAATCAGTGTCATTCCTGCAAGGTGGGGGAAGCTTCGGGAGGATCACCACATTGATGGACATAAAGAAAGAAACAAGATACCCATCTTTGAAGAGATCATGGCATCCAAGCCCCCACTGCTCATCTCCTTTCTCTCTTCTTCCATTCCAACTTCCTCGTTTCTGATCACTGTGATGTAACTTGGCCATGCTTCTATGAGAATATAAAGTTAGTAGCCACAGGCCTTGGGTCACAGGCCCAGGTGACCATGCACTGAAACATGCCAAACTGTGGACAGATTAAAGCTTTAACCCCTTTCAGATTCTGTTCTCACATATTCTGCCACAGGACGCAAACCTAACAGAGCTACCTCCGAATCCACCTCTGATTTTTCTCTTTGTGTCTTACTCTCAGCTGAGAGTAGATAATTTTAGAAATCTTCTTCTAAAACAATGATCCTATTTAACGACTTCTGAAACTGGAAAGATTTCTAATTCCTTGAAACTGAACCATCACTAGAAGGCTGATTCCCCGATAGTGGCTTTCCAAAATGCCCAGTAGCCAGTCCCATATGTCTAGACTATGTTGAAATATGTAACAATCAAAAGCAAATCACACAGTAAAGACAGGAAAACAAAATGAAGCAATGGGAGAAAGTTAGCAATCAATGGACAAAAGATGGCAGCTTAGCAGATGTTAAACAGAAGCTCTCACTTGCATGCCACATCACGTGGGAAGAACTATGAGCCAAATCAGGAGTGTGTTCTACACCAGAACTCTGTGTGAATTACAGTGAGAAGCTCACTCAATCCAACAGTTTAAAAATAAATTATGGATGTCAGCAAGATGGCTCAGCAGGCAAATTTGCTTGCCACCA
The DNA here is from genome assembly GCF_000622305.1 of Nannospalax galili. NCBI lineage: Eukaryota > Metazoa > Chordata > Mammalia > Rodentia > Spalacidae > Nannospalax > Nannospalax galili. Next base: position 433,845 of record NW_008344208.1, on the reverse strand, counting down.
AAGCTGATGACTTGATTTCAATCCCTAAGGCTCCCATGGTAGAGAGAAATGACTAACTGCCACAAGTTCACCAACACAGGTGTGCAAATGAGCACACATACACACACACAAGATTCTTGAACTTCTGAATCATCATTCCACTCTGCAACACCAGTAGTCCAAAAATATTCAAGTCTCAGACGGTGGAGACAACTCACCTTATAATAGTAAATTAGAGTCACATAAATGAGACTCCAAGGTTTTGAAAATACAAATATAGAGAAACAGTTTAAACCAAAACCAGGGATGCCTCAAACTATACAGAAGAACAAAAAAATACATGGTCTGAAAAACTAAATCTTAATTTTTTTGTCACAAAACTAAATACCCAGTTCAACCAAATTTTCAAGATATAACTTACTCAGGACTGAAGAGATGACTCAGCAGTATAATGCTGCTCTTTCAGAGGACCTGGATTTGAGTCCCAGCACCCATGTTGCAGCTAACAACTGTCTGTAACTCCAGATCCAGGGAATCCGACATCTTTTTCTGGGCTCTGTGGGCATTGCATGCACATGGTGTACTTACATACATCCAAGCAAAATATCCATACACATAAAATAAAAATAATCATTAAGATGCTGGAGAGATGGTTCAGTGTTTAGGAGCACTGGTTGCTCTTGCAGAGGACCCAGGTTCAATTCCCAGCTCCCACATGGCAGTTGACAACCTCCATAACTCCAGTTCCAGGATATCTAACTCTGTTTTCTGGCCTCAAGCATTGCATGTACATGGTGTACTTACATACGTGCAGGTAATACACTCACACACATCAAAATAAAAGCAATAAGTAAAATATTAAAAAAATTAAATATTTTTTAAAAGCTCTAAGTTATTAAGTCTTTAAATGTAACTTCTCTACAAGTCGGCACAAAGATCACAAAGTAAACCAAGGTCAAGCCTAGGAAGGTTTCCAAAGAACTTTCTCCAAATCATGAGATTGAATAGTGAGGGCACTCTACAAATAATACCAGTTGACAGAGGGCCTGGCACTGTCAGTGACATCTTTGTCTTACAATAAGAAGGACCAGATTTCAAGCCAAGAACACATACAACACTGCCAGGCATGGAAGTATGCTCCTGTAACCCCAGCACTGGGTAGAAAGAGACAGGCAGATGCTTGGTGATGGATAGTCAGCCAGTTTAAAGTCTAGTTGTTAAACTTCAAGCCAATGAGACACCATTTTTCAAGGAGATCAACAGCCTTCCCGAGAAAGACGCTGAAGACGGTTCTCTTCCTTACTTGTGGGCACATAAATATGTGTACATATAAAAACAGTTAACAAAGACCCCATCAAAATCAATAACCCCCACCTGTTCACAATTGTTACTCCACTACAAGGTCACCATTAGTCAGACAAAAAAAAAAAGTGTGTACTTGTGAAATAGTGACACAACCCTTTACAACCAGAAACTTTCTGGTTTGATTTAAGGTCATTTGTTAAGGAGTAAATCTATGGGTCATACCATAGGATAGTGTTAAATCTTGCTTCTGACAGGGTCATAGGCTCCACTGAGGAGGCTATAATCAGATTTTTGTTAAATGGCGGTCTACTGCATCTAAAACTGCTTTCTAAATATGTGTGATTCTACCTGTAGATTACTGGAATGCTCAAATGCTTTGTGTAGAGAAATAGTTTGCAGTGCATGAAATTAGTTTACAGGCAGAAATTCATGTTTGGGTACACTGTTGAGAACTGGCTGTTTCTGTGATATGGTGGCCCACTGTTCACAAAGGAATTTAACGGTACCAGAAATACCCAGGGAACAGTGAAAAAAAAAATGATGGAAAGGATATAAGAATTTAAACTAGGGGAAAAAGATTAGAGATAAACATATTTCGGGTGCCTGTCCAATCATCAAACAGAGATGACTTTGAGTCATCATCATACAAAGATCACGTCAGTGACCTGCAAATACATTGACGTCTAGGGGTACTATTTCATAACTTAAGCAATACATATAGAGGAGGGACTCTAGTAAAAGTAGGGCAGATGTTAATCCCTGAGGGGAGATAGTTATTACACCATTATGTGGGCTATGGGCATTATTTCCTTCTGCCTACCTCCCCTCTAGGATTGTTAGGCTCTGGGGGCAATCTGTTCGTATACATAGGAGGTGAAAATGTGACTGAGGTAAAGAGTTTTATGAAGTAGTTTTCCTGACTTGCTGGCCACACTGGGTTGGAATATCTCAGAGATATAGTTGTCTTTAACTCAAACATACTTCTCTAAGTAGCTCTTCATTTATGATTCTCCAAGTAACCTTTATCAATGTATTATTTTGAAAATCTTGATTTGGATAGTAAATATTTTTGGTATCAGCAAAGCTGTATTTTGGGGAAACTGACATTTTGCATGTGTCACCTGGATGCAAATACTAACAGAGAGCTAAGAACTTTCTAGAATGTAAACACTCAGTAGACTTTGAGAACAGTGGTTTTCAAAGGGGATTCTTCTTCGGCTGGAGACACATGACAATATCTTGGGAAATTCTGCATTTTTGGTGTTGACATGACCGAAAAGAAAGGGGATAGGTACGTTTATCTGATATGTAGTTGCTGTTGAACATCTTCAATTAAAGTAATGTTCAACAACAAAAAATCACCCAACTCAGAAGGATCAAATAGTTGAAATGGAGGATTTGGACTTTATTGGTAACAGAAGGTTAGATGATGCAATTTTCTACACACCAGAAGGAGGAAATCTTTGGGGTGGTGGGTCTTAGTTATGTGTTTACTCAGTTAACTCAACCTGCTTGAAGAATCAGTTCTAAAGTATAATGCAGACAATGATAGCAGACTTGTTTCTTAGAATGTAATGTGCCAAATGACACAGGAAAAGCATGTTTGTACTAAGAAATCACCTTAATTTTGTAGGTGGTATTTGCAAGAAAAACTAATTAGTAAAAACCATAAAAGTTATTTTTTGAGATAGAAAATTGCTGTAAATTCTAGAGTTATTAGAATATGTGAAAAAGTATGATGTGGACCCTTTGGCTCAGGTTTAATTTAAGCTTCAAATGTTCTTAAGTTTGAGTAACATTTCTGGAGTAATAAAAGTTGCAGAAAGTCCCCACAACATATC
>NW_008344208.1:429923-430686 GCF_000622305.1 Nannospalax galili | reverse complement strand
CCACATCTGTGCAATGGGAACAGTTCATTCCCACTTCAGGTATACAGAGCCATGTCATGTAGCAGAGGACCCTTGGAATGGACAAGACTTCCCCTGACAATGTAACTCTTGAAGCCTCATTTAAATAAATCATGGCAGTGTGGTTTTCCCTTTACAGCAGGGACACTGCTGCTGCTCTTGGTGTCAAACCTGGTCCTTTGGGAGGAAGCAACCTCCACATCACTGGAACAGATGTCTCTCACATACCTGTATAATCATGTCGCCTTCCAGTCTTCCCTCAATCTTAAACATGGCTCCTTACTTTACCATGAGTTTGTAAGTACATCACTTACTTCTGGTATCTTCTCTAAAAAGGCTTCTAGAATATTCTATAGATCAAACTAAGAGCACCATGAACAAATTTTCACATAAGATGTCTTCATATTTAAAACAAATCATCAAAAACTGAACCATAGAACAGCAAGTGGGAAGTTCATTGAAATCACTAAGATTTTAGAGAATGCAAAGATTCTGGGGTTCATCTTTCCAGACTCCAATAAATAAATAAAAATAAAAAGCAGCATCTTCACACACATTATATATGTGTATATGATATATATATATGTATATATATATGTTCAAGGTCATTCAACAAGGAGAAAAAAATTACACTTCAGCACAAGATTGTTAATCTGGAGGATAGGTCTCCGGATTTGTTATAAATTAATATTTTTATTTTCTGTTCTATACACTAGTATCATTTTTTTCATCCCTTATTCTTGAA
>NW_008344208.1:428173-429398 GCF_000622305.1 Nannospalax galili | reverse complement strand
AGCATAACTTTTACACAGGTCAAAACAACAGAAGGGCTAGAGAGATGGCTCAGCTCTTGCAGAAGACCTGGGTTTGGGTCCCAGGACCCACAAGGAGGCTAACAACTGCCTGTAACCCCAGGTCTAGGGGATCCAATGCCTTCTTTGACTCTGAGGACATTGTGCGACATGGTTGCTCTTACATACATGCATGCAGGCAGTACACTCATACACATAAAATGGAAATAATGAAAAAATATTTAAAGACAATGACACCAGGGAAGGTGGGAGTCTCGAGGCTCAGTAATTAGACTGCATAACTAAGGGCAGGAAATCTAGGAAGCTTGGGTTTCCTTCATTCCTCAATTTCAGTTTTTATGTAGATCTTACTGTTAGAAATTGAGCATCTGCCATATACATTAATGTTTTGGTTATAGATGTTTCCATTCTACTCTGAAAATCCAATGTATTGAGATATTTCTTTACTTCCAGGGTCAAATGTATGGCAACCAAAGTTGGTACAAAGACGAGCAGCTCTGCGTACAGGCACCGTCCTTACTTCAGAAGTCCGGCAGCGTCTCCAGCTCACAACATAAGTTCCCTCACGTTTTCATCAACACAGCGAAGGGAGCACATTGCCTGGCTGTGTTGTAGGTTATTCCAGACGAGCAGCTCTGCGTACAGGCACCGTCCTTACTTCAGAAGTCCGGCAGCATCTCCAGCTCACAACAGTAAGTTCCCTCACCGTTTTCATCAACACAGCGAAGGGAGCACATTGCCTGACTGTGTTGTAGGTTATTCATACAACATAAGGTGTGTGGAAATCATAGATCCAATAACACAAAGCAAGAACCAGTAATCAAAAAGCCATCCCATCTCATATAAAGACGATAAATCAAATCAAATGCTAGCTCATATTATAAATGAGACATACATTGTCTATATAGAGAACCATTTTCACCACAAATTGCCATGATTCCTTGGGAGCCTTTGAACTGAATTCAACATTTATAGATAATATACATTCATGTATTGTGTAAAAATGCAAAAACAGTTGTATTGATGACACATTAATAAATATATACCTGGAAGGCAGATGATATAAGACATACAAAAAACAAACTAGAATCAGCTTTAACTATTATTAGGAAAAAATATAAAATCCAAATTCCATTTAGTTTATAAAATTTTAGATCAATATCCTAAGTTTTACATTTCTACAATGTCTATCTCATATCATATCATT
>NW_008344208.1:420461-427544 GCF_000622305.1 Nannospalax galili | reverse complement strand
TCTGATCCTCTTGGATCGATTACATCAGAGAATATATATATAATTATTCACTTCAAGGTTAAGATGACCAAAACCTTTATGACACCTTGACCAAGATACATGAAAACACATTATTTTGAACTAAGTATTTCACTACTAAATTTTGCCCTAATCTTCATTTACCATTTAGAAAGAATATAGGCTAGGGCCTGAGCAAATGGCTCAGTCTATAAGTACATCCTTTGAAAACATGAGGATCAGAGTTTGAACCCCAGAATCCACATGGAAAGACTGATGTGGTGGCTTGAGCTTGTAATTCCAATGGTGGGGTCAGACAAGTGCATGTTTAGTGAGTTTTCTGTTAAAGTAAGACAACCTATCTCAAAACATAAGACAGATAGAAGAGGACAAGAAAGGTTGTAAGAGCCAGGGGTGGAGGAGAAATGAATGCAAAGAAGCTCTGTACCCCAGACACCACAGGACAGTTTCACATATGATCTCACAGTGCTTGTGAGAGCATGCACAAGACCTGCTCAAACCAGACAAAACCCAGCATTGATGGTGGAGGTGGGCAAGAAGTCCCAGCGCTAGGTGAGGAACAAAGGCAATTGAAAGCTTCTGAGAGCGGGAGACTCAGTTTTCTTTAAGGGGGTAACACAGGGTGAACTGGTTGGGCTCCAAGGGACAGACCAAATCCAGGAGCCTATGGAAAACACAAACGAGGCTTAATAAGCCTTAAACACAATAGTAATAATTGTGGAGGGGGGATTGTAATATGGGGTTTGGTAGCAGGAGATGTCTAAATATAATCAAATAACATTTAAAAACTCAATAAAATATTTTAAATAATAAATAATAAAGAGCATCTTTAGCTCCAGAAACTAAAAAAAAAAATTCACACAGAAATCAACTGAACTTTACCCTGCACACACACACACACACACACACACACACACACATGCACATACACACAAACACACACACATGCACACACACACACACAAATACACATTCACATGCACTTCCATATACATATACATACACATACGCATAAAAATATACAATTAAGGAACAACTAATACTAATAATATAAATAACACCTGTGTTTTCATGGTTAGATGCCCCCTGGAGCTGAAGATCCTGTCTACCTTTCCTGGGTGGGGCTGTCGGACATGAAATCAACTAATGAAGAAACTTGTCATTTTTGTTCTTTAACCTGATGCACTGCCTGTACAGAGACACATGTAACTTTTATAATTACATCAAGGTCCTGAAGCAAAGAGATCACCTACTAAATGTGGAGTGATCCGTCTACTACTGGGATGGTCCTTGGTGGTCTACCCCTTCAAACGTTCTTTTAATTTTTATATTTTTGGTTCACACATGCATATAATGGGTTTCTTCTTAAAAAAAAAAAAAAAAAAAAAAACAGAAACCAGGGGCCAGAGTGATGGCTCAGCAGTTAAGAGCACCGGCTGCTGTTGCAGATGAGCTGGGTTCAGTTCTCAGCACCAGCATGATGACTAACAGCCATCTGTAACTCCAGTTCCAGGGTATCTGACACCCTTTTCTGACCTCTGTGGGCATTGCACAACATGGGTGCACTTACACACATGCAGGCAAAACACTCATACACATAAAAGCTAAAAGTAATAAACTATTTAAAAAGTTAGCTTCTAAAAAATATTTTATTTATTATTTTTTATCTGTATGAGTATATTACCTGCGTGTGTGTAAGTGTACCCATGTCATGTAATGCCCACAGGCATCAGAAAAGGGTCTCAGATCCCATGGAAATGGAGTTTCAAAGGGTTGCTAGCAATCACGTGGATCCTGGGAACCAAGCCCAGGACCTGTGCAAGAGCAGTCAGTGCTTTTACCTGCTGAGCCATCTGTCCAGCCTCCAAAACTGACTTTTAAAAATGTTATTTTTATTGAATTTTTCATACATATTAATCATATCTAGCTCCCCTCTTCCTTATCTACTTCTCCCACATAGCCCACCCATAGGATTTCATGCATTTTTTTCATATATGTTAAGGCCTATCAAAGGAAGTTTGTGTGCCCAGGAGGTTCCCAAGTGTGAATCCATCCACTGGAGGCTGTTCAGTCTATATAGCATCAGTTCCTTAAAGAAGATTAAGTCACCCTCACCCAGAAGTCATCAGACGTCAGTAGTTTCTCACCAAGGTTTTGGCCTCTGCCCAGTTTCCCAGTCCTATGCTAGCTTTGTCCGATTGAGTTTCCATGAGTCCTGTGCATGGTCTTTCACCATTGCTGTAAGTTCACAGAGCTGAGATGCCGTTAATGCTCCAAAGCTGGCGATGACAGCTCCACAATGAAGGAAAAGGATAAAAACAGACAGGATACCTCTGTCCTGGATTATGCAAGAACAGCTCATGAGAGTAACAGAGACCCAGGTACTTTCGACTAGAATAAAAAAAAAATGGCAAAAATATCCAGTTAAAGAGGGTAAGATAGATTAAACTTGGGTCCAAATAAGTATGAACATTTCCTCCTACATTTTATTGAGTTTGTATCAGAAAAAAACTATTTTTAATTATGCAAATTACAAAAAAGAAATTAGAGTTGAATGTTTATACTAATCTATCTCATGTAGGCCGATGAGTACTAAGCAGTATTAATGAGTTTTAAGATGTGCGTCTTCTTCCTCAGATAAATGAGGTAAACTGTAGAGCTTCAATTCCCAGGCTCAGCTGAGATCATGAAAAGGCAATGATTTGAAAACAGTAATTAGAAATATGTTAAAGAGACTCAGAGTATAGGAATAAAGCACTGAATGCAGACTATGAAAACATGAACAATTGAATGACATAAGTCAATCAAAATGTGAAATCAGAATTTAATAAAAATATCAAACAAATAAAATTTGAAATTTAGAAATAAGCAAATCAGACAAAAAACCAAAGGAAAACTCTCGCATAAAGATTGCGTTACATAGAAGAGAGAATATCGCATTGTGGAGAAATGGAAGAGGACATGGTTTCCTGAAAGGAAATGCTGTATTGAAAATAACCCAGAACAGAAGATGTAGCACATGTGGGGACACTGTAAAAGTCCAAACCTGATGCATTTATAGCCATGCTCAGATGCCACAGATCCCAGAATGCAACCGACTCTCAACAGTAATAATCAGGCATACAGAGGTTAGATAAGCATATGCAAACACCTAAGTGTTATTCACATTAAAAATGAGGTTTTCTCTATGAAACAGTATATTCTAAAATGAAATGGAGACCTTTTAAAAAGGTTAAACCCTTATTCAATTTTATATCTTATAGGGTTTATACTGAGTACAATAACGTATAACTCTATTAATTCAACACTGTGAACCTAAAAATTACAGCCAATTTTGAAAGAGATGCATCTTTTCTCTGGAAACTGTTGACTCTGTCAATGCTGTTGTAATGAACTGCTTCTACTAATCATGTGGTTATTAAATAAAACCAAAAGAAAACAAAAAGCTGAAGCCTATGCATAATAGGTGTGGAGAGGAGATCCCGTCCTAGATCTGTGAGCCTTCCCAGGCTCGGCAGGTGGTTTGTTCAGGGCAGCTTGGGTCTCCAGGATCCACAGGCTCGTAGTCCTGGGTTCCAATCCTGAGAATATCAAGCATCACACTATCTTAACTCTTAGACATCCTCCAGTCATGAACACCCTTTCCTGCCCAGATCTGCACACCCCTCCAGTCTTGTCATGTGACCACCAAACCAAGCATTACTTGTCTAGGCCATAACCCAACAAGTTGGGGAGCAACAAACAAAGTTACAAAGAAACAGTCAACAAAGAGGAGATCATTTACTCACACCAAGAAACAGGACCACATGAGTCCAAACGCTAGGTCCAGTCATGAACACCCTTTCCTGCCCAGATCTGCACACCCCTCCGGTCTTGTCATGTGACCACCAAACCAAGCATTACTTGTCTAGGCCATAACCCAACAAGTTGGGGAGCAACAAACAAAGTTACAAAGAAACAGTCAACAAAGAAGAGATCATTTACTCACACCAAGAAACAGGATCACATGAGTCCAGACGCTAGTGCTCACTATAAAACACAAACACTATGGATAACCAAGATAACATGGCTACTACAGAAATCAGTCACCCCATCCTAATGTTTTCTGACATTACAGCCTAGGGCATAAGACAATGATTTAAAAACAACAAATACAAATATGTTCGTGGAGCTCAAAGAGGATGTGAAAAGACCTGGACTGAGACTGCAAACACAAACAGTTGAGTGAAACAGCCAGGACAATTCAAAACATGATATCAGATGCAATAAAGAGAAAGACTCGCTGAAGAAATACAAAAATGAAAGAAAATGTGAAATCAGAAACTCAAACAGCTTAAAGGAATGAAGCCTAGAGGGAGTGGGGGAAAATGGAACCGAGACTGTCAGATGCTGGGGCCAAGCTTGAGGAAATGGGTCACTGTATCAAAGAAAATATCAAACATAAAATAGCCCTGGAATGAAATGTTTAAGACCTCTGGGACACGTTAAAAATATCAAAACGACTACTCAGAGGACTAGAAGGAGAAGCAGCCCAGGTCAAAGGCAGAGAAAATATTTTAATTAATAGAAGAAAATACCCCAAATCTAAAGAAAGTGATATCCGTCATGGTACAAGAGGCAGACAGAACAGGAAGTAGACAGGTCACGAAAAGAAACTCCCACATCACATAATAGCCAAACCCTAAAGGTAGGACACAAAGAGAAGATACTGAATACTCAGAGAAAAAACAGGCCACACATAAAGGCCGGCCCGTCAGAAAAACAGCTGACTTTTCAGTGGAGACCCTGAAACCTGAAAGGCATGGATAAATGTCATATAAACCACGATAGAAGTCAGACTGCTATTCAAAGCCAAACTGTCAGTTGTAATTGAAAGAGAAACATTTTCTATGATAAAATTGATATAAGGAATTTATGTCCACAAAATTAGCTGTACAGAGAATATTCCCTCAGGAGAGATTAAATGCTCTCAAGAAGGCACAAAGAGTAAATAAATTATCCCAGAAGTCAACCAAAAACATCACCAGTTTAAAAAAGAGGTAATTTAATACCTCTCAATATTAATGGTCACAACATCACCAGTTTAAAAAAAAAAAAAAACAGATGAACTGATTTTATTAGAAAACAGGATCCACCTCCCAACAATGACCCATACCACCTTAAGGTAAAGAAGGGGGGGCGGGGGAAGATAGTCCAAGAAATGGAAGTAAGAAACAAGCAAAATCTGAAAACAATAGACTTCAAACTAAAACTTATCAGAAGAGATAGGGAAGGTCACTTCATATTCACTAAAGAAAAATTCCATTAAGAAGATAAGACATGGCTGGAGAGACCATTCAGCAGTTAAAGCCTCTTACAAAGGACCCCGTTTCGATTCCCAGCACCCATGACATGGGTGCACTTATACACATGCAGGCAATACATTCATACAAATAAAATAAAAATAATAAATAAAATAATGAAAAAGATAGACTACACTGAACATAGACGCACTGCCCACAGGTGCAGCCAATTTCATCAAAAGTCCTGTAAAACCTCACGTTACCTCCAACACAGGGACACTGGGTAACTTCAGTTCCCTGTTTTCTCCAATTGGCAGGTCAACCAGACAAAACCTAAGTAGAGGAACCTTGATGACATGTCACCATTAATCGCGTGGACCTTGCAGACATCTACACAACATTGCACCCAAACAACAAAGAATAAACTTTCTTCTCTGCAGTCCATGGAACTTTCTCAGAAATTGATGTCATAGTAAGAGAAAAAAGTAAGTCTCCATACTTTTGGGAAAATTTAAACAGCATGTTGCATACCGTCTGACCACAAAGAATAAAGCTAGATATCAACAATAAAAATTGGAAAAAGTACATAAACTAAAAGAAACAAGAAATCATGCTGAAAGTTCAATCATAGGAAAAATAAAGAAACAATAATTCCTTAGAATTGAATGAAGCCACTAGTGTTGTCTCACATCAGTAGGATATGCTACAGAGATAGAAGCAGGAGTATCTGGAGTTCGAGGTCAGCCTGAGATACACATTTTAGGGACTGGAAATTTGGCTCAGCGGTTTAAGAACATTGGTAACTCCAATTCCAAGGGACCTGATGCCCTCTCCTGGCCTCCACAGACGTTGCATGACAAAGGTGCATTTACATACTCATACACATTAAATAAATAAATAAATAAATAAATAAATAGCTTTCTAAAAAATAAGAATTGAATGAAAATGAAAACACAATATACCAAAACTTTTGGGACCTAAGGAAGTCACTCCAAAGAGGAAAATTTACAGTATTAAGTGACTACACCAAAATATTAGAAATATATCATCTAAATAAATTAATGATGTACCTGAAAGCTTTTGAAAACCAAAAGCTAACAGCACCTGAAAACACAACATTAAATTAAAATGCCATAAATGATTTAGGCCCATTATAGTCTATGAGATACATTCAGTATACAAAAAGTCTCTCAATTAAAAAGGGCCCAGAACAAGATGGATATAGTGCAGAATTCTAACAGACCTTCAAAGAAAAATTAATACTAATGTTCCTCAAAGAATTTTGTAAAGAGAAAAGAAAGGAACACTTCCAAACTCTTTCTATGAAACCTGCATCACTCTAACTCCAAAACTAGAATTAAAGGAAAAAAATGAAAATTACCCATGATTCTCCCTGATGAACAAAGATGCAAAAATCCTTAATGGAACTCTAGCAAACTGAATGGAAGAACACAACCAAAAGATAATCCACCGTGATCAAGTTCGCTTCACCCCAGAGATGCAAGGGTGGTTAGGCATATGTAAATCTCTCAATGTACTCCATCACATAAGTAGACTCAGGACAGAAAAACCATGATAACTTCATTAAATACAGAATGTAACCAAGGAAGTAAAGAACTTGTATGATAAAAACTTAAGGAGAAGATGGACAGACCTTCATGATCATGGATCTATACGGTAAATGTTGGGAAAATGACCATCCTATCAAATGCAATCCAAAATTCAATGCAAACCCCTTTAAAATTCAAAAAAAAAAAAAACGATGCCACAAATATGAGTACAT
>NW_008344208.1:399151-420230 GCF_000622305.1 Nannospalax galili | reverse complement strand
AAGGGCCCAGAACAAGATGGATATAGTGCAGAATTCTAACAGACCTTCAAAGAAAAATTAATACTAATGTTCCTCAAAGAATTTTGTAAAGAGAAAAGAAAGGAACACTTCCAAACTCTTTCTATGAAACCTGCATCACTCTAACTCCAAAACTAGAATTAAAGGAAAAAAATGAAAATTACCCATGATTCTCCCTGATGAACAAAGATGCAAAAATCCTTAATGGAACTCTAGCAAATTGAATGGAAGAACACAACCAAAAGATAATCCACCGTGATCAAGTTCGCTTCACCCCAGAGATGCAAGGGTGGTTAAGCATTTGTAAATCTCTCAATGTACTCCATCACATAAGCAGACTCAGGACAGAAAAACCATGATAACTTCATTAAATGCAGAATGTAACCAAGGAAGTAAAGAACTTGTATGATAAAAACTTTATGACATTGAAGAAAGAAAGGAGAAGATGGACAGACCTTCACAATCAATGATCTGTATGGTAAATGTTGGGAAAACGACCATCCTATCAAATGCAATCTAAAATTCAATGCAATACCCTTTAAAATCCCCCCAAAAAAACCCTGATGACCCAAATATGAGTACATGCAATTTCAGCCACGTGATATTTGACAAAGGAGCCAAGATCACTCACTGGAGGAAAGACAGCATGTTCAGGAAATGGTGCTGGCAAAACCGGATCTCCATTTGTAGAAGGATGAAACTAAACCCATATCTTTCACCTTGCACAAAAGTCATCTCCAAATGAATCAAAAACCTTAATGCACAGCCTGAAACTCTGAAACTGATAGAAGAAAACATTGGCAATAACCTAGAAGATACAGGTGTAGGAAAGGATATTCTAAATCACACATCAATTACTCAGGAAACAAGGTCAAGAATCAACAAACGGGACTTTGTTAAACTAAAAAGCTTCTGTACATCAAAAGAAGCAACAAAGGAAGTGAAAAGAAAACCACCCACAGAATGGGAGAAAATCTTCACCAGTGACACATCTGACAGAGGTTTAACACCCAGAATATATAACGAACTCAAAAAACAAAGAATCAAGAAAGTAAGTAACCCAATTAAAAGATGGGCTAAGGAGCTGGACAGAGATGGCTAAGAAGCATCCTAAAAGATGTTCAACATCACTAGTAATTAGAGAAATGCAAATTAAAACCACTTTAAAATATCACCTTACCCCAGTCTGACTGGCTAAGATCAAGAGAACAAATGATACCAAATGTTGGAGAGGATGTGGGGAAAGGGGAACACTCATCCACTGCTGGTGGGGCTGCAAACTTGTTCAACCCCTATGGAAAGCAGTATGGAAAACTCTTAAAAAACTACAAATAAACCTACCATTTAACCCAGTTATACTACACCTTGGCATATACCCAAACTCTACTCATCCTATTGCAGAGACACTTGTACATCCATGTTTGTTGCTGATCTCTTCACAATAGCTAAGAGATGGAAGCAACCTAAGTGTCCCTCAGTTGACAAGTGGATAATGAAAATGTGGTTCATTTATATGATGGAGTTTTACTCAGCAGTAAGAAAGATTAAATCATGAAATTTGCACGTAAATGAATGGAACTAGAAACTGTTATACTAAGTGAAGCAACATGGACTCAAAAAAAAAAAAATGACACCCTCAGATGTGGATCCTAGCACCAAGTCCCTATAAGTGAGTATGTATACAGACATAGCTACAGGAACCAGGATAATGAAGAGGAACCAGGGAAGTAAAGGAAAAAAAAAAGAATCTGAAAGAGAAGAACAGTAGGAAACAGGTGTTAACAAGGGAGATATGGACAATAATGGGGTTATTTTAGGGGGGCGGGGGAGGGAAAGTTATACAAGGAACCTAGGGGATAAGGGAAAGAAGGAGCTCAAGAGAGGTGGGACCATAGGAGAAGGCTATTGTTAAGGGAGAAATGGAAAAAAAACAGGATCACCTTAAATGGGGAAACCATGCTGGAAGGGTTAGACAATGCGAGAGATAAACAAATGCCTAGGTAGATTTAGAAAACCAGAGGGACCCATATTAGGTCAACAACCTACTGACAAATTATACATACAACCAGATCAAAGAATGTAGTATATGCCTAGGCAAGGTTTATCTGAGAGCATTTGGTCTTTGCCTGAGCTCCAGCTACATGGCATATGGTAATTAAAAGTATCAGACTGGTGGAACTACTTTAAAGCCTATACTAATTTGGTCAGAGGGACATAAAGGACATTTTTTGCTCCTTGACCTCCTAGGTGGACTAGTTCTATGACTAGATTTGAGTATCTCTCAAAATGTCACGTAACTGTGGTGAGTTACCTGTCCTCTTGATCAAGGAGTCCCTAGAGACCCCAACAGATGGACTTGAACCAGTGTCCAGTCTACAAAGAGGAGGGTCAACACAGAGGAAACATTTCTTCCATGCTTCCAAGTGAAGCCAACCATGGTCGAGCAGGACCTTTGACTTATCTTCATATAGGTGGAACTGGTAGAAGAAAGGAGGCAGGGGCTCCTCTCAAGCCCATGTGACCCCTGAGGAACAGATCCTCAAATGGCCTTAAGAGTAAAAATAAATTAGTTTGTTTGGGACAACTGTATGGTCTTAAATACCCAAAAGGAAAAATATAATCAAAGATTTATGGTTTTGATATAATTTTTTAAGAGTCCATATGTATAGCTAAAGGCTACATAACAAGAAACAATGCCAAACAGGAAATATCTTCCGTTGAGTTGTTGGCCAGGGTGGCCCAAGAGACTCTCAGACAGTAACCCAGCATAGAACTGGGAAAATGAACAGCAGACTCCAGTCTTAAGGAATACTGACAACTGATTCCTGCTAGATGAGGAACAGTTGATCTTCCTAAAGCAAGGAACTCTAGATAGTCTGACTAGACTCAGCTCATGGACAAGCACTGGAGAACGGCTGGGGGCGCCAACAATACAGTGCACAGAAACAGGGATTACGGAGTATATGGGCTCCTGTGGCTGTGGGAGGGAGCCATTTAGGAAGTGTGTATATAGATGAATAAGATTGTTTGGGATGTTCTGTATGAAATACACACACAAAAAATCAACAGATTAAAAAAAGGAGTTATATTTGAGGAGGAAGCATAAAAATTTACTACACGTTAATTAGTAGAGGTGATAAACATTACCATTGACATCTACTGGATGGCTTTATATCCATACTTAGGTGCCAAGGATCTGAGTGTAACTGATGGTGACTAGTACTGATCAGATACATAGAGATTAGAGACACATGTGCAATCATCTAAGCATTAGTAGCATTAAAAATGAGTCTTTTCATAGGAAACGGTATATTTTTAAATGAAATGGAGATATTTTTTAAAGGTTAAAAACTCATTCAATTCTATGTCTTACAGGGTTTTTTTCTGAGTTCAATATTGTATAACTGTGTTAATTCAATTGTGAACCTAAGAACTTACAGCCACTTTTGAAAGGGATGTAACTTTGCTCTGGAAATTGTTATTGAACATGTTAAAGCTGTAAAGGAATGCTTCTTCTAATCATGTGGCTATTAAATAAATTTTTAAAAATCCAAAACACTTCTTCACATAAATTTAAAAATAACCTCAAATTTCATATGGAAACACCAAAAACCCAAGATACTCAAAGTAATCCTGAGTGACAAAAGAACTGCTGTGAGCACTACCATCCTTGATCTTATTGTATTATAGACCTATAGCAATAAAACAGGGGCTGGAGAATTGGCTCAGTGGTTAAGGGCACTGGCTGGTCTTACAGAGGACCTGAGTTTGGTTCCCAGCACCAACATGGTGGCCAAAAATCATTCACAACTCCAGTTCCAGAGGAGTCTGATGCTCTCTTCTGACCTCCTCCAGCACTGCATGACCCAGGTGCACTAACATACGTGAAGGCAATACACTCATATACATAAAATAAAAATAAAAAACAACATAGTACTAGCATAACAACAGACATAATGATCAATGGAACAGAAATTAAGACCATGGTTTAAGTCCACACATTTACCTAATTTTTGGAAAAAAATCAGAAATACACACTGAAGAAAAGATGTTCAGCAAATGGTGTTGGTCAACCTGGAGAGCAGCATGTAGAGAATAAATGTCCATCTTCTTGGAGTTTCACCTGAAGTTGTGAGACAGAGCAATCTAAATATGCACATTATTATACTAAAGTCAGGATAATAGTTGATGTTATAGGAAGCACTAGAGTGAATCCCAAGAAAGCTGACTGATACACAGAGCTGAGTATAAAGAATTTTTCCTGGAGTCACATGATTGTGATGACTTTGAGGAGGAGTTCTGAAGGTTTGATAGAACAGAAATATAGGAAATAGGAAGACAGCAGGACTAACGATTATCATATAGGTGTATCCTACATCTTGAGAAAAAAAAAACCCCAGAATATATGGAAACAAAGCTCTAAAAGGACGTCCTCCGTTTCTTATTGTTTTATGATACACACATTACTGCACAGTGATCCTGAGACACCCTGGTGAAGACTTTTGCACTATATACAGTGTTGTGAACTGCAATTTGGGCATTTGTGTTTCCTATATATATGAGACCGTGAACAAGGGAAATCTTTCCACTGTGTAGGCAAGGGCAGCGTAAGACACGGTAGAAACATAATTAAGACGCTTCCCCCCAAAATAACAAACGTCGGCTCTGCCAGGAGGAAGGAAGCTGGATATGGGGCACAGAGACGCATCGCTGGTCACAACCATGGCAGAGCAAAGGCATAAGATTAACATATACCTGAGAATTTCGGACTAGAGTAAACAAATCACGGGATAATCGAACAGAAGAGGGTAAGATAAATTTAGATTATCCATTATTCATTAACTTAGATTTCTTACGTTTTAAGGACATTGTAACAGAAATCAACAAAACAATGTCTAATTAAGCAAGTTACCAAAAAACCCAAAAAACAAAAAAAACCCAAAAAGGAGCTCAGTGCAGTAAAAGAAATGAATGCTGGTGCAGGGGATGTGCCTCAAGGGTGTAGAGCACTAACTGCTCGCCCCGAGGACCACATTCCACGCCCAGCATCCTCATCAGGTTGCTTCCAACTGCCCGTAATTTGAACACCAAGAGATCTGACACCTTCTCATGGCCTCCACTTGTATTGTAATTACATGCCATATATACACACAAACACATACATAGGCACATACAGACACAAATACACATACACACACATGAATAAAAAAACTAAAAATGATTAACTGAAACCAAATTGCTCCACTAAAATACACTACATAGCAGACCAAAGAATGTATAAGACCTAGCATTAATTAGGTGTAAGTCAGTTATCCCATCAAGAGTTACGTGATACAAATTGAAAAGCATAGTGGAATTTTTTTAAAAATTATTTTATTTCTTATTTTCATTTTATGTGTATGAGTGTATTGATTGCATGTATGTAAGTGCACCTCTGTCATGCAATGCCCACAGAGGTCAGAAGAGGGTGATTGGTCCCCTGGAACTAGAGCTATGGATGATTGCTAGCTGCGATGTGGGTGATGGGACTCAAACCCAGGTCCTCTGCAAGAGCAGACAGTGTTCTTAGGCACTGAGCCATGTCTCCAACCCCAGAAGAGAGACAGAATTTTTAAATAAGAAAATCAATGTGTTTTCCACAGAACCATGCCATTTCTGCTGTCTGCCTTTAAATTTTACCCATGTGCTCTAAAAGCTTCTTCATTTGCACAGGTTTCTACTTAACTTTTTTCAATTTTTATTGAATTTTTGAGCATTTCGTACAATGCATCTCAATCATATTTAGACCCTATTCCCTATTTGCACTATCCCATAGTCCCCTGCATGCAGGATTCATGTATTCTGTCATATATGTTAAGGCTTATTAAGTCAAAGTTTGAGTCCCCAAATGTCCCTCAGAGCCTGGTCAACATAATATCACTCCCTTAAAGAAGACCAACTCTCCCTCACCTAAAAGTGATCAGTTGGCAAAGTTCCTCAGATAATGTTGGGGCGTCTTACCCATTTGCCCACTTGTATGCTGAGTTTTTGTCTGATTTCAGTTTGCATGGGTCTCGTGAAGACTGTCACCATTTTCGGAAGTTCATATGATCACTTGAGTCTCCCAGGGGCTTGGAAGATTCTGTTTCCTTATGATCCTGTACCAGCCCTGGCTTTCAGAGTTGGTTTTCATGTGGCTCCCAGGCTGCACAGCTGGGTAAGGATGATGTTGGCATTTTCCCTCTGGTGATGTACATGGAATTTCTATTTTATGATATTTACTCAGGAGGGTTGACACTTCCAGGTTTGTACCAGCTTGATTTTTCCATTTCCTGTGTCTAGAATATGTGGTTCCAGTCAGCCATGTACAAACAGCAAGTTCCAAGTCCAGTGAGAATGACGGTGTCAAAAAATAAAGGGAAAGGGGATAAAGTTAAATACTCCATATTCTTCTCTGTGAGGCTAAAACTCTCACACACTCACAAAAGAATCTTAGACTTCTGAAATGTTCTTCTGTAATCAAACAATGACTATACTCAACCCTCTATCTAAACCTGACACATTGTAGGTGTGCAATCTTATAACAACTAATACATTAAACCCACCCAAGATAAGTTCATAATGGTTTTAACATCACTGACATGGTGATGAGCATTAAACCAAAATCTTTGCACAGGCATGTCACTAGAGGCTGTGGAAAGCACTCAGGATGTAAGTCCTCTGTGAAACAAAATCTGAAAGTTCTTCACACTTCCAAAACCCATTGTGGATATGGCTCAAGCCCATCTTCAAGGTTTGAGACCGTGTCATTTCAAATGCAACGTTTTTTTAAGAACACACAATGGTTTTTTCAGAACGTTTTAGCAGAAAGAACACAGAACAAACCAAGGTCAAGACCAGGAGGTTTCCCAGGAACTCTCCAGATCTTGAAATTGAACAGACGAGTGTTCAGTATAAACTAGACCTGCAGGCTGAGGGATGGCTCAATCTGGTAGAGTTTTGTTTATGAGTGCAAGGCATGAGTTTGATCCCCAGTAAAAAATAAAGATGCTAGGTATGGTGGCCAGCATTTGCAATCCTAGCAACTTGGAGACTGAGACAGGAAGATCCATGGAGATCACCCAGCATTCAGATTAGCCCAATTGATGAACTTTAGGTCAATGAGACCTTTCTGAAAGAGGTGAACATCCTTTCTGAGAAGATACTTGCAGACACCATTGCCTCTGTGTCTAAGCACACACACACACACACACACACACACACACACACATGCACAAAATATAAACATATCTACGACCACATCAAAATCAAAGACTACCCCATTCACGTTTACCAATTCATCCATGGGCATTTATATTTAAATAACAACCAATCGTAAGAGCAGTGGTAAAATCTCTTTGCAGAGAGGTGCTCCATGCACTCAAACCACAGGGCCCAGTTGACCATTAGTTTTCCTCATGGACGACTTAGACCCAAACGTTCATGAGAAGATGGATCCACAAACCCAAGCATAAGTTTCTAAGATTATGACACAATGTAAGAAAAAAGGGATCAATAAAATAAAATATACTTGTTTCTTTTCTAACTGCTGACTAAGCTGTGGTTTGAGACTAGTAGAATTTTCCCCTCTACTAATACCCGTGGCTGTCCTATAAGCAATAAAAGTCTGTACCACAGTGAATAGATCATATCTATGTGTGACTATGAGTCACATTAAACTGGACCTTTACAGAGAGTTAGCAAACGTGGGCTTCGTTTGTGCCTGGTCTTTACGTCAGCTATATTGTGTGTTGGAAACAAGATTTTCATTATTGTGGATATGTAAGAGTTCTTTCCTTTGATTGGTAGAGAATGGAAGTCCCTTGTCTCTCTTAGGAGTTAGGTGGGAAGGTAACAGAAGAGAAGACAGAGAGAGTGAAAGGAGGAATAAAGAGCACAAGGGCGTTATAACTAACCATAGTGAGACATACTATTCCGTAAGTGTTCTTAATAATCCGTATAGAATTTATACATGTGTTTATATCTGTTCATCAAAATAAACCTCTGTATTTCTAATGGAAACATGGCATATGAGGTGGTAATCCTCCTCCAAAGAACTGTAGATTATCAGACAAGGCCCCATTGACAGGAATGGGAAGCCTACCTTCCAGGTGCTCATCAGGGTAGTCAAGGAGACTCCAAAACAACTTAGTCCGTCGCCATTGACTTTTGCTGCCTCCCAGAGTATGAGGGTAAGGCCCCAGAGTATGAGGGTAAGGCCCCAGAGTATGAGGGTAAGGCCCCAGAGTATGAGGGTAAGGCCCCAGAGTATGAGGGTAAGGCCCCATTGTTGAACAAAGGATCGGAGGAACAGAGCCAGAACTGACCCACAAGTTTCATCCATGAGGACCAGCTCTCTTAGTATGGGAAAGTGCTGTGTGAGGTGGAATGAGAGAAGAGCAATCAACAGCCCTACCCAGCTGTAAGCTCGTGAACCACAATAATGACAGACCCGGCACTACATTCCTAATTGTGTAATAGTGGCACATTTATCTTTGGGGTAACAGACAACTTTCTAACTGGACTTAAGGCTCTAAAATAGGTGTTAATTCATACCTTGTAATGTAACCCTATCCAAATGTCTGTGGCTGGAGAGGCCATCTACCTATACAACCTAAAGGAGAACCTACTACTGACATTTTCCCAAATTAATACAGTTTCTTACTATATTTTAAAACTTTGTCCCATGTGTTAGTGGAGTCCTCACCCCTAATCAGAGAAGCTTCTTTTGCAGCAAGATGGAGAATGTGATAGTCACAACTTTCCAAAATGCAGAGAACATGTTTCCCGGATGTGCCTCAACACAGTCAATCCATCTAACATGCAACCCTACTCCTAATGTTCAGTGGGCATTTTGGAGGAGGGATAGGACAGTTTATGAGAATGAGGGGACCAGGCCACAGGCTGTTAGTGCTTCTCTCTCATCACAGGGGAATGGCGCACATGATATCTAGACAGTATGGTGTCCTACACAATCTATGTAATAATAGCAGCAGCTGACATGCTAAGGTAGGTGGTGGAAACTCCCCAGTGTAGTCTATCCAAATGAAGAGCTACAGGCAATTCATGACTACCAAAGGAGGAACAACCAGTTTTCCCCAGGGATCAGCTCCCAGATAGGTTCTTCCATCCCAAATTGTCAGCCCTGAACACATGCGCACAGTAGCACCACTAAATTGACTCTGTAGATAGTTTGCATATGTATTTACATGTACATATATGTAACAATAATAACTAGAGGTCAGGAAATTAAGAGGGAGAGTGAGAGGGAGGAAGGGAGATGATGTGGAAATGACATAAATACAGTATTCACGCAGTTCTAAAAATATATTTAAATTAAAAGAAGGAAACAGACTCATTTCTTCTCTTTGCTTTCTGACTAAATTGGAGATGTGATTGATGAGCAATTTCCTCCTTCACCCTGCCTTGGCTATTCTACAACTAATAGAAATTTGTAGAGAGAAACTTGATCAATCTACACGTGACTGTGCATCAGATGACAGGTCCTTTCACAACGGTCAGTAGATGTCCGCGCCTGCTGATCCTGCTCTTTCTGCAGAATCATTTTGTGGGGGAGATTGAGATACTCAGACCTTTTGCATATAGCCAAGCTCTTTCCTTTGATATCCGGACAATGGAAGCCTCTTATCTCTTTGTTAGTGTCCAAGTTTAGTTCCAAGCTCCTGCAAAGCTGATAAACACACAAATTTGTAGGTGAAAAGGTGTGGCGGTCTCCTACCCGAGGGCTGGCGGCCTATTCTCTCTTCAGAGTATCGTGTCTCTCCCTTCTTCCATCCACCATTTTATTCTCAATACAAGAGCAGTACCTCAACTACTATCCAAGCTTCAGACACCATAAATACTTCACCTTAAAGTACCTGGCACAGTAGTGTCACCTAAGATGATAGCACAGGCTTTTGACACATAAAATGTGGAGACAAATATGATATCAAAATCTAAAGACACAAGAGCTCCAAGAGGCTATACAGAATCCAAAAGTGAACTTTCTGGTCACATATCCAAACACTCATTCAGCAGATGGATCAACTCTATCTTCAAATGTAATTTATTGCGGCTCATATGGTTCATAGCTGGATAAGGTTGCTACTGACTTTACTCTCCAGGGAGAATGCATTTAACAAACTGTCTTAAAGACCCACAAACAAACTAAGGTCAAGACTAAGCTTCCCAAGAACTTTGATAATAATATGATAATACGCAGTGAATACATTTCTTTCACATATATGAATTCCAGTAGAAATACTAAAAATTTTATCAAAAGTCAACTACCTATGAGAAGAAAAGTATCTTAAGTATTTGAACCTTTTAGGGTTTCGAGAAATGGATCAGTGTCTAAACTACTTGCTGTATAATCATGAAGAAGTCAGTCCAACTAGCACCCCAGTAAAGAGCCAGATGTGGAGGGATGTCTGCCTTTAATGACAGTGGTGTGGTGTGAGGTAGAAAGAAGCATATCCTGGGGGCTGACTGGACAGCAAGTCTAGTGGAAACAGCAAGCTTCAGGCTCAGTGAGAGACTATATCAAAAAACAAGATGGTGAATGATAGAGAAAAAGTGGATGTTCTCTGGTTAACACATACACACATACACACACACACACATGAGAGAGAGAGGGAGGGAGGTTCACACAAATAAAAGCAATAAAATTTATCATTTAAAATTTTGAATATAAGACTCAAAATCACTCCTCTCACCAAATCATACAGAGTGGAAAAAATGGAAAATAATTAGATTATAAATAAGGTCAGTTGGCCCTGCTTTGAAAAGTTTCATCTAGTTAACACATTGGCTTTAAACTTTTATCTCCAAATATTTTGCATCTTTATGCTGAGTAAGAGAATATAAATATATCCTAAACTATGTTTGGTAAAGGAAAATTGAGTTATTTACAGTTTGTCTAAACCCAAGCTCAAAGAGGTTCTTAGTTTATACCTTCTTTCTAGCAGTGTTAAAATGTCACAGAGAAGATGAAGTAAGAGCCAGGAGATATGCAAATGTTCTGTTGTTTGAGAATTTCCTACATGCTCATAATTCATTTTGAACAACCCAACTTTCCCTCTAGTTCCTCACCCCCAGCAAACCACATTTCCTCCCAAATGTATGAGCTCTTTTAAAACTCCAGGGTCCACTTACTGATGCTTATTTGTGTCATGAGTTTAAGATCATCTACCAGAGCATGGGTAGACTCTTAGGGGGATATATTCTTCTAGAATATTGATTCTCCCTTCACTTCAGCCATCAATTGCCAATAGATCATTAAAGATGTGACTTCACGAGATTTCTCCATCTCCCATCTCTACAGGGGTATTGCTCTCTTGATCCTGTGGATCTTATGGATGCAGTCATAGCCACTGTGGTTTATTGTTCAATGGCTCTTTCTCATCCATGAAGTACTGCTTCCCTTCGGATGTTCACTATCATCTCTGCCTCTTCCAATCCTTCTGCCCCCTTTTGTGATTATCCCTGAGCCTAGTGGGGTGAGAGTGTGATATAGATCTCTGAATCGGAGATGGTCACTCCTCAGCGTCTTATTATGGGCATGTTGGGCAGTTGTAGGGCTCTGGTTAATTGCCATCTACTACAAAAAGAGGCTTCTCTAATGACGGTTGAAACCTGTAATCTATTTGTATTAAGATAGTAAGGGCAGTTAAAGAAGACATCCATTGTAGCATAATAGCGTTAGGTTCCTCTATGGACCTAATACTACTAGGTTCCTCTATGGACTATAACCTAGCCAGCCACAGTTTTGGGCCAAATTAATGGATCCAGTCATGATTTCAGTTTTGAGAGTGGGCCTTAAATCCAATTACAAAGTGGTTGGTTACTCACATAACACTCATGCCATTATTGCACCAGTGGGCATTTGTTGTCAGACCAGTCTTTATTGTACCTAATACTCACAGCTAGGTAGGGCTGTTGTGGACTTTCATGGCCCTGTTGTGTACATCATGCTTTCCATAATTACTAAAGGTAACTGATGAAGCTGCTGGGTGGTTTTCATCTTGATTTTTCTATATCTTTTGACTCAACTTTATAGTGTCATCCAGCCTTGGGGGAACATCAAGGTTTAGGTTCAGTGATATCATATCTCAAAAAATAATGCGAACAGTGATAAAGACACCACTTTGTCAGAAACACACACACACACGCACACACACACACACATGCAAACACCATAATATTAGCCTTCTGAATCACATACTTCAATACAACAAAGATGATATGACAACCATTATCAAAGCCTCAGGCAGTGGAGATGTTTTGCTGTATAACAGGTGATATAAAAGATTCACCCAAAACTATACCAGAAAATTTTGACAATAAAAATGTGGAGACAGAGGTTTAACCAAACTCTATACATAAGAATGTCACAAGCAGCTATATGTATTCCAAAGTAGCATGTGCTCTGTCAAACAAAAGAGATGCTACAGTGCTTACTGTGCAAAATGAACATGTGTGTTCAGATGCTCAGTTCATGAAAAGTCAAAATATTGGCAGACTTATTCTGTAACCCAAATGGGGGAGTAGGGTGGAGACAGGATCATGCTGGGGTTGAGTGGATGTCCAGTCATGTGGAAACAGAAAGCTCTATGTTCAGTGACAGACATTGTCTCAAAAACTAAGGTCTAGAGGGATATAGGAAGATGCTCTGCATTTTTATCTGTCACACATACAGACACACACACACACACACAGAGAGAGAGAAAGAGAGAGAGAGAGAGAGAGAGAGAGAGAGAGAGACTTCAGACTTTTGAAACTTTACTCCACAAATAAAGGCAGTATGCAAGTCACTCTCCAATCTCCTACAGTTAAGGTTTTCAGCTCAGAATATCTAGTCCAGTAGACTCACCCAAGGAAAGCTCACATGGTTTTGAATCCACAAACACAGACAGAAGATTAAACAAAAATCTAGACACAGGAAAGACACCAGAGGCTGTAAAAACAAAACAATTATGTGCCCTACCGAAAAACCCTGAACATTTTTCACATATCTAAACACACATTCATCAAATGGATCAACTCTATCTTCAAGATGTGACATGACTGCATTTAAAATGCAAGTTTTTTGAAAATTGTCAGAAACTGCACAAAAAAACCGAAGTTAAAATCAGGAGGGTTTCCAAACAATCTCCAAATCATTATATATTCAGCATATTCTGTAAAGGAGAAGAGCAGGCTGAGGTGATGTCCTAGTCAGTGAAGAGCTTTCCCTACAGGTGCAGGAACTTGAGTTTGATCCCCTAAATCTCAGTAGAGATACCACTTGTGGTGGCCTATACTTTCAAACCTAGCATTGGGGAGATAGAGACAGGATGATCTTTGTGGATCATTGGCCTGCCAGTTTGTGCTAACTGGTGAACTTCAGGCTGATGATACACCCTTTGTCAAAGGAGGTGAGAATCCTTCTTGAGAAAAATATTTGAGTGTGTCTTATGTATCTGTACACATATACACAAATACATATACTTAAAAATAAAAAATTAACTAAAACCATGTCAAAAATCAAAAGACCTCCTTTTTTATTTTTATCAATTCTTCAACACGCATTTATATACAAATTACAGTCTACTATCGGAGCACTGGAAAAATCCTTAGCAGACAGAGGCTCCCTGTACTCCAACCACGGGGGTCAGTTGATCATGAATTTTCCTCATAAGTGGCTGAGATCAAATTGTTCATGGCAGGTAGATAAATAAACTCGAAATATGAGTTCCTATGATTCCCATACAAGTTAGGAAAAAGATATTCATAAAGAAAATGGACTAATTTTCTTTATTTTCTGACTGAACTGGGATAGAGGGAAAAGAATTGTCTCCTTCCCCCTAAGCCTGTGTCTATGCCAAAGATCACACAGTACTGTAAACAGATACGAGATCATATCTAGTTTGTGACTGTGAGCCAGAGAAAGTGGTCCTGTCCTGAGGGCTAAGCCATGTTGGCTCTAGGTGGTTCTTCTCTCTACTGCACGTACACCTGTGTGGGAGGTAGGTCCTCACACATCTTTGGTGAACAGAGCTCTTTCCTTTCATAGATAAAGAATGGGAGCATCTTCTCTGTTTGTGGAGTTATACTGCTGCATAACTGATAAGCACACTACAATTTCTAAGGCGAAAAAAGGTGAAAAGCTCATAGCAAAATGGGGCATATTTTGTGTCCCTCCAGAAGGTCACCACAGGTGATATTTACTGTAGGGAGGTTTGGCTGATCTGCATCCTGAGACAAGGAAGAAGGGCTAAGGAAAGAAAAGGCTGATAAAGGGGTCACTGGAAACCAAGTGGCGTAAGGTCGGTGTCCAGGTCACACTGATTGCACAGATGACAGCTGTCATTGTACGTGGAGGGGTTTTCTCCTTCACAGTAGGTGTGTGTGTGGTGAATGAGCTATGGGGACACGTGCTTCATAGCATATTTGGGGAGCTGTGCTTGAGAGTGGATTGTTAGACAATCTGGTACCATTTTGCAAATGGGTTCATGATGGGGGGGGAATTCTCACTCCTCCCTTGGCCCCTTCATTACACATTTTTTTTTATTTTTTATTTTTTAATTTTTGTCTTTTTGAGACAGGGTTCAAAAAAAAAGTGCTGTCCTGGCACTCATATTTTTAAAGCATTTTCTCATGAGTTTATTGAGAAACGAAACACAATCAGGCATCCATTGATGATGGAGATGCATTCTGGAAAACGTGTCAGTAGCTCCGTTTATCAGCTTCTGAAAGTGTATTTACAGAGCCTTTGACTCCCATGATGTGATCAACTGATAAAATCTTATGTAACCACCATTGTTTAAGCTGTCAATAGTGAGCTGAAGTATCATTATATGGGGCATGACTGTACTTTTCTTTAGTAAATTTTGTATTCAAATATTTTGTTAAATATTAGACTAGTCTTCTTACTGTTGATTGTGGATATTCCTTTTTTATTAAAAATTTTTATTGAATTTTTGTGCATTTCATACAGTATGTCTTTATCATATTTAGACCCCCTCCACAATCTGCATCCCCTCCTTAGCGCCCCATAAGATTTCATGCATAATGTCATATATATTAAGGTCTATCAAGTCAAATTTATGTTCCCAAATGTTCCTCAGTGTGAGTCCATCCACCAGACCCTAGTCAATGTATTTAGCACACTCCCATAAAGAAGTCCAACTCTCCCTCGCCCTGCAGTGATCAGTTGCCGATAGTTAACCAGCTAAATGTGTGATGTATTACCCATTTCCCCCGTTCGATACTGAGTTTCTGTCTGGTTTGCGTTTGCACGGGTCTTCTGCACTCTGCCACCATTGCTTGAATTTCATATGAGCAAGTTCCACGCTTCCTGGAAAACTCTGCCTCCTGTGTTCATCCACCACCCTTGGCTCTCACAGTCTTTCTGCGATGGTCCCTGAACTCTGGGTCACAGGGTTTTAATACAGGAGTCCTGTCCAGGGACGCACAGCCTGCAGTCTCTTATTCTCTACGTTTTTGGGTAGTTGTGGCTTTCTGTGTTAATTTCCCTCTGCTGCTGGAGGAGGCTTCCCTGGTGAGAGGAGAGAGATGCATGGGCATGCTCTCTCCTCCCTGTTCTGCCATGTTTTCTGAACCTTAGGTACAGATGATGTGCTGCAGCTGTGTCACTTAGGATTGGGCATTTCCCAGACACTTATTCTCTGTGTGTGACCAGTTGTGGAACTCTGTAATAGTCTCCACCTGTTGCCAGAAGAAGCTCTTTTGATGAGTAGGAGAGTATGCTTTCTGAAAATTCAAGCGTTCATACTGTGCACACAGTAAGAAATGACTTTTTTCTAGGGATGTGACAGACACTGTTTTTTTTTTCTAGGATCTATGATCTCCTCAACAATGTGTATTTGGTTAAAGAACCAAACGTGAGTTCCCTCCCATTGAACAGACCTTAAATCCAATTAGACAGCTGTTGATTACCCCCAAGATAAAAGTGCCACTATTGCACTAATATCAATAGTTTGTTGTGTTTATTAGACTTTACAGCTGGGTGGGACTGTGAATGGTTTTGTCCCTCAGCACCTTGCACACTATCCTGCTATTATGAGAGCTAGTATTGAGGGAGAAGACTTCCTGATCAACTCCAGCTCAATTCCCCTAAGTCCTGTGTGCAAAGTGTATCCTGTCTTCAGCAATAGGGTCTTACTGCCAAGTATGTATGGGCACATGTATAGCTGAAGGTTATACAATGAGAAACAGTGTCAGCACACAATTTTTGTCAATAAAGAGCCTATATCCACCACACAGATCTGAAATCTGTCAAAACACATAAGATGGTAGGAAGTGAGACATGAACAGAGAGGGCTTTGGTTCTTGTTTGGTCTTTACTGGGATAAGTAGCACAACCAGTTCTATTTTGTCAGATTGTCAGCCCTATGTGACATGCAGGAGGAGGAACCTGAGACTCAGGTGGAATGATGGTAGACATCAGTCAACAAAATAGAGCAACATCAATCATGTATCAATGAGCCAGTGCCCTCCAGAGGAACCAGCTGGTGCATGTTTAAGGCCTTTGTATACTTCATTAGCTTACTTAATCTTTGTGCTTTGGTTTTTTACCATCGTCCCAGATGTTGAACCAAAATTACAGTTTGTACTCTAGCAGTGGGCCACCCTCTGTAAACCGTTCATAATGTAATGCTAACCATCACAGCTTAACCGATTTTGAAAGAACAGTAAAGACAGCAATTAATGAATTGGAAAGACTATACCCAGCATGCATGGGAAAAGCCAAGCCTGGCCATCATAAATCTGAAGAATAATTTCCCAGCTCATATGGTGAGTATCCTCCCTAGATGTTGTTGGGGAGGGAAGAACATGCCACCCAAAACTTACACACGCTGTCATTGCTAGTGCTGTTGGCTACAAACAAGAACCAAATAGTCATATAACATTGCTGAAAAACTGCCTACAATAGTTCAACAATATGAAAAATTTTAGCTCGGAATGATCTGGTTGGTCCCAACACATTAAATGGCTCCTCTGGTTAAGAGATAGTAAATGCCTCTCTCCATGTTGATACACGAAATACGTGAACTAAATTCTGAGATTTTGGGCCGGATTGAAAAGAGACACAGACTTCTGCAGCATCACCGAGGGGAGGGAAGAGGACATTTCAAATTTATGCGTCACTCACTTTCCAGGCAGAGTGGATCTGCTTTCTGCTGCTCCTTCAATGTTCCTGTTTTTAAGATTGCAGTTGCGGAAATGGTTCTTCCATAGCAAGGGTAAGACAAGTGATGACAACAGAAACCAAGAAGTAATAGGAACAGGGTGATCACATAGGTTAGTAGATTATACATCACAAACACTGTGGGGAGAGAGAGAGAAGAAAAACACCCATTTTTCCAGGAGTTCCCCTTAAATTACGAGGGATCTATAAATTTGTCCCACCATGCCACACTGACTATAGTATCCAAGCCTTAGACTGTGAAGATATTTTATCTTAGAACATCTAGTATGCTAGACTCACTTAAGATAAGCACCACGGTTTTGAAAATATAAACATGGGAACAGATGTTAAAGCAAAATCTAAACACAAGGATGACATAAGACCATACACAGAACAGCAACAAATAAATGATCTGAAAAACAAAAATCTGAAAATTTCTGTCCATAGTAAATACCCATTCAGCATAAAGTTCGAGGTCATTTTCATGATATATATTTTAAAATATTTCAGTGTAACCTTTTCACAAATTGGCATAAAGAACACAAAATAAACCAAGGTCAAGACCAGGAGGGAGACTGAAAAACCATAGTAGTCTACAAATAAAGGCAGTGGACTGGGCGACAGCAGGGTCAGTCATGTTTACCTGGCAAGAAAAAGGACCTGATCTCAAGCTAAGAACACGTGAAAAGCTGCCAGGCATGGTGCTACCCTCCTGGGATTGATAGCATGGTTAGTCTAATTGGTAAAGTTCAGGGCAATGAGATACCACTTTCCAAATGAGATCCACAGTCTTTCCTAAGAAAGACACAGGGTCCTATGCTTTGACCTCTTTATTTGTGGACACATAAATACCTGCACATACAAAAAAATTTAACAAATACCAGATGAAAATCAATACACTCCCTTCATTTTTGCCAACATGTCACTAAGCACTAATAAGCAGATCAGCCTTCTGAGCAGTAAGTAAAACTGACCAACATGTAGAAATAGCCTGCATTCTGACCATAGGGTCCTGTTGGCCATGAGGTTTCCTCATAGCTGGTTAAGAACAAAGGAGTCCATGGAGAGGTAGATCCATAAATTAGGAACCTGAGTTCCATGATTTCCACATAAACTAGGAAAGCGATATTAGGAAAATAAAATGAACTTCTCTTTATTTTCATTGCCTTATCACTAAATGGGGAGGGGCAGTCTAATTTTCTCCTACCACACATTCCTGTGGCCATCATACATATATCAATGTCTTTAGGACATACTAGATCATATCTAAGTGTGACTCTGCGTCACATTAACTGGCCCTGGCCTGAGAGTTAGAGAATGTTGGCCTATTTTCCGTTCTCCATTACAGTCACATACTGCCTGGGGAATAAGATACTCGTGCATCTTGGATATGGCAAATTCCTTTTCTTACATATGCAGAAACGGAAGCATCTCATTTTCCTTTCGGAAGTCAGCTTTAGATTCCAATTGCTGCATAGCTGTAGACACGCTAACATTTATAAGTGAAGAAAAGGTAAGAGTCTGACATCAAATTACTGGAAAAACTGTCTATGTTCAGAATATCTCCTACCCCACCAGTTCATTTGCATCAGTGATGTTTACATTGGGAGAGATTTTGGCTGAGCTGAAGCTAAAACAATTGAGATGTGCTAAGAAAGGAAAGGGCTGTCCAGCAAGAGTCACTGCAAAGCAGGCAGTGTAAGACACGTGGTGCAATCGGGCTAGTCCCAGTGTGGGCAGTAATGGCTGCATCAGAGTGTACCGTGCCTTGAAGTAACTAGAGTGGAAAAGGGACAATGGGGCCTTAGGGTGTTTGGTTTGAAGATGATCTTTTTCTTATTGTGAGAAGTGGGAGTATTCCAGGGTAGGAATTACTCATTCATCTCTGGGTCTTTCCCCACGCTGTTAAGACCACAGTCTATAGTCACCGTAACTAGAGTGGAAAAGGGACAATGGGGCCTTAGGGTGTTTGGTTTGAAGACGATCTTTTTCTTATTGTGAGAAGTGGGAGTATTCCATGGTAGGAATACTCATTCATCTCTGCGTCTTTCCCCACGCTGTTAAGACCATAGTCTATAGTCACATGACAGATCTAGAACCTATCAGAACCCAGAAGTCACTGGGAGGGACAGACCGCACAGCAAGATGGAATGTGCCCCTGTCCCTGGCTACTTAGCTGCCCAAGCACCATATCCACTGACTGTGTTCATTCCGACTGTCAGCACCGCACAAGAGGAGGATGAGGAAATGTAGGCTCAGACAGACTGGTGGTAGACTCCAGACCACAAAGTAAACCAGCGTCTCACACCAATGCTGACCTATTCTCCCTGCTTGCATTCTAACCAGACGATACATGCTGGAGACCTTTGAATACTGCAGGGGACTTTGTTACAGTTTTTAAGTTTCCCCACAGACTCAATGACAATTTGTTTCTCTCTCCTCTCTCTCTCTCTTGCTTTTTTTTGTGAGACAAGATCTCTCTGTAGCCTCTGCTGGAACTCCCTGTGTACACCAGACTGGCCTTGATTTCGCAGAGACCTGCCTTTCTCTGCTTCCAGTGTGCTGGGATTAAAGGCATGCACAACCATGCCCAGAAATGTGCATTCTCTTGAAACTGACCACCATCAGCAACTATTGATGATATAATTCTATCCTCTATATGACCTATTGGTTTAGAAATATATCTGAATGAACAATGAAGATGACAGTTAAAGAATTTGTAAGATGTTTCCCAGCATAGAGGATGAGAAGTTATGCATGTTACTTGTAAGTTTATTGAATAAAATCCCAACTGCCTAGGGTAAGATTCCTTTAAAGAAGTATATGGGAGGGGACCACATGAGGCCTTTAATGTGTCCTGCTCTTGTCAGTGCTATGGGTTAAATACCAGACGAAGTGATGAAACCCTGTTGCTGAAGAAATCACATATTTCATTCAAAGCCATGAAAATTTCAGGGTTGGAATCATCTAGAAGTTTCTACCTTATGGATCTGCTTCCATAATCCCCAAAGGCACTATTCAGGTTTCTGCGGGAAGATTGTCAGCGATCATGTTACTCAATAACAGGGTAAAACTAGGCAAAGTTTGTGTACTTATGAAATAGTGGAACAAACTTTTACAATCAACAACTTCTTTATTTGATGGAAGGTCACGGGTGAAGGAGAAAATCAGTGTGTTTCATTGTATGACAGTGTAAAAACTTGCTCCTGACAGGCTCATAGGCTCCACTAGGGAGGCTATAATCAGATTGTTGTTAAATTGATATTTATTGTCTATCCAGCTGCCTTCTAAATATTTGTGTTTAGACCAATAGATCACTGGAACTGTCACCTGCTTTTCAGAGAGAATTTTTCAGTGTTTTATGGCTACGGGCAGAAATTCATGTTTGTTGAAACTGCTGCAAAGAATTGACGGTTTCTGTGATACAGTGGTCCAGTGTTCACCAAGGAATGCTACACAATTATCACCACTCGAAATACTCAGAGAACAGTGTAGAAGATGTGATGGAAAGAACATGACACCCTGAACTAGGAAAGAAGTAGGACGGAATAAAATATTTTCCTTGCATGACCCAACTTTTGAGCCAACATGGAACAGAGATGGTTTCTGTGAACTGCAAAAAAACGTGAAGCCTAGAGACAGTGTGTCAATAAACCAAACAATTCATATAGATGTCTCACTGTTGTAAAAGTAAAGAGGATGTTATTAATCCCTGAGGGCAGATAATCATTGCACCAATACGTGCACTACGGATAGCATGTCTTTCTGCCCCCCCCCAACTCCACTAGCTTTGTTTGACTTTGGGGACAGTGTGGCAGTAAATATAGGAGATGGAAATTTGACTAAAACTAG
>NW_008344208.1:397369-398988 GCF_000622305.1 Nannospalax galili | reverse complement strand
AACATCCTGGGATGTAAATGCTCAATACATTTTGAGTTCAGAGGTTTAAAAAAGGCTTCTACTTCTGCTGGGCTCACATGACAATATCCAGAGAGAGTTTGCATTTTCTAAGTTGAAATGATGGAAAAGAAAGGGTCAGTGTTACTTGTATCTGACGTGCAGTTGCTGTTAAGCCTCTTTCATGGCACGAGCCACCTTCAAGAATAAGATTTAATCCAACTCAAAATGATCAAGGAGCAGAAATGGAGGATTTGGACTTTATTGAATACAGAAGATTCAATGTCACAATTTCTAAACACCAGCAAAGGAAGGCAAATTATCTAGGCTGCTGGATCTGAGCTAAGTGTTTATGTAGCTAAACCACTTGTATAAACACGCAGTTCTCGAGCCTAATGTAGACAATGATAGCAGACAGGTTTCTTCTCCAATTTGGAATGTGGCACACACAGAAAAAGAAGCAGGCACCGACAAACCCCTTTAATGTTGTAGGTGATGTTTGCAAGAAAAATGAGCTGATAATAGCCATAAAATGCATTTTTTGAAATGGAAAATGAGCATAAATTCACAAATTATTAAAATATGTGAAAAGGAATGAGGTAAACCGTTTGGCGCAGGATTAATTTATGCTCTGATGTTTGTACCTTTGAGAAGCAGCTCTGGAGCACGCCAAGGGTGCAGAAAGTCAGACAACTCTCAAACTACCTGGAAGGGAATTTAATTTTTGCCTACATTTGTGCAGTGGGAACAAACTCCACCCCAGGGCTACAGAACTCTTCCATCCAGTGGAAGGAATAGACAAGAAATCCATGCAGTATAACTCTAGCAAACTCATTCCAGTAATCATCTGAGTGTGGCTCTATTCTCATAGCAGGGACACTGCTGCTGCTGGTGTCCAACCTGCTCCTGTGGGAGAGTGTGGTCCCCACGGCAAAGAACCTGGCACCCTTTGCTTACCTGTGTAATAATGTGGCCTCCTGTTCCCATTACAACAGCATCCACATCTCCCCACTATACCTTGAGTTTGTAAGTACCACTTACTCTGGTTTCATCTTTGAAAACACCTTTAGAATATTCTTCAAATTAAGCCAAAAGGCACTATGAGCCAAATTTCAAGTAAAACACCTTCAAAGTTAAAAAAAAATAACCAAATACTAACTATAAAACAAAGAGACTAGGTAGTTTCATGAAATCCCAAAGATTTGTAGAGGATGCAATAGTTTTTTTTACCTTTTTCATTAATGAATTTTAAAAAACCAACTTGTTCTCAACTTATTCTTTTAATATAAATCCATGAAGAATTGCCAGGGACATAAACACCTGGCCCTGTGACGCTTCAGTCAGTCTCCGTGGGTATTCTTAAATTTTCTGCAAATAGAACAACATTCCCGTACTTTCTTAACTGTGTGGACAGAATCATACTCAAATAGTATGAAACCATGTAAAGAGGAAAGAAACAAAAATCAATGTTTTGCTAAGCTCTGAATGCTAAGGGTCATTTTTTTGAGAATTCTAATTGCAGAATGAAGGTTAATTTAGAAGAGAAATACAGTCTGTCCTTCCAATGGATACATGTATATGTTAAAAATCAGACAAGAAGAAGAAAATAAATAGTATTTCAG
>NW_008344208.1:395436-395818 GCF_000622305.1 Nannospalax galili | reverse complement strand
CATAGACGTAGAAAAACAAACGACACATGTTCTTCCTTATATGTGGCTCCTAGCACCAAGTCCTTTTAAATTCCAGGTCCTTTTAATATGCTGGTGCTCTACAGCAGTCCCTTCTGCATGAAATAACCGTCATCATCATCACGTCAGAAAGCAACAAGGACATCATCCAGGGCAGAAAAGCAAGGTTCCCCTGTGGTTTCCACCAGGACAGTTAGTTCACACACCAACTGGTTGTGCTGTATGTAGTTACAGGAGCTATACGATGTGTGGAATCACAGATCCAATAAACTGAAGCAAAATGAGTAGCCACGAACAGCCACATTGTGTAGTTGACCAATTATAAATTAAATCAAGTGCTAGCTAATATCATAAGTGAGTCATA
>NW_008344208.1:389451-394147 GCF_000622305.1 Nannospalax galili | reverse complement strand
TGCCCGCTTCTGGCCTCTGTGGGAACTGAATGGTAAGGGCACAATTACAAGCATGAAGGCAAAACACTCATATACATGCAAAATAAAAATAAATTTAAAACATTAAAGACAGTGAAAAATGAAGGAAGAAGTGGAGAACAAGAGAACCTGTGCTCAGAGCTCCATTCCTAGACACTTCAGAAAGCACTCTACTGGCACTGACACATTTATATGCCCAAAACTTCATAACACAAGGTATTCTTAGAAAGATAATGAGCTGAGGCTCCCAAACCCTACACAGACTGTGAACAGCTTGGAAACCAGATAAGAACGTGACCAAGGACTTCATCAACTCCTGACCTACCTCTCCATCTTCGCAGCACAGGGCTCCCAGCAACCTGTTTCTCCACGTCCCTGTGTCCTGCCCCCTCCCTTCATGTGTCACACATTTCCTTCCAGTGTCCATTGGAATCCTCTCAGGTCTTCATCTTCATCGCCATTCGAGCAGCCAAGAGACACCAGGTCAAGCATGTTAAGTCAGAAATGATTTTCACGTATGACTATGGCAGTGAATGCATACCGAAGGGCCAAAATCTATTGTGGTTTCACTGACGTCACCATTAAAAGCAATGTCATGTCCCTGTTCTTCACCTGTATACATGAAAAATGTTCTGCTCTGAAGAAGCAAGTGGCGGAGAGCTGCGCTGACCTAGACAAACACAGTTTGAATGCCATTTTCTTCTTGACCTTTGTTTTAATAACTCACGATAATATGAAAAGTTAAAATATGAGTCATCAACTTGAATCATTAGTGTGAAAATAGTTTGGGGTCCTTGCTACTGAGAGTGTTGGCATCTAGAACATCTGAGGCAGGTCCTGTGGACACATGCTGCAGTCAAGAATAGTCTAGGCTTCTCAATTACAAGGAAAGCAATCAATAGAATATATATGCATATATATATATATATGTATTCAGAAATCCAGAAGGCAAAGTGTAGAAAGAAAACGAAATAGAATCATCTTGACCTTAAAATTTAAGATCAAGCTAGATTAAATTTAGAAAACTGTAAATCAATATCCTAAGGTTTACATTTCTCCAATGTGTAGCATATATCAAATGTGTTTTAGATGTATTCACTAATAGCAAATAGACATTGTAGTATATTAACTTTGTGAAATGCCACGTGTACCTAACTGTGCAGTGTTTCAATCACTGTAATGTGATATTCAACCATGTTTGCTTAGGTTGAAGTCATACTAAAAGTGATCAGTGTTTCATATTTCTGGAAATTTCCCCTCAAGCATCTAGTGCTGGCCGTAGCTTGTCTTCTGGGACTCACAGTTTGCTGACAAGAGCCAGACAGGCCAAGGATAAAAAAAAAAAATTCTCAACGGAATGATGGCGCTTCTCAAACACATGAGCACGCTGCACATTTGTTTATCACACACGTGAAAGACGTGATTTCTGTATTGAGAAGTGAATATTGAAATACTTCATTTGGAATGCTGACATTTATGGACCCAGGCTACACACAGCATCTAGAGTAAGGGGTGACTTGCAAAGCCCACTTCTCTAAGCTTCTTCCCTTAGAGCATCACACACAAGGGATTTCAACCGAAAACAGCCATTTCTGACAGGAATTGGTCCATAGCTCTCCCGGGTGGGTAAAACACTCCTGATAACTCAGCAGATTTTTTTTTTGCTAGTCATGACTTGACTTCCTGCATCTTTACATATTATGTGAAAACTCCATCATGCCTCACATTTGGGAAAACTGCAAGATATGGAGGGTAGAGGTAGTTGAAAAGTACAGGAAGACCAGGATACTGTGGCAGAGCTCTTAATGTACGGAAGGAATGTTAGCAAAAGTACTGAATACACGTCCAGCTCCTTCAGGTGGAGGAATCGGTACTAGCTGGTCCATGTCCTTTGGTCAGATCCATGTCTACGATGAAATGCCACTTCCTTGTCTCCATCTCGTCCTCCTGTAGGATCACACCTCATCTGGTAGCAATTTAATTTTAGAAAATAAGCATAGGCTTCTCACTCCCAGCTTTAGATGGCTAAAACCTTTATGATACCTTGGCCCAGATACCTACTTTGACCCAAATATTCCATTGCTAAATTTTGCCCCAAATTTCATTCAGCATTTGGAAAGAGTTAGGACTGGGCCTGGGTGAATGTATTGGTCTTTAAGTGCTTCTTTGGAAATACAAAGGCCTGAGTTTGATCCCCTGTATCAGCTTGGAGAAGAGCAATGTGATGACTTGACCTTGTAATCTCAGCACTAGGTAGGCACTGGCACATAGATATTTGGTAAGTTTCCTGTTAAAGTAAGACCTTTCTCAGAAATTAAGGTAGACAGAAGAGGTGAGGAAAGACAGTAAGAACCAGAGGTGGGAGGTGGGTGAATACAAGGAAACTCTCTTGAGCAGACACCACAGGGCAGTGGTACAACACACAGTCCTTGTGACGGCACAAGACCTGTACAAGCCCAAACCAGACAAAACCCACTCTTGATGGGGGATGAGAAAGACGCCCCAGTCCTAGCAGAAGAACACCTGGCGATCTATCGCTGCTGGGAGCCCGAGACAGTTTTCTTTAAGACAGTGACACTGAGTATGTTGACCAGGCTCCAGTGATAGACCAAACCCAAGAGCAGAGGGGGAACACAAATTAGACTCCACAGGCATTTAAAGGAAAAGTAGTGGGGGTGGAGAATGTGGAGGTGGAGAATGTGGAGGAAAAGTAGTGGGGGTGGAGAAATGTGGAGGTGGAGATGGAGAGGTCTGAGTGTGATAAAAAATTGTGTGGAATTCTCAAGCTCAATAAAAAATATTTAAAATAGTAAATAATATTAAGAGTAATGCTGGTTCCTCAAACACTAAACAATGATAATAGCAATAATAATAATAATATAGATGTCAACTGAAGAATTTTACCAACATTGATCAATGGCCTCCAAATTTCCATGTATGATCAAACATACACTAGCACCTGCATTTATACGTGTACACACACACACACACACACACACACACACACACACATGTAAATGCCCACACATACACAATTAAGGAATAAGGACCAAATAATATGACTAATATACATAACACCTGTCTTTTCATGGTTAGCTTGAGCCTGGAGCTGAAGATCCTGACTATCCTCCCTGGATGGGACAATCAGACTTGACATCAACTAATGAAGAAACTCATTGTTTTGCTCTTTGTAACCTGATACGCTGCCTGTACAAGGAAATGTGTAAGCTTGACAAGGACATAATCTTTATTCTCAAGGATATAAAGTCCAGTTTCGAGTCCCTTTTAAAATAATGTTGATCCATGTTATTATGATCTTCTCATATAAAATTGTCATAAAAAGTACATTTTGGCAAATTAAATAACTGTTGATTTTTCTTTTAGAATCATAATAAGAACATTAATGAAATTATTAAGACCAAAGGAAGAAATTACTCCTAACTTATAGATACATTCTATCCAGACATGCAAATATGGGGATAGGTTATAAATGTAACCTATGAACCAATTTTTATAGCATAATATCAGAAAATTCAAGTACTGTATAACTTGCACCATCTTTAAGTACTGTAGATGTGTCAACAGTCTAAAACCTGTTAGGATACAATTAGGAAGTGTCTCAGTATTGCTCTAACAACTGTCTTCAGCGTGGTCTCCTTAGCATCATCATACACAGGTTTCATATACTCTGGTCACTCCGGGTCTGACAACATTTCATGCCGTTTTGAAGTAATTTAACACTTTTCCTTCACCCTCCAGTTATTGAGCACCTATAGCAAATAAAGAGTTAATCCCTTCTTGCAATGTCTCTACTTTTTCCTCCTATGTATATGTATATGTATATGTATATGTATATGTACATGTACATGTACAAGTACATGTGAGCCTTCAGAATTCAGTACGCTAGGAAAAATGGAAAACAAGGCTAATGGGAGCTCACAAAAACTAAAGCCTATTTCTAAGAAACGCTCAAATTCAGTTTCCTCTAAGAATCAGGTGCTTCTGTCATGGGGCACAGGACTGTTGTCCCAACAGACCCAGTGGGACCCATCAAGGATTCTGTCTTCTCAGCAGACATTCTCTGTCTCTCCACTATCGACCACACAGCTCTGCCATCTGTGTCATCCTCTTCATCCTCTTTTTCTGGTCCATCACCATGACGGCACACTGATACAGAAATGTAGCTTCAGGAATGCTTTCCACTAACTTACATGAGAAGCTCATGCCTCCAGCACAGTCCAGCACAGGAGCAGCAACAACACTGGATATAGTCTGAGCCCTTCCTGGGACATCTAACAATTCCCTTCTCCTCCTAACCAAGCATATCTGGAACTAATCAGAAAGTCAAATTCACTAGCAGACCTCTACCCAACAAATAAATACTCATTTATTCCCCACACATGAACCCCAAGGATAATTTTCCGTATTTGCAAGTTCTTAGACATTCTCTACTGATGTATATCACTTTATCACACATCACCCTGAAAACTCAGGAGAGACGTGATTGGCTTAGAGTGGCTCAGCTTGTCAAATGCCTCTAACCTAAGATGTGGTCTAAGCTCACAGTTCTCACTGCTCGGGAGGCAACAGTGTTGCCCAGCTCTCTTGTACTCTTATAATGGCCTTGGCAGGAATTACTGACAATGGGTAATGAGATATGGCCTAGCTAACTTCATAA
>NW_008344208.1:348510-384279 GCF_000622305.1 Nannospalax galili | reverse complement strand
GGAGGCAGAGGCAGGCGGATCTTTGTGAGTTCGAGGCCAGCCTGGACTACACAGTGAGTTCAGTCAAAGGATGAGGCATATTGTCTATGTTCAGAGTGTCTCCTGTCTCAGCAGAGCTTTACCACAGAATGTGGGATGCAGTGGGAGAACCTTTGACTCATCTGAATACTAAAGCTTTCAAGATGGTCTGAGAGAAGGAAAAGGCTGATGAAGGGGGTCAAGGGTAAATGACGCAATATTTATCTCATATCAAACTCATCCTAAAGTGGGGAAGGTATCCCTGTCTCAGAGTGGACTAGGAACTTCTCTTGCTTGAAGTAATTACGCTGAAGGACAGTGAGCTCTAGGGAAATATGCTTCACGCTGCATTTGGAGAATTTTGCTTGAGGGCCCATCTTTTGACAGTCCTGTACTGTTGTGGAAAATAGGAGCATAATGGGTTGGAACATGTTCATTTATCCATGAGTGTATTAGGACACAGCTTTGATCAATAAACAGCCTGTAGTCACTGCACTTATCCGTAATCTGAACCCCTACGTCAACTGGGGGAAAATGTAGCATCACAGAATGGGGCCCGATCCTTCTTATGTCCTTACTGGGTCAAGTACTGCATGAACTGATTCCAGCCATCAGATTGTCAACCCCTTGGTAAATCGGGAAACAGGCTCAGGCAGAGAGATAGTAGACCATAGATGACTCAATAGGGTAGTGTTTCCCATTAATACACATCCAGCAACATGCTCTTTGAAGGAAAGAGTTGATATGTATTTAGGGCCTTTTCACACTGTATTAGATGGTGTTTATTATTATTATTATTATTACTACTACTATTACTACTATTACTATTACTACTACTATTACTACTGCTACTATTACTACTACTACTACTACTACTACTGTTACTACTATGATTGCCATCCTCTCAGATTCTGAATCCCAAAGACAATATACACTCTTATCAATCTGGCCACCATCTGTAAACTTTTCATGACACAATGCTGGCTGGCACGTGCATGACATATTGAAATGGAAAAATAATCTAGAACAGTATAAATAAGTGTTAAGAAAGTGTGAAGAGGTGCCCAGCATACATGGGAAAAGCCATGGCCGGCAGTTACAAGGTTATTGAATAAATTCCTGGTGTCTAGGTTTGGTTTTCCCCACAGCAGTTTGCGGAAAATGAGGCCCATGAGGCCCATAATACCTACATGTTATTGCAACCGCTGCTTTTTGCACACCAGAAACAAATGCCTAGACCCTATTGCTGACTAAATGCCATGTTTGACTTCATGACATGAAAACCTCAGGTACTGAATAGTCTAAAAGCCCCCACTATGCTGAATGTCTTTCATGGTGCTAAAGGGTACTGTGTTGGCTCTTTCAGGAGAATTGTCACCAAAGGTACTACACAGTGACTTGATAAAGTCATCAGCAAACCTATCCACTTGTGAAACACTGACTAAAGAAACATGATTGCAACCACCAACTATCTGATTTGATTTAAGGCTAACCCTTCAGGAGGAAATGTGCTACATTGTAAGACAGAGTGAAAACTTGTGTTTTACAAGGTTATACACCATACTAAGAAGCTATAATCAGTTTTTTGTTAAATTGATATGATGCACCTGTCAAACTGTCTTTATAATTTTTAATTTGTGATTAAGTTTACAGATTGTTAGAAGTGTCACCTGTTTTGTGGAGAGAAGCATTTTACAGTGTTTGATGGCTCCGACAGAGACTAATGTTCCGGTCAGTTTGTGAGAAGAATTGACTGTTGTCGTATTACCATGGCCCAGTGATCAGGGAAGAATCTGTATTAGGAACACTGTAGAAGACATGAAAGAGAGAAGAAAAAAGCCTGAACTAAGGCAAAGCATCTAAATAAGTCTATTTCTCTTGTGTGACTTGACTGAGAATCATCAGGGAATAGAGATGTCTTTGATGATTTACAAAGTACCTTCAACTCTAGGGCTATCATGGCCATCAGCCAAACAGTGTGTATAGTGGTAGTTCGTGATCTGACACTTTAATGCTCCCTGAAGGGAAAGCGTCATTGCAAGCTCACATGGGCTACAGTCATTCCTTGTGTCCTGCAGCTCTGCATGGCTGTGGGGACTTCCTGACATATATAAATGTATGAGAAGTAAATGCCGACTGAAGGCTGAACTCAGGTGAAGCAGCTATTCTGAGCTACTGACCAAACTTTGGTGAAACTTCTCAGAGATGTCTTTGACTCAAGCCTGTTCCTGTAAGTAGGCCTCATCCATGTTCCTCTAGTCAGATTAATCAATATATTGTGTTTAACAAGGTAGTTTTGGATAGTACACTGTTTTGTTGTCTTCAGTGTCTTATCTGGGGGAAACTGACATTTGTTCATGCTACATGGTGAGGCATAAAGAAACAGAGATCCAGGAAGAACGTTCTATAGTGCAGTTGCACAGTGATCTTGACAGTGTTTCTGAAAGGGAATCCTTCTGCTGAGATACATGGCAATATCCAGTGGTATTTTTCTCATGTTAATTGGCACGAGGGAGAAAAAGGGACAGTGTTACTGGCATCATAATAATGACTACATGTTTTAAACATGTTCCAATGCACGGGACATGCACCGGAAGAAGGGCCAAGTTGCTAAAATTGAACAATGGGATTTCTTTGTGAACATGAGATCCTGTGGTCCAATTGTCTTGGCTCCAGAAGGAAGAAGCTAAAGTCTTTGATCGCCCAGCCTTATGTCTCTACTCATTTGAGTCAACCTGAGTACATGTTCAGCTCTGAAGCCTAACATAGATAATGATACCAGGTTTGTGTCTTCACAACTTTGGCATATGCCAAACGGCATGGTCAAAAGAAAAGAAAGCTCAGCCTTACTAATCACTGTTCACTGTAGGTAATATTTGCATGGAAAAATGAATTAGGAACAATCATAAAATTTATTTTCTAGAAGGCAAAATCATTTTCTATTTTACCTCATCTTACACTGTAAATCTGCTCCCCAAGACACAAACATATTGCATGAAATAAAATCTTAAAAGTGCCATGATTTAGGACAATGAATTTTTGTGATGTTAATGATTTAGTAGTTTAATCTTGCAGAAAAATTAAAGTGTGCTTAATTACATTGCATACTACATAATTTTTGTTATGTTTCAGGATTAGTGTATGGGAACTAAGTCATCTTTCCTGTTATAATTTGTTAGCATTTACCTGATTGTGTGTTAGATATATGTATGCTGTATTTGTGAAAGTTTGTGTGAACTTGGTACCTTTGAAACACTTTTGTTTTAGAAAGTCTTTGGGTATAGTAGTGCCACTTACCTGTGGTTTCTGTCCTCTAGAGAGTATAACTGTTGACATGCTTAGAGGTTGCTCTGGCTATCTGCTGAATCCAGCAAACTGATGAAGAAAACCACACTGGTCATAGTCAAATATTTTAAAGACGTATGTTTCACAGAGCAGGAAAAACAGACAAAGCGAAGTCTCCTAGTATTTCTGCTATGATCTAATGAGGGGCAAAGTGGTGTTCCTTGTTAGTAGTGGGAACAGTCTGCTAACCTTGAGCCTTGGGAATGTGGAACAGTCACCTGCCCCACAGATGCACAGTGAGAGCACACACGTGTCCACTGTGTGACAAGATGAGCTGTCACTCTCCTGTTGTTGGGATCCTGCCTCACTCAACTGTCAATAAAATGTTGTTGGAAACCATTCATACAAGCCCTCTTTTTGATCAGCATAGTCCAATGACGATTACAGAGGACCAGTTTAATCACAGGGTTACTGCATAGCTCAAATTTAGAGGAAAACACAATCAAAAGTTTTAGTAAAATGACAGATTCCCCAGATTATCATTGTGAGTTGGAAATTTCTGGCTGTGACAT
The DNA here is from genome assembly GCF_000622305.1 of Nannospalax galili. Lineage (NCBI taxonomy): Eukaryota > Metazoa > Chordata > Mammalia > Rodentia > Spalacidae > Nannospalax > Nannospalax galili. Next base: position 380,404 of record NW_008344208.1, on the reverse strand, counting down.
CACTTTTATAGTAGAATTTCATTAGTATTCCTCAAGTTATCCAACAATCATGTATTTGATCTCAGGCATAATGATGAAGTGAACAGGATAACTGAACTGTCCAACTTGCTAATAACGGTTATTGAGTTTAAAACTGAAAATTTCTGGAAAAACTGATAAAGTAGAATAAGTATAAATGTAAAAACTATGAAAATATGTGAATAACAGAAAAGATGGTGTTTCCTGATTTTAAGATGCAAATGTTTTCAGAGTTGAGGAGCACTTGTACAACAAGCCAACTTTTCAAAGTGTTGGGAAACTATAATTATTGCCCTAAAATTTCTCCATAATAAAAATGTATTTACTACTCCAACTGTACATAACCAACGATGCAGCAAATGGTACTTGGGTTGCTCAATATTTCCTTAGACAGGATAATTCTTGTGATCCGGAATAAATAGAATGTCTCACTGTGTCTCTCTTTACAGCAGGTACAATTCTGCTGCTGCTATTAAACCTGCTCCTGTGGAAGAGCGTGTTCCCCACACCGACCTGTGCTGAGGAGGAGGAGGAGGAAGACTGCCAGCTGTCCACAGAAGAGCTGTTTGACCGCACGGTTTTCATGTCTCAGTACAACTATGATCTCGCCACACAAATATCGGATGAGTTTGTAAGCACCTTACTTCTGGTTCCTTCTCTAAAGGCATCTTCAGAGAACTGCACAGATTAAACTAGAAAGCACTGTGATCCAGATTTCAAATAATATGCCTTCATAGGATTAAAAAAAGAATTAAATAAACCTGAAACAGGAAGAATGGAAAATTTCATGAAATTTCAAAGATTTATAAAGATTGGGATTTTAAAGAATTTTTTCGATAATATTACCTTTGTTTCAAAAAAAATAACTTGTTTGCAACTATTACTTATTTCATTAACTTCAAAAAGTATGGCAAGAAAAGAATTCTGATTTCCTGACCTTGCATGTAGAGCACCAATTCTCTGAATAGTCTTCATATAGTACTGTGCAGATATCCAGTGTAGGACAGCTGTATTGTAGCGAACTGTGTGGATAAAATACAGCTAAACTAATCTCGAACAACGTAAGGAGAGAAAAACAAAAACAAATGATAACTTCTCAGAAACTCCCAAAAGCTATGAATCATTTTTTAAAGATTTGCACTAAGGAGTTTGTAATACAATTGGAAGGCTGGACAGGGAGAGATGTTCACTCCTCCTCAATGAAGGCTAGACGGGGAGATATGTTCACTCCTCAATGAAGGCTAGACGGGGAGAGATGTTCACTCCTCCTCAGTGATAGGTGTGATCTGTTGGAGGTCAGACAATACAAAACTAAATAAGACTACAGTGCAAAATTTGGTAATCCTGAGAATCTGTCTCTAGATTTATAATAAATTTGTTTCTATTGTCCTTTCTATCATTAGTGTTCATTCCTTCTTCTCAACTGGCAATCAGTCAACTTCCTAGAATTCCTAAGAATCCATTAAACTCTTACAAATTCACTTATTATTAGAATTAAGTGGTATTTATTTAAATAATAAATACATTAAGAAAATACAGACTGTAATTTATTAATAAACACATAATATTTTTGCATTATTCATTCACTGCTAAATAATCTCTTAAAAATAGGTTCAGAATTTTATGATTAATTTTGATACCATCAAAGATATCATATGCAAAATTTATCATGAACTTTGTATGATCCATACATACACAATAATAATTGAAAAACTATATTATTTATAAATGTCTAGTTAAAAGAAACATATAAGTTTAGACAAAAAAACCCAAGAAACTCATAAATATGTATACATATACCACACTATGGCACTTAGCCTAAATCCTAGAAAAAAAATACACTTAAAACCCTTAGTGTTTCAGAGTCTGGGGGGTTGATTGATCTTTCTTAAATACTTTACTTATTATTTTCTTATTTTTATTAATGTGTAGGAGAGTTTTGCCTGCATGTTTGTAAGTGTACCCATGTCATGTGATGCCCACAGAGGCCAGAAGAGGCTGTCAGATCCCTGAGAACTGGAGTTACAGATGGTTGCAGTCATCATGAAGGTGCTGGGAGCCAAACCCTGGCTTTCCATAAGAGCAGCCAGTGCTCTTAAGTACAGAGTCCACTTTTCCAGCCCCTGTCTTTTTTTCTTGATACTAACTTTAAGAAGGGCAAAATAGCAAAGTGACTGTAAAGAGTGAAAGAGGCTGTGAGTTTAGAAAGTTATACTTTTTATAAATGAGATTGCATCTCTAGGAAGAAAACGTAGGCAGGCGGCATTTTCTTAGCTCCTCGATTTCAATTTTTGTGTAGTGTTTATTTGTTAAAAATTGAACATCTATCAAACACATTAGCATTCTGGTCATAATTGCATTTATTTAATTCTAAAACGCCAACAAATGGAAATTTTTATTTCTAGAGTGAAAAATTTGCCAAAGGTCGGGGATACGAAACCACGAATGCCACCACCTGTCACACAGATTCCGTCTCCGCTCCCAAAACCAATGAGGAAGTCGAGAAGACACATGTAAGCCTTCCTTCCTAGTTTTCACAAAAATTTGAAGCAGCTTATAACTTTGCTGCACTTCCGTCGTACAGGTCTGTTATAGGCAGGGTTATAACGTCCCCAGTAAAATGGTGGAAGAGTGTGCAAAGAGGAGCATTCACAGTGCAGCTGTAAGCCATAAGTTCAAACACGTGCCGGCTACGATGGGAGCAGTTTCGTAAATTGCTCATGCAGAGGACCTTTCATAAGTGCCCGGCCTGTGGAATTATACTTATTTAGAACTGAATTAAACATTTGCCTCTAAATACACACACAAACAACGCACACACACACACACACACACACACACACACACGCATTTGTAAGAAATGCAAATGCAGATGTATTCATGAGTATCCCCAAAGCTCGTTTGCTGGCAGCACAGTACTTAGTGACCTCTGTGCCATCTCTGTTTGAGCGTCAAGTCTCTCCTGGTCCTGCTCTGCTTGGTCTTTTACATGTTCCTTCCTCTCTGACAGCTCTGTCTTGTCCTACATTTTTAACCAAAGACCGGCTGAACAAGAGGGGCCTCTGAGTACTGTATTGTACTCCTCAGACTGATTTCTGCTGTGCAGAAGTCTACATTTCTTACCAACTCTAATGTATAATTGTTATAATCTTTCCACTGTGATTTCTTATTATAACAATCTTAGTATGATTTAAACTAAATTTCATATGTGTACATATATCACACATAAAATCTGTTCTTTCTTGATAAGATTATTACCAGCACAAATAACCTATATAACAGTTATCCTCATTAACAAAAATTGTGATTATAAGAATAGAAAATGTAGGAAGAAGGGGAGGAACAGAGACAACGTGCTCAGAGTTGACACATTCTTCTAGCATTAATGCATTTAATCCTGAGAAAAGTTCATAACACAAGGTAGCATTAGAAACATCATGAATTAAAGTTCCAAATGGTTATGCAGAATTTGTAACACTTACATGCTGAGTTAGAAGGTGAATCTCAGTATCATTCAACTCAAGATCTCACTCTTTTTAAAAGCTGTAAGAAACCCTGCTTCTTTAATTTTTTTTACAATGTATATTTTTATTGATTTTTTGTGGATTTCATACAAAACATTTTATTCATATTTAGACACCTCCTCCCCCATCTGCACACCCCCATAGCCTGCCCACAAGATTTCATGCACTCTGTCATATATGTTATGGCCTATCTAGTCATCCACTGGAGCCTGTTCAGCCTGTGTAAAGTCATTCACTTAAAGACCAACTCTCCCTCACCCAGCAGTGATCAGCTGACAACAGTTCCTCAGCCAAGGTTGGAGCTTGCTATCCATTTCACAAGTTCTGTGCTCATTATTTGACAAGAGTTTGCATGGGTCTGGTGCCTGCTATCATGATGCTACAATGCTCATAACAACCTACATATTTCCACTGTCTTTGATCAGCTCCTTTCCTTAATATATTTTACACAGTTCCTTTACAATGCTCAATGGATTCCTTTCTAATCTTAATTTTCATTACCACTGAAGTAGCTAGAAGACATGACAGCCGTATGTTAAGTCAGAAATGATTTTTGTGCATGATTCTGTCCAGGTTCACTGTAATTCCCACTGATACTGTTATTAAAAGCAACACTGTGCTGCCGTTCCTCACCTGCATATGCCAGCGAATGGTCCACTCTGCTAGAAGCAAGGCAGACGTGGTCATGTTGACCCAGAAAAGCACAATTTTGAATGCCATCTTTTCTTCACTGTATCTTTGTTTAATATCATAAAGTGACGTAAAATCACAAGTGAGACTATTAGGAGTCTGATTTGTTAGTGTGAAAACGGTTTGGCAATATTGATATGTATTTATTTGAATCTTGGTTTCTCATGGACAAGAAAAGCAATCAAAAGACTTCACTGGTCGTACAGATGGCAGAATTTAGAGAGAAAATAAATTATGATCAGTTTGATCTCTCATTGGGAAAATGTTAAGATCAAGTCAGTTTTATTTTGGCAAACTGTAGGCCAATGGCTTTAATTTTACATTACTATAGTTTGAATCATGTAACAAAAGTGTTGTACATACACTTCTTAATAATACATGGTAACTGCAGTTCACCTACATGTATGAAACTTTGGTGCATCTCACTGTTTTAATATGTTTGATTATATTTCGTAGGGCAAAAACCTTCTGAAAATGATGATTAGTATTTCACGGGCCTGGTTCCATCCTCTGGAAGGCCTGGTGAACGCAGTGACAGCCCTTGATGGCGCTTCTGAAGATATGCTGGCAAGAGCCAAAAAGCTGGAGGAGAAGAACGCTGGACTGCTGAAGGAAATCAAGACGTTACTCGTTAGGGTGAGCTTATGCTTCACTTTTTAAAATACACATACATTAAAGATGTGTTCTTTTATAATGATAAATGAATTTTGAAACCCTTCATTTGGAAGAGTTAGATTTAGGTTACCTACCTTGTTTACATCATTGACAGGAAGGGGATAATGGCAACTCGAACCATCTATCGAGATTCTCTACTGTGACCCTCATGCCGGGAAAGATCGACAGGCAGTAGCTCTTACACTAATCTCATGAGTAGCCTCCCTGAGTGGGCGAAACACTCCTGGTTAACTCAGCAGACCTTTTGATGCTCCTTATCTATTCCAGGACTTCCTTCATAAATGAATAAAACACCTGTCATGTCTAAAATAGAGTAATAATACATAATGTGAAAAAAAGATTCAGGTAGAGAAGGATCAGGACACCTACCAGAACCTAAAATGTGTGAACAGTGCATGAGGGAAAGTACTGGACACATGGAAAGTCTCTTAAATGAAGGAATTCAAACTAGCTTATCCAGTGTCCAAATCCATATCCACAGTGGGGTAAGAGCTTCCTGGTTCTCCATCTGTCTAATGCTGTAAGAACATATTTCATCTGGGATCAACTGCACAAGAGAGTATATATACATATGTGCTGCTTCTATGGTACCTTTGTCAAAATACATGAAAATCCATTATTTTGACCTCCTATTACATCTCTAAATCGTCCCCCATATTTCATTCATCATTTAGACAGAGCAGAGCCCAGCCTTGGTGGGTGGCTGAGTCTGCAAATGCATTCCTTAAAAGCATGACTTAATTTCAATTCCTAGACTCCACATTAAAAAGACAGGATGAAGCCAGGTGTGGCGGTGCATGCCTGTAATCCCAGCACTCGGGAGGCAGAGGCAGGTGGATCTCTGTGAATTCAAGGCCAGCCTGGTCTACATAGTGAGTTCCAGGACAGCTGAGGCTACAGGGAGACCCTGTCTCAAAAAGAGAAAAAAAAAAAAGCCAGGAGGTGTTTTCTAGTTTGTTTCTCCATTTACTGTCACAAAACATTCTGACCAATACTAACTTGGGGAGGAAAGGGTTTATTTAGCTTATATCTCCTGGGTCAAAGTTCATCACTGAGGGAGCCCAAGGTAGGAACTCAGAGCAGGAACCTAGAGGCAGGAGCTGGAGCACAGGCCATGGAAGAACAGTGCTTACTTGCTTGATCCCCTGGCCCATGCTCAGTCTGCTTTCTTATATTATACAGAACAACCTGCCCAGGGGTGGCATGACCCACAGTGGGCTGGGCCCTACCAATGTGCTAGTTAATGCTTATAATCCCAGGACTGCAGAGATGGGGCAAGCAGATCTATGGTGATTTATAGCAAGAGATCCTATATCAAAAGAAGGTGGAAGGCCCATGAGGAACTAACTCTTCCCAATATTGATCTCTGATCTCCAAATGCATGTGCATGCACATACATATGCCAATCCAGGTACATACATATAAATGCACACACATACACAAGGAAGGGATAAAGACATTAATAACACAGATAATAATTTCTATTCTGTTGTTGATTAGGTTTATCCTGGAGTTGAAGAAACTGTCTACCCTGTCTTCATGGGACTTCTAGAATTGAAATCGGACGATGAAGATACTCGCCTTTCTGCCTTTTATAACCTGATGCACTGCCTACTCAGGGACACACATAAGGTTAACATGTACCTCAGTGTCCTGAAGTGCCGAGTCATTCAAAGCAATAACTGCTAAATGCTCATCCGTTCATCCACTGCTCAGCTGGTCTTTGGTGATTCAGCTCTACAATGTTTCTTTTAAACTTTACCTTTTGGGTGTATACATAGGTAGAATGGGCTTCTTCTTAAAAAAAAATAAAGACTGAGTCTTTAGAAATGTTTAATTCAAAATGAAAGCTTGTCAAAATTTCTTTTGACCCTTTAATATAATATTGATCTATGGTATTATGACAATAGTATAAAAATTATCACAAATAAGTGGTTTGACTTTCAAATAAGACACTTGAGAACTTATATGAGAATCTCAATAAATTAACATGAGTGAACTTACTGACACCACACAAAATATTACTATTAATTAATAGGTCCATTGTGCCAAGAAGAAGAAATCTGTGAAAAGGCTGTTAAAAGATAGGATCTTCAAATGACCTTAAGAGTAAAAATAAATCGGTTTATCTAGACCAAATGTATGGCCTTAAACACCAAAAAGGAAAGTATATCCAAAGATTAAAGGGGCCAATATAATTTCTTAAGAGTCCATATACATAACTAAAGGCTACATAACAAGTAACAATGCCAGACAGGAGATCCCTTCTTTTGAATTGCTGGCCAGGTTTGCCAAAGGGCCTCCCAGATAGTAACGCAGCATAGAACTGGGAAAATGAACAGCAGACCCCAATCTTATCCAAAGGAATATTGACACCTGATTGCTGCTTGATGAGGAACAGCTGACCCTCCTAAAACAAACCTCTACATAGGCTGACTAGATTCACCAGCAGAGCAAGCAGTGGGGAATGGCTGGGGTGACGACAACACAGCAGACAGTAGCAGGGATATCAGAATATAAGGGCTCTAGTGGGGGGTGGGAGGCTATGGGAGGGTGCCATCTGGGAAGTGGGTATAAAAAATTAATTAATTAAAAAAATAATTCTTAAAAAGAAAAAGGACAGTGTTTTGAGTCGATTTCAGTGTGGTATAACCAAAAGACCAAGACTGATACAAACACAGTACACCTGAACACCATGGGATTTTTAAGAAGTCTAAATAGTTAGGATAGTATTAAGAAATGTCTCTGCCTGAAAGTTCAGTGCCTTGCCACAACAGGAAGAAGATCATCCCACACCTATCACCCCCTCCAAGGCTCAGTAACTTTTGCAGAAGAGGATGGAGGAAAGAACGTAAGAGCTGGAGGAAGGGGTGGGGTGTTAACTGGAAGTGTCCTCCAACCACTATGCCAGCAAGCTATAGTCACACCTCCCTCCCACACTCATCAAGCAGTCGAGTGGGGAGTCATTTACCCCTCCCACCCAATGGGTCGATCTTAGGTGCGTGTGGGGGTGGGACTAAGGATCTTTAAGCTGAGGACGCCAGGAGACACCTCTCACCATTTTCTGTGGTTGTGAGGAAGTCACAGGGTCTGTACTTGAGTGTGGACTTTCCAGTGCAGCTGTAAATGTGGGGTGCCTGCTCTTTTGTAAATAAGGCCCCACCCTATGCTCTGTTTAAAAAAAAGAAAATGATAGGTGTTTGGATAGATAGATGAAAGGGATCTGGCTAGACCTCAAGTGGATGGACTTGCACTGGGGAACACCTGGGGACACTGACTTGACACAGTGGGCCTTAACACCCAGGGCAGAGTACATGGGTTCCAGTGGGGGACTATGTGAGGGGGCTGGTGAGGATGGGGCTATAAAGATGATTCAGGGGGCTGGAGAGATGGCCTAGCCATTAAGAGCACTGACTGCTCTTGCAGAAGACCCGGGTTGAGTTTCCAGCACACACATGGCAGCTACGAACTGTCCCGCGCTATCGTCTCGCCAGCAAGAACGACGCGGCACACTCAGGATCCTTCTGCAGAAAAGCTTTAATGCATCTTGAGAGGGAGAGCATAAGCTCATCTTACCAGATGAGACGGTCCGTAATCTCTATTAACTCATGTGTCACCTCACAGATAATCAAATAGAATAGATGTGCATATATGTGCTCTATAAATTTTCATAAAAAATGAAAACGAAGCCAGGCTTGACAGTACATGTTTGTGATCCCAGCATTTGGGAGGTGAAGCAGGGCAATCATGAATCTAAGTACAGCCTGGGCTAGACAGTGAGACCCTGTCTCAAAAACTAGTTCATTCATTCATACACATAAAATAAATAAATAAATAAATAAATAAATAAATAAATAAAAGATTCAGATTGTTTGAGATATTCTATATGAGATAGAACCAAATTTAATAAAAACAAAATTAAAAAATGGAAAGATCTCTGTATTTCTCCAATGACCATGTTCGATATCATTTTAGATTCCATACATTCTAGTCATTCTGGGTTTGACAACACTTCATCTCACATTCCACTGATTAATTCACTCTTTTCTCTTTTTTTTCTTTTTTGTTGAATATATATGCATTTCATGCAGGATATCTTAATTATTATTTTTTAAAGAAGGCCTTTACTTCATGGAGCTTCAATACAGCTCACGGATGCCAGATCTTCCCTCCGTTCTACGTGCTCCACATGTTTCCTTGCTCTGTTTATTGACATTTTGACTTTGGCCACCTGGAAACAGAAGTGGAACAAAGGGGACGGAATGGTGAGCTTTACGTAAACTACTGCTTTTAATCTTTGCAGTGACATTGTAAGGCGGACAAATTCTCTACCCACGTTACAAAGGAACAATTCAGGCTAATAGGGTTAGAACAATTATAACAAATCATTCACCTAAGAAGTACAGAGCCAGGATGTAAAGCAGTCGTTATTATGAAGGGGAGCATCTTGGGAACACAGATGCCCTGAACTAATTTGGAAGTTTGTTAGCAAAGAATTTTCTTCATGTTGGTATTTTTTTTAAATAACTAATTTATTGAGACTTTCATACATCCATATAAGGTGTTTAGATCAAATCCACGCCTACTCCCTCCCCTCCAACTCCTCCCGTATCTCCCCATCACTTTTTTCTGATAACTTCATGTACTTTCTTCTTCTTTATTTTTATAGGGCTTTTGGCTACTCTAACATTCCCCCCTCTGAAGAAGTAACCCTAAAATCTTTTAAGGGTTAGATAAAAGTGCCCAAATATTTTTGACATTTTTGGGCTTTGGAACGGAGTATGTTGCTAAGAGGCCCAAGGACATTGTGAGATTTAGCCAAGAAACTGGCTAATTTTCTTTGGGGTCTTTTTACCCTAACTGCCTGGTGAATTCCTACCTCCTATTCTTATCACACCATCCTCTGAAGAGGTTACCCAAATTGCCAATAGGGAATTGGGACACAAACCACTCTGGCTTCTTCCATGCTGAACAGGGATGCAGGGTGAAGCCATTGGAAACCCCTTCAGTGGGTCTACCTAAAAGACTCCCAAATTGCATAACTCTTATCTGGATGAGGAAAAGAAAGTCTTTGAATCCTGAATAGATGTGAAGGAGAAGTAAAGGCAAGAGTAATTAGCATTACAAGTTCTAGACAGGGAACTAGAAAAGTCAGAATAGGGCAATTTTCAAATGTTCATATGAGAGTCCTTTGGAATTTCTTGACAAGGGTTTCCAAAAGCATCCCTCTATTGGGTCCCCGACTGGATTTCATACATTCTGTCATTGATGTTAAAGCCGATGGAGTCAAGTTAGTATCCACAAACGTCCCTCAGTTCAAGTTTATTCCCTGAGATCTAGTCAACCTCTCTAGAGTTCTTCCCTTTATGATGATCAGCTGGTCCTCACCCATCAGTAATCAGTTGCCAATAGTTCTTCATCTAAGACTGGGGCCCACTGTCCATTTTTACAGTTCTGTGTTGGGTTTTTGTCTGCTTGGGGTCACATGGGTCTTGTGCATGCTGACACCATTGCTGTAGGGTCATATGAAAAGCGTCCCAGGAGCCTGCAGGACTTTACTTCCATATGTCCATGCATCTCCTCCCTGTCCAAGGACCCACACCAGTTATCAAAGTCACAAAGCAGGGAAGGTAAACTTCATCAGCTCTTACAAGGTTTCTGCCTTCTCCTCTTCTGGGTATTAATAACTGCGAGTAGCTCAGAGTTCAGGAAATTAGGAAAAAGGACAACAGTGACATAACAAACATGTGTTACTGACAAGAGCTCAAGTTCAATGTCCACTGAGAATCACTGGGCGCAGTTCTGACACTGCGCACACTTTTATTTTCCCAAAACAACTATGGGGACACATCAAGGGACAGTGCCTTTCTCAGGAGACATTTCCTGGTTAGAGGCATTTATCCATTCCAGAGTTCTGTCATCTGTGTCATCCTTTTTAGCCTCTGCTGCTGGTCCCCTCACCTTGAAAGCATAACGTTAAAGAAGACAAAGTTAAAGAATGCTTTCTACCAACTGACACAGAATCTCTTGCACCTGGCACGTTCCAGCAGTGGAGTGGAACAGCACTGGATCATGGCTGACCTTCCCAGAGTCTCTACCAGTTATCTTCTCCTATTGTTCATGCACATCCAGAATGGATCCCAAAGTCAAAGTCATCATCAGACATTCAGTGGGGGACTGAGCATCTGTTCTTCCCTTCTTCTGAACCTCGAGTCATTTTCTTTGTGAGCATTCTTTCTGTTCAATTATATGAACATACTGCATGAGCCCAATAATTATGGCAGTTCCCACCTTTCAAAACCAGCCAATGTATTATTTATTCAGTTTGGACAGTTGTAAGTGATCATGAGGCGCTCATCTTGGCAATGGATTCAAGCAAGTTATGATGTAGTCTCAACTCATTGTCATGTCTACAGCATATAAGGTTGCTAGCCTGTCTTTCCAGTAAGAAGCATGTAATTTACAGAGATTTCCAGACAATAGGAGTCCACTAAACACTGTGACAGGTGTGAAATAAGAAGAAATGTCAGTGCAGAAATAGAAAGGGATATTCTGGGGCACCGAGAGAAGGAAGGAACCACTACAACATAAAACACTCATAAAGGACATGTGTGAAAGGTAAAATGCTCCTAGAATGCCAAACTTGATGTCCCTCCACGCCACACTGGACCACGGCTTCTGTGTGCTGAGTCTGCTGAGGAAATATTTCCCAGATTTTACCTCAATGATTTTGGTCTTATTAAAATCAGGCGATTTTCCAGGCCAGGGGACAAGGCTACACATCAACTTGTGGCGTAACTTAGTAAAGTGTAAGAGTCTCTGACATGGCCCTGGTTTTGAAGGCCTAAAGCAGTCATGAACAGCAGTAGAGGATTTTCACTGTGAGAGGCCAAAAGAGGCCAGTGGTGAAGATACAGCATTCGGTGTAGCGGAAACTCCAATATGTTTGGGGATGCCAGAACCATGAGACATCTGTCCGAGAGAACAGCTGGTATAGACTGGAGCCTGAGCCTACCAGACAGGCTTTGTGTTTTACACATGGCAGAGACAAAGAAGCGGTAATGCCCAAGGTGTTTTCGGCTAGAAGATCTCTAGTGACTCCCAGGCGTTAGGCACTGAGCTGCTAGATTTGAGCTGTACTGCCTGGCTTGGGATTTGTGTTGATCTTATTGTGACTGTTCCCTGGTTGTTTACTCTTGGGAAAAGAATTGTGTAGCTCATTTTTTACTTTGCATCAGTTATTTCAGAGAATGTATGACTTAGTTTTTGTCATCTTGACAAAAAGTAGAGTCACTTAGAAAGAAGGAACTTGTACTGAGAAATGTCTTCCATCAGACTGGTGAGTGGGCATGTCTGTGAGGCATCTTCTTAACAGTGAATTGGTGTAGGAGGGCTTGACACACTGTGGGCATGGGCAGAGCTATCTGTAGGCAGGTGAGCCCAGGCTATGTGACTACATTAGGTGACCAAACCAGGAAGAGCAGCGTTCCTCAGCGATCTCTGCTCCAGCTCCTGCCCCCAGATGCCTGCCTTGATTTCTTCAAAGGTGGGCTGTGCCTTGGAAGTATAAGAGGAAATAAACCCCCAACCCCAGTGGATTTTGGTCAGTATTGTATCAAAGCAATAGAAAGCAAACTTTGGCAGAAAAATTTGAGTTTTAAAAATAACTTCAATTTGTCAGCACTCAGGAGGCAGAAGCAGGCAGATCTCTGTAAGTTCAAGGCCAGCCTCATCTACATAGTGAGTTCCAGGACAGCTGGGCCTACAGGGAGACCCTGTCTCAAAAAGATCAAATAATAATAATAATAAATAACTTGAAAATTTTGAGTCTCTTTTTGAGACAGGGTCTCCCTGTAGCCCCAGCTGTCCTGGAACTCACTATGTAGACCAGGCTGGCCTTGAACTCACGGAGATCTGCCTGCCTCTGCCTCCCGAGTGCTGGGATTAAAGGCATGTGCCACCATGCCCAGCATAACCTGAATGTTTAAGTGTTGAATTTTCAAACATTTATTCTTATTTTATGTATGTGTTTTGCCAGCATATGTATAAGGGTGTGCAAAGCCTATAGAGACAAGAAGAGGGTGTCAGATTCCTTGGGACTGGAGTCATAGACCGTTCTTAGCCACCATCTGGGTGCTGGGATCTGAACCTTGGTCCTCTACAAGAGCAGCCAGTGCTCAGAATGGCTGAGCCATTTCTCTAGCCTCATGTTGAAATTTTTTAAGCTGTGGTACTTTTAAACCATGTACCATAGCTATACAAGGACAAAAAGTGAAGCAGGAAAATGTGTGTCTTAGGAGTTCCTGCAGAACTTGTGAAAGTTTCATAAATATGCAATTCATATTCCTGAAGAGAGTGCAATGGTTCTCTATTCTGAAGGAAGAAACAAAGTTTCTCAAAGTGCACAGGGCAGACAACTGCAGCGGAGAGCATGTTCTTGCAGAGTTGCATGGTGGTGATGGCTTTGAGACGGAGTTATGAATGTTAGGTGGAACACTGTTTGATAAAAATAAGATGCAGCATATCTACCAATTCATCTAAAGGTATATCCTGCATCTTCAGCGAAAGGTAATTGAGATTTTAATACAAATACTATAACAAGAGTTCAGTGAGGTGTCATGTTTTCTTTAAGCGGACATTTGATATCTCCCGTTATTTTCCTAGATGCATTATTATAATAATCAGACAAACCCTGGTGAGACTTATTTTTGCATTATAGAGGACAATTCATATAATTTGGAGTCTATGGTCTCACTGAATAAAATATGAGAAAATAGGTCATCACAGCTTAACAGAAGAAAGCAATGTGGCCAGAATTGGAAAAACAAAATATTAATCTAGTTTGAAGGTTGTAGGATTATGTTGCTAATAGAAAAAAATGGGTTGATAAACAATTTGAAATATCATTTTAAGAAACATAAAGAAACACCATAAGGATTCTAAGAAGAGCCGTGAATGAAGGGTTAGGGGCATCTGAGGAGATCAGCCAGTCAGGGATCCATGGACGATGGTGACGGCACAAGTTTCAAAGAAACAAATAAACTTGGGACTAGATATAAAATACAAGAGAACCATTCATGAGGCAAACCAAGTATATGTTCAAATACTTATAAACTTGCATTTCCTGCAATTTTGTACCAGAAATCATCAAAACTTCCTGATTTAATAAAATGGCAAAATGGAGTCAAAAGTCTCTACTGAACTGCACAGGTATCAGGAGTAAAGAATTTGCAATGCCTAGAGACAACAAGCTGTAAGTCAGGGATCTCCTTCAACACTTGAATAAGACATACATCAGAAGTTATAGGAAGGATAGGATTGAAATGAAATCAGTGCATTTCTTGACCCAGCCAGCCAGAAGAAGTTCAGCCTCATTATCCTTCAAGTTCCATCCACTTTATCTAACAATTACACATCCTGATTATCATCATTTGGATCAGGAATATTCATTCCTCAAAGGCTTGTGTTTTGTAGCCTTGGTTCCTTGGGCTGTGGGACTAAGGTATCAAGCTGTCAACTTGACACAGACCAGAGTAAACTCAGGGAGTCTCAACTAAGGGACTGATACCATCTTACTGGCCTGTGGGCATGTTTGTGGGGTATTTTGATGGCTTCTTGATGGAGGAGTGCCCAGCCCATTTCTCCATGGTCTCTGTTTAAGTTTCTGGCTTCAGTTTCCTGCACTGAGTTCCTGCCTCATTTTTCATCATTGATGATCTGTTACCTGGATTTATACGATGAAGCAACCCCTTTCCTCCATAACTTGTTTTGGGTCATGGTGTTTACCGCAGCAATAGAGAGCAAACTAGAACACTACAATGAGGTGGTTGGAACTTAAGGCGTTGAAGACTAGTGGAAGAAAGTTAGATGGGTGCCTTGAAGAGGATCTTGCACCCTAGCATTCTCTCTCTCTCTCTCTCTCTCTCTCTCTCTTTCTCTCTCTCTTCTCTCATCACATATGTCCAATAGTGTATGATGCCTCTACAGGCCCCCAAACAGGGTCAAATGATCTTGGGCTAAAACCTTTGAAACACTGAGCCAAAATTCTATTCTCAAAAGACGATTTTCCCATGTGCTTTGTCATGACAATGGAAAAATGATACTCCTTTTTCAGAATCCTCCTTTGATCTTGTCCTCATTTCTCAAACTCAAAAGATGTCAACTAATCACTAATTAAATAAATAATTTTAGGTGCTAGAGAGATGGCTTAGAGATTAAGAACACTTGCTGCTCTTGTAGAGGACCTGGGTTTTGTTCTCAGCACCTACAAGGCAGCTCAGTATCGTCTGTTACTCCAGTTCCAGGGTATCCTATGCCCTTTTCTGGATTCCACGAACACTAGGCATGCAGGTGGTGCAAAAACATAAACGTAGGCCAAGACTCCTATACAGAAAATAAAAAAAGTTTTAAAAATAATTTTGATATCTACTTTGAAAATAAAATTCTTGTTTAATAACGACTGACTAGAAATTGTACTATTCTGTTAAAATGGTATTTAGTAGCAGAATTTCTCTCCCCATCAGCGTTCCAAAAACCTCAGTGGGCATCCAGATACATCCCTTCTGTGTAAACACTTCCTGCCACCACTGAGGTTTATTTGGATGGGAACTTAAAAGGACAAAAGGAGATTAGACAGCAATTTATGTAGAAATGGAATGGAGAACCCATCTCTGAAAACAGGGTCCCACTTCATGGTCACACACAGGAAGCCATGTGAGCCTAATCAGGGAGACCTCTGCAATGAGAACTGTGAGAGCTGCACTGAGATGTTTATAAATTAATCAATTCATTTTTTAGCCGGAATCTTAGAACCACTCCTCCCACTGAATGAAGTAAGAGTAGAAGTGTTCAAATGAAGAAGCAGCAAATCCTTTACTTCTGTTTTGGAATCAATCATTCTGATTAGCACAATATGTTTACATTTTTTATTTGTAAATATCATTCACGTTCATGCTGAGAAAGAGAAAACTAGTCCAACCTAAAGTTTACTGAATAACACTTTACCAAAAATCATGAATACCCATTAAATCACCAAGCTCATAGGTCAGTGCAGGATGCTGTTATTGAGACTGAGCTAATAAGTAGTTTCTTATTTAAATGTGTATGTTTGCAGACCCTGGGTCCATGCTGATGAGCGGCAAAGATGAAAATTCCTGATCTTATGGATCTTAGCTTGTAACTGAGATGGACAAACTTGAATGCAATAATTTTGTGAGGCATGTGGGAAGCTGATCTCTAGACAAAAAGAACTGGCAGATCAGTGGAAGAGGTTTAGAGAACAGGCAGAGGAAGGGAGAGAGTCTGTAAAATACAAGTCAGAGCTCAGGAAGAAAAGAAGCCTCTGATTTCCCCATTAGAGGCAAAAAAAAAGCTCATTAATCTTATGATCTCACTTTCTTCCTGTCCACAAAGATTTCGTTCCTTAATACCTTTTTTTTTCAAAATGTCTGTTTCAGGATTTAAGATTGATATGTGGTCTTCAAAGTCATCCAAATGTGAATGTTCTGAAAACTCGACCTCTTTTTCATTGAATTACTGGTTTTAGAATCATATTGTACTTAACTCCCCTAAATTAAGTACATTTTAATGTGGTGATTTAAAAAAATCGTTTAGATAGTAACTATCTAAAAATTATTTCCGTTGAACAAAGGACTGTCAGTACCCAAGACTGTATAACATAACTATGTGTGTGTTATATGCATTTATAGTACACATGTACGTGTGTATATGGGTGCTATAGCCTATGTGTTCACATGCAGAGGTCACAGGAGAACATTGAATATCTGCCTCTATTGGTCTCTACCTCATCCCCCTGAAATGGGTTCTTACTGAAAAGAAATCTCACTGTGTACCAGCAAAGTTTGTCAGCCAGCAAGGACCCTTTAAGAGATTGAAGAAGATACTAAAAGATGGAAAGACCTCCCATGCTCATGGGTCAGTAGGATAAATACTGTGAAAATGAACATCCTACTGAAAACAATCTATAAATTCAATTCAGTACCTATTAAAATTCCAGCACAATTCTTCACGGAAGTTGAAAAATAATCTCAAATTTCATATGGAAACACAAAAAACCAAGGCTAGCTGGAACAATCTTGAACAATAGAAGAATTGCTAGAGGCATTACCATTTCTGATCACAGTTTATACTACAGAGCTATAGTAATAAAAACAGCATGGTGCTGGCATAAAGCCAGACACATTGATCAGTGAAATGGAATTGAGGACACAGATTTCAGTCATGCACTTAAGGCCATCTGATTTGTTACAAAGGAGACATCAATACCCACTGGCACAAGGACAGCCTGTCCAACAAATGGTGCCATCAAACTGGATACCTGTATGCAGAAGAATGAAACTATATCCCTATCTCTCACTGTTCACAAAACTCAACTCCAAGTGGATCAAGGACCTCTAGATAAGACCCCTACCCTGAATCTCATAGAAGAGAAAGGAGGAAATCCACTGGACAGGAAAGGACTTTTTAACAAGCCTCCTGTAGCATAAATACCGAGTCCAACAATTGACAAATGGGATGTCATTAAACTAATACGCTTCTGTTCAGTCAAGGGCACCATCATTTGTATAAAGTAGGCATTCTACAGAATGGAAAAATCTTTACCAGCTATACCCCTGAGAGTGGATTAGTATCCAAAATATACAAAGACCTCAAAAACCTAAACAGAAAAAATTCCAAACAACCCAATTAAATGTTGGGGCAAGGAGCTTAACAGGAAGTTCTCTGAGGATGAAATATAAACCAATGAGAAATCCTTTTGAGCTTTTTAGTAAATGAGGAGATACATATTAAAAGTATTTTGAGATTTCATATTATCTACTAAGAATGGCTAAGATCCAAAACCAAACATCAAAAAAATTCTGGCAAGGAATTGGATAGAGTGCGAATCTTGCCAATAGAGTCCCTAAACAGCCTAGACTATTGCCATTTCCCTTGGTTGCCTCCTGGAATTAAAGATACGACCCTATAGCTGAAGACACCACACCACACACTTCTGCACAGGGTTTAAAGGAATCAATCTGGAGTGGACCTAGAAGCCTCCTCCACAAGGATCAAATCTTATAATGTGGCAAATTGTGTGGCATCTGCCAAGAGAAAAGCAATCAACAGTTCCGTTCACCTGCAGTTCCTACAAAACACAGTGATTACCCAGCAACATGTCACTAATGGTGTAATAGTGGCACTTGGATCTTTGGGGTAACCAATAACTGTCTAACCAATAACTTTGGGCCAGTTCAATAGGAGGGAATCCATGTCTGCTACTGTAAACATAGTTAAATACTGATGGATGGAGAGGTCATAGATGCTACAGGAGAATCTACTACTGTGGTTGTCCTAAACCATTACAATTTCTAACTGTACTCTAACAGAGAAGTACAGCATCCATCCATCATTAAAGAAACTTTTTTCCCGCAACAGATGGAGACAGTTACAGAGAGTCACAGTTGGTCAAACACAGACAGTAAGTTACATTGGGGTGCTCAGCTCCAGCTGATACATTTCTAATAAACCCGTAAACCAAAGGCTCAAAGAATATTCTAAAAGATGAGGGAGAAAGGTTATAAGAACCAGAGGACCAGGACACGTTCTGCTAGATCATGCCTTCTGGACATGACAGGGAAGCCATATATATGAAAGCTCAAGAATGTGGTTGTCCAAGCAAGATTGGCAAGATGACCCTTTGTCATGTCAACACGGGTGGAGGATATTTTACCAAAAGCACACACACACAAAACCAAACTGAAGTCAGGGCCACAGGAATTTACCAGGAACTTCCAAAACCCTGAGACTTCAGAGCCAGAGTAGTCCTTATAAATACCAGGCCAGAATAAGAAACCTGATTTCTTTACAAATTTATCAATATGTATTTATATCAAAGGACAACCAAAGTTAAGGAACCCACATAAGCCCTCTCAGGAACTAGGAGTTCTGACATTCCAAGGATAGAGACCAATTACTCAGCAGTTTTCTGGCTAGCTGGCTCAAGTGAAAACTGGCATTCTGTGTACATAAATACATCGCAAACATTTCCACATTTTCCAAACAAATAAGGAAACAGAAAGTGTGACTTTATTTTCATTCTGATTAAACTGAAGGAGATGGGCAAACTGGAGTTTTGTAGCTATACCCATTCTGTATTTTGTAGAACAGAGGCTTGATCCTATCTAAGTGGGATGGTGAGTCACTCTAGCTGTGCTGTTCCTGGAGTTTAAGTGAAGTGGGCCAGACATTGTCCCTGTTCTCTAATGCACACATTTTGTGCAGGGTAAGCTGCTCAAGTATTTTGGACATGGCAGAGTTCTTGTTGCTAGGATTTTTCTTTTAAAATGGGTAGAAAGTGGAAGAGTCTAAGCTTTCTTTAGATGTCAGACTCAGCTCTGACCTTTAGGAAACCGAACAAGCATATGATTTTTGTAAATTAAATAGAAGACAGTGTGATAAAAATGATGAGGTGGAGGAGATACAAAACTCTGAGCTGAGACTATACCCTCTCCTTCCAGAACTTTTTACCACACGATCGTGGCTACATTAGGGGAAGCTCAGTGGATCTCAGTGCTAATGCAAATAAGATCAACCAAGGACATGAAAAGGCTAGCAAAGTTTATGACTAGAAAATAGAATTGGTGAGAGCTCTGCTGACAAGAAACCAGCAATCATAAAGATAGCATTCACCAAGGGCCAGATGTTATGACTATGAGCCTGTAGAAGTCATTAGAGTCTGAGTCCCAGTTCCAATGAGACACCACTGAGTCCCACTGGACAGGGTATGGGGGAGGTAGAGATCCTGTTGTTTGGGAACCAATTCTGGCAGTTCCCCCAAAAGGTGGCCAATGCTCACTCAAAGACAAAGTGAGGCAGAGAGATCAAGACCCAACGTTAAGTGGCAAATTTGTTGGTTTACTTCAGGTATGAAGACTCCTTGGGTTTTTTCAAATGCTGCGGTAAATATACTCAAAACATGTCTACCTTACAAAACATCAGGGCCATCAAGCAGCAGAGGATGGACCCGACGGCAAGGATTGAGTTAGTTCTGAGCATGGACAATCACCCTGTATCAGAGTCCAGTGTGTGCAATTTTCCCCTTAGGTAAGTATGTTGAAGTTGATTTTGCTTTGGTGACATGTAATACAAACTATATTTGGAAAGTTTTACTTCAGTGTGAGAACTGTTGTGTGAAATGGTAGCCGGTGGCAATGGAAAGGCTCAAGAGCCTTCAGAGGATTTGTGATTAAAAAAGAAAAAAAAATCAGCTCCTGGCTACAAGGCCAGCCTGGAGACCATCAGAACCACAGAGGAAAGGCTTACCGGGAAATAGTAGAAACTATGCCTCCTTGGCTCGTGTCCATGTGAGGAAGCAACCCAAAGTCTCTACTTGGCAAAATGGACAGCCCCAAGTACCATGTCACAGTGGGGACACTGAAAGTCTCTTGCATCCTGATTGTGAGGTATGAATAGTTATTACAGCGGTTCACCTCCATCTATGCCCTTCTACCCACCATTACCCTTTAAAGGAAGCAGTGGGTTGAAATATGGACATTTTCCATGTGATAGTAGACCTTTCTAATATTTTTAAAGTAATTTTAGATGCTGAATCCCAATGACAGTTGGTGCTCTCTACATTGACCATGCTCTTTAAGTTTTCCTAATGTCTACAGGCCTTGCTTATTTAGAAAACTTAGAAGAAGAATAAAGACAACAGTTAAGAACTTGGATGGTTCCTGGCATCGGCAGGAATGGCATAACTGACCTTCATAATTATGTTGAATGAAATCCCAATGCCTAGAGTGAATTTCTCCTTCAGGAGTTTTGTGAAAAGAGTCATTGGGAACACGTCCTACAATAGCCTATTGCCATTGAGCATGGTCACGTACCCAAACTAAATTGATGCACTCTCTTGGGTAATACACTGCATAGTCTGTTTCCACAATATGGAAAAATGAGGCTTAGCATGATCTAGAAACCCTCCCCATGCTAAATGGCTTTCAAAGTGCCTTTTGACACAACAGTTTGCTCACACACAACTGTCACTAGTAATACTTGTGGACTTGTTAAGTCTACCAGTGAGGCTAGCTAGGATTGGCAGAAGCATAACAGTGGCACAGCTCTACACACCCAAACAAATCCATGTTGAATTGTTTAAGGTAAATTTCTCAGGAGCAAACCCATGATTTGTTCTCTAAGACAGTATGAAATCATGTATTTGGGGAAACTGTAGACTTCAACAGGGAATCTACTCTCTCTCTCCCCCTCTCTCTCCCTCTCTCTCTCTCTCTCTCTCTCTCTCTCTCGATGCAATGTGCCTATGAAATTGCATTCTGAATATTTGTATTTAAACCTAGAGACTACTGTACCTATTACTATACTATGTATAGAGAGAAAAGTTTCATTGTTTGGGGACTATCTGCAGAATTCCAATGTGGCTTAACTGCTGAGAATAACTGACCGTAGTTTTGGCAATACAACCCAATGTTCATGAAAGAATCATATTTATATAATCACCAAGAATACTCAGGGAACACTTTGGAATATACGAAAGAGGAAGCAGGAACCTGTAGAGTGTGTGCGGAGAGAGTGTTGACAATGTACGAAATAACACAGCCCCCATTCTCGGTATGTTAATAAGCAAAACAATATAGTAAGAGTCAGGTCTTTGGTAATGGTTGTTCATAATCTCTGTGAAAGGACAATGTGGCTTAACTGCTGAGAATAACTGACCGTAGTTTTGGCAATACAACCCAATGTTCATGAAAGAATCATATTTATATAATCACCAAGAATACTCAGGGAACACTGTGGAATATACGAAAGAGGAAGCAAGAACCTGTAGAGTGTGTGGGGAATAAATAATTTCCTCCTGACCAGACGTTATGCTGCGGAGAGAGTGTTGACAATGTACGAAATAACACAGCCCCCATTCTTGGTAAGTTAATAAGCAAAACAATATAGTAAGAGTCAGGTCTTTGGTAATGGTTGTTCATAATCTCTGTGAAAGGAGAGTTTGGGCCTTCATCAGGGATTCCAGACCTTACTTCTTTCTGCCCCCTGCTCTGTGTCACTTTGGGGGACAGTCCCTGAGAGGTGACAAGTTTACTGAAGGCAGGCTTCCTCCTTATCATTAACCAAGCAGCACTTCTCAGGTCCTTGGTCATAGCAAGGATGCAGACACACAGACACAGACACACACACACACATACACACACACACACACACACACATTTAAAGCTATATGAGAAATGTGCCCAGACACACACACACACACACATACACACACACACACACACACACACACATTTAAAGCTATATGAGAAATGTGACATGTTCCTTTACATAGCTAACATATTAGAGCAACATCAGATCTCTGGACAGAGATCCTAAAAGTCAGGAAATAATGGAATAGGATATTTTAAGAAATGAGTGTAAATAAGTGGCAACCAAGATTGTAATAGCCAGGTATGTTAGGTTTCAGTATTAACATAAAATAATACATCTTAAGAGAAACTGAAATGAAAATATTTCATGAATGTAAAGTCAGCATTGCAGAAGATACTTGGAGAAATCCTACACAGAAGGAGAAATGATAGTTTTCATGAAAAGAACACAGGAAAAATTTAATTGCTTAAGAAACTTAGGTGAGCAAGAGAGAACTTTGACATAGCCAGTCATGTCTAACACACATCATGAACAAAGCACTCACCTGAGTGTGGGGAAAACTGTGGGAAAACTAATAATTGTACCAAGTAGGAAAAAAACAAGCAATCAGAAACCCAAAACAACAACAACAGGACGTAGTAAGACTCTGTCTATAGCAAGCCTACAGGAAAATGATCCCTACACTCCAATTAAAGATCCAGGCTAACTGAACAGATGACAAGATAGGATCCATCTATGTATTGCCTCTGAGGACATTGCAACACCAAGGCCAAGTCTTCAATACAAAGGAACCTAAATAATCTCTGGTTTCCTATCAGATCACAGAGCCATAAAACTAGTAACAAATTGCCAGAGGAGCAATGCATGAAATACAAATACCAGAGACTAAAAAAAGTAAGTCATTGAAGAAAGAGAAAAACTTTAAACTCTAGAATAAGTAAGAATGAAAACATATTGCATCAGAGCATTGGGGGTTCAACAAATAGACGACTAAGTGAACAGGTGTTATATGTTGGTGCTTATCTTAAGAATTCAGAGATTTCAAGTTAAGGATGAGCTTCAAGTTCCCCCAAAAGGAAAAATATGATGAAATTCTTAAAGAGATAGGAATGTAAGGAACATCCTGAAACATATCAAAGGCTATACATGACGTCACCTTCAATGTCATCCTAAATGGAGAAAAGAAAGAAACAAGCTAATTAAAATCAGGAACGAGACTGCATTCCTTTCCAATGTCATACTTAATATCCTAGCTAGATCAACAGGCAACAGAGGAAAATTAAAGGAATGCAAGTAGGAAAAGCACCAACCAAATTCTCCCTATTTTCAGATTATTTGATGTTATATAGAATAGATTCAAAAAAACCCCTGAGAAACCTTCTAGAAATGAAGACTTCCGGCACAGTGGTAGGATACAAAATGAACTTACAAAAATCAGTAGCTTTTCTATAAATTAATTTGGATCATGCTGAAAAAAAAAAGATCATGGAAGCAATTCCATTCAAAACAGCCTTCAAAATATATAAATATTTAAGAATAAACCTCACTCAGAAATGAAAAACCTCTACATTGAAAATTTTAAATTTCTGAAGAGAGAAATTGAGGAAGACCCTAGAAGATGCAAAGACCTCTCATTCTAATGGATCAGTAGGATTAATATTGTGAAATGTCCATTTTATCAAAAACAATCTACAGATTCAACACACTTCCCACAAATATTAAAAAAAATCTATTCTCAGAAATTGAAAAAAGAACCTCAAATCTCATATGGAAGAACAGAATACAAGGTTAGCCAAAACAGAGACAACAGGGTAAGAGCTAGAGGCTTAAACATCCCTGAGCTCTATCATATTATAGAGCTATAATAATTACACAGCATGATGCTTGCATAAGAACAGACGTTTATCAATGGATTAGACCTGAGGACATATATTTATGTATACACACTTACAACTGCTCGAGTTTTAGCAAATGGAGCAAAAGTCCACATTAACATCTTCAATAAACGGTGCCTTTCCAGCTGGATAGCTACATGTAGAAGAATGAAATTAGATCCCTATCTCTCACCATGCACAAAACTCAAGTACAAATGGATCCATGACTTTATTCTGAGATCTGATGCCCTGAATCAGATAGAGGAGAAAGTAAGGAGTAAACTGGAACCCATAGGTGTACAAAAGCCCATGCTGAACAGGACACCAAGTGCACAGGCAATAACACCAACAATCGGCAAATGGGAACTCATGAAACCACAAAACCTCTGTGCAGCAAAGGACACTATCATTCAGGTGAAGGGTCAGTCTATATAACGGGAGAAATCTTCATTAACTTTTCATCTGACCATAGGTTAGCGTTCAAGAATACATAAAGACCCCCCCCCCAAAAAAAAAAACTAAACATAAAAAGGAAAGAGCTAACACCCCAGTTAGAAACCAGGGATTAAAACTAAACAGAGTGTTCTTAAAAGATAAAACAAAACTGACTGAGAAATGTTTTTAAAGATGTTCAGAACGTTAGGCATCAGGGAAATGCAAGTTAGATCTGCCTTACCCCAGGTATAGTGGCTAAGATCCAAAAAAAAAAACCAAACCAAACCGCCACAGGTGCTGGGGAGGAGGTTCATAAAGGGAAGTACTAGCTCATCGCTCGTGGGAATGCAAAATGGTGTTGCTACTACAGAAATCAGTTCAGAGATTCCTGAAAAATCTAAAAACAGATCAACCACATGATCCACAAGATCTTGGTCATACACCCAAAGGACTCTGTGTACTGCAGATGCAGGTGTTCATCCATGCTCATTGCTGTTCTTTTCACAATAACCATGAAATGGAAGCAACCTGGATGTCCATCAACTGAAATGCAAGCGCCATAGGTTTACACAAAGGGCTATTGTTCTGGTCTTAAGAAACAAGAAATTAGGAATTTCAAGGCATATGGAAAGAACTAGAAGCCGCAATCCTGAGCAAGGTAACCCAAACCCAGAGGCATGTCCTCTCTAGGAGGGGGTTTGCTGGCTTTGAATCTTTACATTGGTAAGAGGCCATGGGAGGAGAGACACAATGTGGCAGTGCAGAGGGGGGAAAGCACAGCAAAGGACCAGGAATAGGGCTGGGGGTGGAATGGCACAGGAAGGAGTGGGAGGAGGGATTACTAACACCACAGACACTTTGACTTCAGGCATGTGGACATTTCTACTGCACAAGCTTTGTATAATATATAAATGGACAGTATAAAGGCAGTTTGAGTGCAGTTTTCTCATAAAGGGACAATGTCTGTACCACATCCCACGAGCTAGCACATTAAATACCCAGTGCTGGGAATAGAATTCCTTGTCTGAAGTTGTTGATCAGGTTATTCCACAGACCCCCAAACAGTCCTACCTGCTTTCATTGATCTGTGTCACCCACAGGAAAACGACAGTAAGATCCTCCTGTTGAAAATTCTTCCTTAGCTAGCCTTTGAATAAACAAGGAGAAATCAGGCTGGCAAAGACTGAGAAGACATTTCTCTACTGCCCAGCTTTCATAGTGCTAGAAGGTGCTATGCATGCTACCAGAAGAAACACGTCATCATCAGCCTTATCAAGCTGTGAACACCGCCAGCTATAGGAGCAGCTGGCATGGTGAGCTAGGCCAGCTGTTGCAATACTGGTATAAATTTTAAGGGAGGAAACAACCACTTTCTGATTGGCATTTGTGCCATCACAAGATGGATTCCATACCTGACACTGTATCTGTGCTAATAACCTGTGTCAGGCAAGTCACAGGCAGTAGGGGATGACTCGTTACTATCATTGTGGTAAATTTTCATAGGATTAAATTCTAATGATTTATTTTTATACCCATAGCTTAGTGCATCTCTCAACTCTCACCAGAGATGCTTTTCTTGCAGCAGATGCTGAATAACACAGAGACTCACACTAATCAACGTAAGGGGATCTGGTAGTGCTGAGTCCTCACTCAGCGCTTACATCACACGCTCTCCTCCCAAGACTGAGGGATAATTGAAGACCAGGGTGTGGAAAGAGTTTAGGAGCCAGATGTCTTGGACTAGTACACGGAAACAGGGTTTTCCAGACAGCAGGGCTGTTGTACATGGGAAATCACAGAAACTACGATAACATGCACAAAATGAATGGAAGATAAGACAGACAAAATCTGAGCATAGGAGGGGAGTCATGAACTAAACCCCCCCTCTGGGTGAGGAAGGAACTCTTCCCATCGATAGCACCTGTGAAAGGGACAGTCAGTTTTCATTAATGATGTGAAGACATTTGGTCGACCAAGCTACATAGGATGGGTCCACACCCAAGATTATTTGGAGAAACAAGTTAAATCTCATAGATGTAAAAAACTAATAACACAGGGCATGATGTCAGGGTCAGGAGTTGGTGAGAGAGGGTGGAAGTGGGTTTGAATGTGCTCAGAATACACTGGATGAAATTCTCAAAAAAAAATCAATAAAATATATTTTTAAAAATTCTTAGCATTTTGGATCTTTAATCAGCAAAGCAACAAAGAATGGTCCACATATTCTTCCTCCCTTGGACAGTGGGGTCACTTCCCCACACACAGCCTAGATATGCAAAGTCATCCAAGATGAAAGCAATGCATTTCCACACCTGGAATGTGTGGAGATAAAGTTTTAACCAAAATCTAGAGTTAGGAAGACTAAAAACGATTTATCCGGAACAGAAAACAAAATGGGTGTGGTGCCAAACAAATCCTCAGCTTTCCTGCCACATAACCAAACCTCCATTCAGCCAATGAATGACTCAGATGGCCCAAAGCCTTGAAGGTGATGGACACTTCAGCTTAACTTCCTTAACAACTGGACCAAGAGTGGGAATAAACCGATGTAAGGACCTTGAGGTTTTACCAGAAGTCCTCAAAATCATGGAGATGAAAGGCCAGAGTAGTCTTTACAAATAATAACAGACCAAAATTAAGAACCTATCTTCTTTACAAATTCATCAATATATATTTACATTCAAATGACAAGGAAGGGTTAAAAATCACAGATTCCTTGAGGGACTAGGAATTCCCTACATCCCAGGTATGGGGGGTCAGTGATCCTGTGGTTTTCTTGCTGGCTGAAGTCTCCACATGGAGACTTGGACCTATAAAAGCAACACATTGGTTTCCACATGTTCCAAACAAATAATGAATTGTAAAGTGGTATAAGAACTGGTTTTACATTTTTCTTTTATTGGTTCTCTGGTTTAACTGAAAGAGACAGGAGTATCTTGGATTGAATAAAAAGCTGTTAGACATAGGTTAGATCATATCTAATTGTGACACTGAGTCCGAATAACTGCACTGTTCCTGGTGTTTAGGGAAAGCAGACCCAAAGCCCTCCCTTTTCTCTACTGGAGACATGTTAAGCAATTCATACATTTTGGTCATGGTACAGTTCCTGCTACTAGGACCTTTCCTTTGACATTTTCAGAAGCGAAACCCAGTTCTGACCTTTAGCAAACCTAATAACTTACAAATTCTATAAATTAAAAGGAAGACAGTATGAGAGTGAAGACCAGTGGTGTTAGGAGGGTTGGTGACACACGTTTCTGAGCTAAGAGCGCAGCCTTGTCTTACAGAATTTCACCATATGATTGTGGGTACAGTAGGAGAGGTTTGTGGATCTCAATGCTAATGAAGGCGAGATGGACTGAGAAAAGGAAAGAGCTCACAATGTTTGAGGCCAGAAAGTTAGAGTGGTAAGATTTGAGCTGGGAGCAAATCAGTAAAACAATCATAAAATAAATGTTGATAAAGAAAGCACCAGATACTATGACTAGGAGATGCTAGAACTCATCAAAATCTGATTCTCAGTTCTCTGACATATCAAATGAGGGGCTACTGATTCATGCCTGACCTGCAACTGGGGAGGTAGCAGATCCTGTGATATGAAAATGATTTCAATAGTCCCATAAGAAGGTAGCAAAAGCCACCTCTTACTGAAGGGATGTAGGGTGATCAAAGACCCAACATTGAATTACAGATGTTTTGGTTTGCTTCAGATATGAACACTGCTTGGATTTTGATGAAGGCTGGTGTTAATACACTCAAAACATATCTACCTGTCAAAATGTCAGGAACATTGGGAAGTAGAAGATGAGCATGTGATAGAGCAATGAAGATAAGGATTGAGCTAGTCTTAGGTATGGACAATCATCACTATACTGAAGAACACAGTATGTGCAGTTTTCTCCTGAATTAAGTCTTATGAAGATGGTCACACTTTGGTGACATGTTTTATAAACCACATTTGGAGAGTTAGCTTTATTCATGGGTGAAAACTGTTGTCCTATGAAATGGCAGACTGTTGTTATAGAAATTGCCCACTTAGCTTAGGATGCTTTCAGTAGACTTGTGATCAATAAGCAGTTTATGGCTGCAAGACCAGTCCAGAGACTGTCAGAACTGCGCAAAGAGGAATTTAGCAAGAAAGAATGGAAATTATGCTTCTTTGGCTTATGCCAATGCAAAGAGGCTCCTCAGAAACTTCTACCTGGCCATGAGTAACAGCGTGCACCATGCCACAATGAGAGGATTCAAAGATTCATGGTTTATGCTTGTGAGGGCAGCTAGTAAGCAGTATAACTTCATCTATGCCTTTTTACCCACCATTTAAAGCAGACAGTGGCTACAAGCTTGGCCCCTTTCTGAGTATTCTTCAGATGATGAATTCTAGTGGCCACTTATACTCTCTTGACACTGTCCATTGTCTGTAAAGTTTCATGATACAATGCAAACCTCTGTATACCTTATCAATTTAGAACAGCTTCTGGAAGAATAAAGACACCAGTTAAAGGAGTTGGAGGATGGTGACTGGCATATGTATTCAAGACATGACTGATCTTCATAACAGTATCAAATGAATTGCAATGCCTAGAGTGGTTTTTCTCTTTAGATGTTGTTGTAAAGGGAGATACTGAGAACACATATTACATAGGCTTGTGCCATTGTTGATGGTTGTTTAGCAGAACTAAATGCATAGATTCTTTTGTCAAATTTCTGGCCAGTTTGGGATAAACCATGTGATACTATAAAAGAAAGAGTTGGTTAATGTTAACAAATTGTCTGTTCATTGTAGGTGATTTTTTATAGCTTTCCTTTCCAGTATTGAAGAGCAAAATATATATTTTCATTATATTGAATCATAAAATACATTTTATTATATATATTATAAAAGGTGCTGTGTAGCAATTTCTTCAAAGATAAGGCATTTAGCTTGGGAGAGCTGTTTGTCCTAACATAGGATGTTGTAAGGGGCAAACAAACATTCCATCCTACATGGACTCCAAAAAGGTCAAGAAGTAAACAACTCAACAGTTTCAGAAATTCCCTGAAACTGACCAGACCCAGTCAGACTCGGTCATGCCCAAGCACATACAAGCACTGCTGAGTGTCACTTTCAGTGACAAAGGTGCCTAGAAGGGGAAGAAATTAGCTGAGCATCCTGGAAGGAACTCGGACAAACTAACCTACCTGAAAAGACACTCTCCAAAGTTTTGAGCTTCTTGCAGGTTGTGCAATGTTCTCTCTGTATCCTGGTTTTCTGAGCTCTCATCCATGCTGTGGTAGGTTTTGCTGGTGAAGCTTTGTCATTTCTGCTCCTGCACATTACTCCTCTCCCATCAATCAATCAATCAATCAATAGATTACACATAGTGACTATTCTGGTATATGATCACAGAATAACCAAAAAATCCACAGGATAGAGAAAAGGATCTGAGGTATAAACTAAAGGTACATTAAATGTATTCATTTGAAATGTAGCAGAAAATTTCCTAAATCAAGAGGAAAAAGTGAAAACCAAACACACAAGAGTCCTTGAGAACTTTCAACGAAAGAGACCAGAGAAAAGCTTTTGACATTCGGGAACCTGTTAAAGAAAATTTCCATTATGGTTTAAGAACTGTCCATAAAACACGTATCTGGCCATGACGGTGGGGACTATAAGAAAGGATTAACTGAGCAGGAAAGGCCAACCTGAGTGTTCGGAATTGGTGGCACCGTCTTGTGGTCTTGGAACACACGCAGAATGAAAGAGGAAAAGTGAAATCCCAATGATTGCTTGAATTCCCTTGATTCCACACTCAGGTCTCCAAAATTTCAGTAACTAGCCTCATGTTCCCATCTCCATGGGTGAGAAACTTTCAAGCCACCATGCTTTCCTAAATAGGATTAATTAATGCACATACACTATATAGTATATATAGATACATTATAATATATATATTATAGAAAAGTCTGAGAGAAACATTAAAAAAACATTGGATCTGTGAACTGAAACCTTCTAGGTCATGAAAGAATGGAATGGTATGTTTTAAGAATTGAATGCAAATAAATGCCAACCAATACTGTGTTATCTGATCAGCTATTTTTGATATTAACAACAAATGAAGACATTTTAAGGGAAGCCTAAGCTAAAAATATTTCATGACTGTTAATTCAGCATTGCAGAAGATAATTAAAGAAATCTTACACAAAGAACAGAAAGAATGATAATTCCCTTGTAAATAACATAGTAAAGAATACATTTCTTTAAAAAATGAATGAATAAGGTAGAAATTCAAAATCATCAGTCATGTCCTACACAGTAACCAGAAAATCACTAAAATTAATACTGAATAATTAAAGAAAAAAATATTATTTGCAATAAGTAAAAATAGCAAAAGCAAAATTACAGGAAATAGTAAGACTCTATCAATATCAACTGTACATTAAAATCATCTCAACTCTTCAACTAAAAAGATTCAGACTAATCAGATGAGATATTTAAACCCAATTATCTATAATCTCTGAGAAACATAGTGCACTGCCAAATATCTCATTTAAGACCATAAAGCAAGTGTTAAATACAAAACAATAAAAATAGTCTCAACACTTGGGAGTCAGAAACATGGAGATCTCTGAGAGATGGAGACCAGCCTGGTCTACATAGTGAGTTCCAGCTGGGCCTCCAGGAAGCTCTTGTTTCAAAAATATTCAAAATAATTTTGTGTATCTTGTGAGATCACAATTCTATAAAGCTAGGAATCAATTGCAAGAAAAACTATATATATTAGGCAGGTAATTGGGAACTGAAAAAAGCAAGTTATTCAGTAAATCATGGAGAAAAAATGTTAAACTCTTGAATGAAGTAAGAATGAACACACGAGTTATGGAAGCTTTGGAGTTCACCAAATGCAGGTCTAGGAGGACAGTTTACACATGAGCACTTTCAAAGTCAGAGACTTCAAATAAAGAAGTTAATTAAGTGCCTCAAAGACACAACAAAAACAAACAACAAAAGTCCTAGAGGAAATAGGACTTTAGGAATATAACTCAGCAGATAAATTTTGCATCATAATAAATGCTATTTAAGACAAACCCACATTCAACATCATCCTAAATGGAGAAAAGTTAGAAGCAATTCAATTAAAATCAAAACGGTCAAATTATCCCTATTTGCAGATGACATAATACTCTACACGAGATCCCCAAAATTTTATTAGAATACTTGTATAACTGTTTAAAACTTTCATCCAAATGGAGCATACCAAACCATCTTACAATAATCAGTAGCTCTCCCATATACTAATACCAACCATACTCAGGAAGAGATAATGCAAGCACTCCCATCCAACACAACATTAAAATATATGAAATATCTAAGAACAAGACAATAATCAGTAGCGCTCCCATATACTAATACCAACCATACTCAGGAAGAGATAATGCAAGCACTCCCATCCAACACAACATTAAAATATATGAAATATCTAAGAACAAGCCCCATCAAGTAGGTGATAAACCTCTACAATGAAAACT
>NW_008344208.1:346355-347088 GCF_000622305.1 Nannospalax galili | reverse complement strand
CAAACAAGGTAATCATAGAGCTGAAGGAAGATAGGGATAAACTTCTGAATGAATTCAGAAAAGAGCTAGAAATATTGAAGAATACTCAGGCTGAAATAAAGAACGAAGTGAAACACTCCATAAGCCAATTAGAAACGACAGGAGAAAGCCTCACCAATAGGATGAACGAAATGGAAAACAGAGTATCAAGAGTGGAAGATAAAGTGGATGAACTGGACCACTCAAGCAAAGATTATGAAAAATTTAAGAAATCACAAGAATGGAATATGCAAGAATTGTGTGACACCATAAAAACTCAAACTTATGAATCATAAGCATACAGGAAGGAGAAGAATCTCAAGATAATGTTATGGAACAGATCTTCAATAGAATTGTAGAAGAAAATTTCCCCAAATTAAAAAAAGTCATGCCCATACAAATACAAGAAGCAAATAGAACACCAAATGGGCAGGACCAGAAAAGAAATGCTCCATGGTACATCATAGTCAAAACACTGAACACACAAAACAAAGAGAAAATACTGAAAGCTGCAAAAAAAAAAACCCCAACAAATCACATATAAAGGAAAACCCATCAGGATTACAGCTGACTTTTCAGTGCAAACTATGAAACCCAGAAGAGCCTGGACCAAAGTATTCCCAATTTTAAATGACCACAGATGCCAACCCAGATTACTATACCCAGCCAAAATGTCTATTACAGTTGAAGGGGAAAGAAAAATCTTCCATGACAT
>NW_008344208.1:344575-346305 GCF_000622305.1 Nannospalax galili | reverse complement strand
GCAAAAGACTAAAGAAAGGAACAACTATACCCAAGGGGTTACAGAAAGAAGCTTAATGAAGGTATAACTATGGAAATGCATAGCTACACCAAGAATGTGAACAGAAATAAAAATGACAGGAATCAATACACATCTTTCGTTATTAACTTTAAATATCAATGGACTGAACTCACCAGTCAAAAGACACAGACTAGTTGAACGGATTAAGAAAAAAAAACAAAACCCATCTTTTTGTTGTCTGTAAGAAACTCATCTCACTTTCATGGACAGGCTCTACCTTAAGGTGAAAGGATGGGAAAAAATATACCAAGCAAATGGTACTAAGAAAAAAGCAGGTGTTGCAATTCTAATAGCTGATAAAATAGACTTTAATCTAAAACTAATCAGAAGAGACAAAGAGGGCCACTTCATTCTGATCAATGGAACAATAAACCAAGAAGATACTACAATCATGAATATATATTCACCAAACTCTAGTGCACCCAACTTCATAAAAACAGTACTATAAGACTTTAGGACCCAGATAAATCCCAACTCATTAATAGTAGGGGACTTCAATACTCCATTGTCACCATTAGATAGGTCAACAGGACAGAGAATTAAGAGAGAGACATCTGAATTAAACAATACCACATACCAAATGGAACTAACAGACATCTACCAAATATTCCATCCAAACACCAAAGAATATACTTTCTATTCAGTGCCCCATGGAACCTTCTCCAAAATCAAACATGTACTGGGGCACAAAACAAACCTCAACAAATACAAAAAGATTGAAATAATTCCATGCATTCTATCAGACCACAATGCAGTAAAGCTTAAAATCAACACTGGAAGAATCCACAGTAATCACATGAACCCGTGGAGATTAAGCAACGCACCCCTGAATGATGAATGGGTCAAAAGAGAAATTAAGAAAGAAATAAAAGTATTCCTGGAACTAAATGAAAAGGACAATACAACACAACAAAACTTCTGGGACACATTGAAAGCAGTCTTTAGATGGACGTTTATAGCTCTAAGTGTCTACATTAAAATAATCATAAAGAACACCAATAAACGGCTTAACATTGCAACTCAAGACACTTGAAAAGCAACAGCAAATGAAACCCAAACTCAGAAGATGAGAAGAAATAACAAAAATCAGATCAGAAATTAATGATGTAGCAACAAAGAAAACAATGCAAGAATCAACAAACCCACGAGCTGGTTCTTTGAAAAGATAAACAAGATTGATAAAGAGCTAGCCCAGTTAACCAAAAGAAAGAAAGAGCACCTCCAAATCAAGAAAATCAGAGATGAAAGGGGAAACATCACAACAGACGCCAGAAAGATACAGAACATTATAAGGGGATATTTAAAAACCTATATGCTACTAAATTTGAAAACCTAAAAGAAACAGACAGGTACCTAAAAGCATGGGAACCCACAAAGCCAAGAAGAGATTAACAGCTTAAACAGACCTATAACATATAAGGAAATTGAAACAGTAATACAAAACCTCCCATTTAAAAAAAAGCCAGGACCAGATGGACTTACAGCAGAAATCTACCAGACATTTAAAGAGGCTCTACATCCAATACTACTAAAGTTATTCAAAAAGATAGAAATGGAGGGAGAACTCCCAAATTCCTTCTATGAAACCAGCATCACTCTACCACCAAAGCCAGGTAAAGATACAACCAAAAAAGAAAACTACAGACCCATATCCTTAATGAACATAGATG
>NW_008344208.1:341956-343472 GCF_000622305.1 Nannospalax galili | reverse complement strand
AAAGAAAGAGATTGAGGAAGACATCAGAAGATGGAAGGACCTCCCATGCTCATGGATTGGAAGAATTAATATTGTGAAAATGACCATCATACCAAGAGTCATATATAGATTCAATGCAATGCCAATCAAAATCCCCATGACATTTTTCACAGAATTGGAAAAAAACATCCTAAGATTCATATGGAAGCACAAAAGACCTCAGATAGCCAAAGCAACCCTGAACACTAAGAGCAATGCTGGGGAGATTACTGTATCAGATATTAAACTGTATTACAGAGCTATAGTCATAAGAACAACATGGTACTAGCAAAAAATAGACCCATAGATAAATGGAACAAAATTGAAGACCCAAATATGAGTAAATTCAATTTCAACCCCTGATATTTGACAAAGGAGCCAAGAACATTCACAGGAGAAAAGACAGCATGTTCAGCAACTGGTGCTGGCAAAACTGGATCTCCACCTGTAGAAGAATGAAACTAAACCCCTATCTTTCACCTTGCACAAAGGTCAACTCCAAAGGGATCAAAGACCTCAATGTGAAGCCCGAAACTCTGAAACTGTTAGAAGAAAACTTTGGCAATAACCTGCAAGACATAGGTGTAGGAAAGGATTTTCTAAACCGGACACCAATTGCTAAGGAAACAAGATCAAGAATCAGGAAATGGGACCTCATTGAACCAAAAAGCTTCTGTACAACAGAAGAAGCAACCAAGGAAGTGAAGAGAAAACCCACAGAATGGGAGAAAATCTTCACCACTGACACGTCAGACAGAGGTTTAACAACCAGAATATGTAATGAACTCAAAAAACAAAATATCAAGAAAGGAAGTAACCCAATCAGAAGATGGGCTAAGGAGCTGAACAGCCAGTTCTCAAAAGAAGAAATAAAGATGGCTAAGAAGCATCTTAAAAGATGCTCAACATCACTAATATTTAGGGAAATGCAAATTAAAACCACTATAAGATTTCATATTACCCCACTCAGACTGGCTAATATCAAGAAAACAAATGATACAAAATGTTGGAGAGGATGTGGGGAAAGGGGAACTCTCATCCACTGCTGGTAGGACTGCAAGCTTGTTCAACCCCTAGGGAAAGCAGTGTGGAGAGCTTTTAAAAAACTACAAATGAATGTACCATTAGACCCAGTTATACTACACCTTGGCATATACCCAAATGTGGGGAAAGGGGAACTCTCATCCACTGCTGGTGGGACTGCAAGCTTGTTCACCCCCTAGGGAAAGCAGTGTGGAGAACCCTTAAAAAACTACAAATGAATGTACCATTAGACCCAGTTATACTACAGCTTGGCATATACCCAAGCGATTCATCCTATTGCAGAGACACTTATACATCCATGTTTGTTGCTGCCCTTTTCTCAATAGCTAAGAGTTGGAAGCAACCTAAGTGTCCCACAACTGACAAGTGCATAATGAAAATGTGGTTCATTTACATGATGGAGTTTTACTCAGCAGTAAAGAAAAATGAAATCATGAAACTTGCAGGTAAATGG
>NW_008344208.1:341418-341918 GCF_000622305.1 Nannospalax galili | reverse complement strand
AATGAAAAAAAACAAACTCAAAAAAAAAAAAAACAAAACCCAAAACCAGCATATGGTCTAGATCATATGTGGATCCTAGCATCAAATCTTTATAAGTAAATATGTATCCAGATATAACTACAGGAACCAGGATAATGAAGAGGAACCAGGGAAGTAAAGGAAAAGAAAGACTCTAAACAGAAGAACAGTAGAAAACAGGTGTTAGCAAGGGAGATATGGACAATAATGGGGTTATTTTAAGGGGAGGGGGGAGGGAAAGGTATACAAGGAACCTAGGGGATAAGCGGAAAGAAGAAGCTCAAGAGAGGTATGGCCACAGGAGAAGGCTATTGTTAAGGGAGAAATGGAAAAAATGAGGGCACCTTAAATGGGTAAACCATGGTGGAAGGGTCAGACAATATCAGAGATAAACAATGCCTAGGTAGATTTAGGAAACCAGAGGGAACCATATTAGTCCAACAACCTACTGACAAATTATACATACAACCAGATCAAAGAAT
>NW_008344208.1:340208-340824 GCF_000622305.1 Nannospalax galili | reverse complement strand
AGGCTGACTAGATTCAGCAGATGGACAAGCACTGGAGAATGGCTGGGGATATCGACAACACAGTGGACAGTAACAAGGATGACAGATTATATGGGCTCCAGTATGTGGGAGGGGGGCGTCGATGGGAGGGTGCCACTTGGGATGTGGGTATATAGATGAATAAGATTGTGTGGGATGTTCTGTATGATATACACACAGAAAAATCAACAAATCAAAAAAAAGCCATATTTGAGGAGAAAGCATAAAAATTTACTTCATGTTAAGTAGTAGAGGTGATAAACATTACCAGTGAAATCTACCTGATGACTTTATATCCATACTCAGGTACTAAGGTTCTGAGTGTAACCCACTGTGACTATTAATCATCAGATACATAGAGATTAAAGACACATCTGCAAACATCTAAGCGTTAGTAGCGCTAAAAATGTAGGAAACAGCATATTTTAAAATGAAATGGAGATCTTCTTTAAAGGGTAAAAACTTATTCAATTCACTGTCTTACAGAGTTATACTGAGTTCATTATTGTATGACTGTATTAATTCAACCGTGAACCTAAAAATTTACAGCCACCCTTGAAAGAGATGTATCCTTGCTCTGGAATGTTGTTACGGAATA
>NW_008344208.1:333724-340154 GCF_000622305.1 Nannospalax galili | reverse complement strand
AAAACATTACCATTGAAATCTACCTGATGACTTTATATCCATGCTCAGATGCCAAGGAGCTCAGAAAGTAACCGACTGTGACTAGTAATAACCAGATATATAGAGATTACAAATGCTTGTGCAAACATCTTAGTGTCAATTGCATTAAAAATAAATTTTTCTGTAAAAAAATATAAATCTTCTTTATTTTTTCAATTTAATTTTTAATTGCCTAAAAAGATATATGTGGATATATATTTTATTATCAAGAAGATAATGATAGACAGTCCATTGAAGCCAGGTAAGTTTAAAGGGTGAACACTATTAGTAGTCAGATAAGTGGGACAGGGAGTCAGTGCTTGTAAGCATCATAATGCTTCCAGCAGCCTAAACTACTCAAAAAGAACACGAGAGCCACAGTCAGACAGACCCACTAGAGCTGGTCTTGTTCCCGCCATGATAATGTGTTCTGGAAAACTTACATAGCCCATATACTCCTTCATAAGCTAAGGCTAATCAGATGGGTCATAAGGTTGCTGTGAGGATTAAATAAATTGTTACATAAAAAATGAAATAAAGCCAACTATTGACTAATAGGAGCTCATCGTATAAAAAAATATGAACAGCCAAGGAAACAAAGGCAACGTGAAATAACAGGAGGAATCCCGCAGAGTGCAAATTCATAGCCCATATACTCCTTCATAAGCTAAGGCTAATCAGATGGGTCATAAGGTTGCTGTGAGGATTAAATAAATTGTTACATAAAAAATGAAATAAAGCCAACTATTGACTAATAGGAGCTCATCGTATAAAAAAATACGAACAGCCAAGGAAACAAAGGCAATGTGAAATAACAGGAGGAATCCCGCAGAGTGCAAATTCTGTCCAACTACAGAAAGAGAGCATTAATGTCCAGAATAAACAAAGAACTCAAAATTATAAAATCAAGAAAGCAATAACTTTGGCCAACTACAGAAATAGAGCATTAATGTCCAGAATAAACAAAGAACTCAAAATTATAAAATCAAGAAAGCAATCAACCCAGTAGAAAATTGGATCTGGACCAGGGCATGGTGACATATATCTTTAGTCCCAGCAGAGGCAGGTTGATCTTTGTGAGCTCAAGGCCAGCTTGTTTGACATAAGTTCCAAACCAGATGGGGCTACAGAGAAGTGTCAAAAAGACAATACTTACTAAGAATATATCTATCATATTGTTTGGCGTTCTTAGCCATTGTGTAATACAAATTAAAACTACTTTTAGATTTGATTTTATACATGTCAGAATGACTAAGATCAAGAAAATTTAAAAAATAATTTTCATGAATGTGGAAAGGGAAAATTCACTCACTGTTGGTGGAACTGCAAATTGGTACAACCACTAAGGACAGCAATATGAAAATATTCATAAAAATAAAATAAACATACAGCTTGACCTGTGATTTCTGCTCTTGGCTTCAATATCTAATGACAGAGATGCTTGGATAGTTGCATTTATTGCTACTCTTCTTCACAACAGCTGGTATATGGAAACAACATAAATATGTTTCAGTTGATAACAAAAATTTGTTAGATATAAACAAAGGAATTCTATTTAGTTATAAAGCAAAATAAAATCATGAAATTTGCAGGAAAGTGGATGGAACTGAAAAATATTATCCAGAATGGAATAACCCAGATCCAGAATGCCAAATGTGCTCACTTATTTATGAATCACAGCACCAAATTTTTAGATATGAGCTTGTAACCTGAAGCAACCACAAAGTCAGGAAAGTAGAAAGGTACCGTGGGTCCCTTTACACCTTTTACACCACACTGGGACATAATGCCACATGCCATACCCCACATCCGACATGTGAAACCTCCCTTTTTGCTGACACTCAGGGAATTTCAACAAACTCCCAAGCAGCACACACTGTCCCCAATGTCATACCTTGATGGTAAGACCAGATTGCTGAAAACACCACACTTTAGACACAGGACTTAAAGGAATCCTAATTAAACTGCCCTGGAAGCCTCTGTCATGTTATTAGCTCTCAAATTAAAAGAAGGTTCTATGCAGTCTCCTAAGAGAAAAAGCAGTCTATAGTCCTACTCACATTTAATGTCTATGAGAGCCAAAAATTATCATCATATCAAAGTACCATAATGTTGCAACATTAACACTTTTATCTTGGGTATAATGAACAGCTGTGTAACTGGACTTCAGACACACTCAGTAGAGGGGATTCATGTTTGATTCTGTTAAACTTGTGGAAAACTATTGGACTGCAAGGTCATAGACTTCTACAGCAAAACTAAAACTGCCATTTTTTAAAAACAATGTACTTTCAAACTCTGTTCTAATTATGTATCCTTATATTCGCCAATGAGTGTACCTCTCACCACTTGTCAAAGACACCTCTCTCTGCAAGAGATGGAAATGATTATAGAGGTCCATAACTGGTGAAAATGCAGGTCATACATACATCTTAGCAACCCCTCAGTTATCTCGAAGTCTTTGAGAGGGAACTGACACTGATTCTAACCACCCCAACAACTATCAAAATACCTGAAAGCAAATCCTGAATCCATCACTCTAGAGTCCAGCCTTGGAAGTCAAAAGAAAAACAAGGAGGAACCCAATAGAGGGATGCTTTCAGAAGCCCTCTTCAAGACATTCAAACAGGCTCTCATATGAACATTTGAAAACTGCCCTGTTCTAACCTTTTCTAGTTCCCTGTCTAGAACTTGTAATGCTAATTACTCTTGCCTTTACTTCTCCTTCACAGCTCCTAGTCACGATTCAAAGACTTTCTTTTCCCCTTAGAGATAACAGTTGTGCAACTTTGGAGTCTTTAGCAACATACTCAGTTCCAAAGGCCAAAAATGTCAAAAGGATTTGGGAGCTTGTACCTAATCCTTAAAAGATTATAGGGTTATCTCTTCAGAGAGGAGAATGTTTAAGGGGCAGGATGGGGCATGGATTTGATCAAAGCACCTTATATACATGCATGAAATTCTCAATAAAGTTTTTGTAAAAGTTAAAAGAAAATTTCAACTTCTTTAACAGTTAGCATCAAGTGCACCAAACAAACTGTTGCCAAGATCTTGAGAATTTATCAGGAACTCTCAAAATCATGAAAATTAAGATCCAGAGTACTCTGTAAAAATAATACCAAGTCAAAACACACAAATAAAAACCCCCTTTTCCTTACAAATTCATCAATATGTAATTTATACTTAAATGACAACCTAGAATCAGAACCACAAAAAGCCTTCCAGGCAGGCCCCTGTATCCAAAGCACAGCAGCCAGAGGCACAGGGTTTCTTGCCAGCAGATTCAAGTCATAACTTCTTTCGGCCCTTGGGTCCGTAAACCCATCACATCAGTTTCCATATTCTCCAAACAAATAACAGAAGTGTAAGGAAAGAGAATTCTTTGCTTCTTTTATTTACCCTCTTGTTAAAATGAAGGTGTTAAGAAAACTGTAATTACATCCTTACACCTGTGTGTATGGTTGTCCTGTATTTTATGGAAGGCTATAGGACTTAGGCTAGATCATATCTAAGTGTAAATGTGAGTCAGACTACCTGCACTGTTCCTGGAGTTTAAGTAAAGTGGGTCAAAGGATGACCCTGTTCTCCACGGCAGATACATTATACATGGGATGTAAGGACTTCATGCATTTTGGACGTGATTAAGTTCTTTCTGCTAGGACCTTTCTTTTGACAGGTGGAGAGCAGAATTTTCTTACCATTTTAAAAGGCAAACTCAGCTCCCAACTTTTGCAAAGCTCATAAAATACAGATAGTGTAAATTAAAAGAGGACAGTGTGATAGATAAGCTAGGGGCATACAAGTTCCTGTAATTAGAATATGGTCTGTCCTGGTAAAGGTATGCAGTGGGGTTGTGATTACAGTCAGGGAGAATTGGTTGATGTGAGAATTCATGAGATAAAGATGACCTGAGAGAAGGAAAAGCACATGTTTGTGACTCAAGGATAAAATTGGTGAGGTCTATGCCAGGAATAATTCAGCAATCATAAATAAAATGTTGACAATGGGCCAGATGCTACGCATATGAGTCTTTAGAAGTTATTAAAGTTTGAGTACCAGGTCCCTGAAGTATCAGATTAAGGGCCACTGATACCTAACCTGCTGCTGTGGAGGTAGAAAATCCTGCAGGGGTGGGAACCACTTTAAGCACTTGCAGTTCCATAAGCCAAAAGACAATGTTGCTTCCTGTTCTAGTTTCTCTCAATTGTGACAAAACAGTGACCACTACCAAAGTGGGGAGGAAAGGGTTCATTTGTCTTACATCTCCTGGGTCACAGTTCATCACTGAGGGAGTCCAAGGTAGGAACTCAGGCAGGAACTTGGAGGCAGGAGCTGAAACACAGGCCATGGAGGAACTGCTTACTGACTTGCTCCCCTGGCCCCTGCTGAACCTGCTTTCTTAAACAACACAGGCCCACCTGCCCAGGGGTGGTGCCACCTACAGTGGGCTGGGCCCTCCCACATCACTCATCAATCCAGAAAATGCCCCTGGACATGGTCACAGGCCATTCCAATGCAACCAATTCCTCAAGTGGGGCTCCCTCAACTCAGGCGTGTCAAGTTGACAACTATCGGTCTCCAGCACACCTCTAAATGAGGGTGATGCAGGGTAACACAAGATGTGACACTGAAATACAGGTCTGCTGGCCCACTTCTGATGTGAAGACTATTTGGGCTTGATGCATGGTGAGGTGAATATATTCAAATTATACCCACCTCCCAAGTCATCAGGGACAATGGAACACAAAGAATGACTTGAAGAGGAGGTAGTGATGGTTACAAAGATTTAGGTAGTCCTACGGATACTAAATTTAAATGGAAATTTTCTTTTTTTTTTAATTTTATTTGTATGAGTATATTGTCTGTATGTATGTGAGTGCACCTGTATCTTGCAATGCCGCGGAGGTCAGTCGAGGGTTTTGGATTCTCCTGGAAATGGAGTTAAGGACAGCTTGTAGCTGCCATGTGGGTGCTGGGAATCGAACCCGGGTCCTCTGCAAGAGCAGTCAGTGCTCTTAACCTCTGAGCCATCTCTCTAGCCCCATGAAAATTGTCTTAACTCTCCAATTTAATATCCAGGATAGCTCAATGGAAGAGAAATCAGGATCTGGCTGTCTCTTGCCTCTGAGAAACACATTGCACTACCAAAGATCTTGATCATAAAAGACGGTTTAAATACAAAGGAATCAAAATAATCTCATTCTGTGAAATCACAGGGCTCTAAGAATTGCAGTCAGTTGTAAGAGAACCTATACATACTAAACAGATACTTGGAGACTGAACAAAATCCAAGTTACTAATAAATCAAGGAGAAAAAAATTCAATTCTGGAATGAGTAAGAATGAAAGAAATGATCTGATCTTATGGAATTTGGCCAATATGATCTAGGAGGACATCTTATACAATGAATACATATACCAAAATTCAGAGAAATATCAAGTAAAGAAGATAATGATGTGCCAGTGGTCCTAAAAGAGTAAGAACATGATAAAAGTTCCAGAAAGAGTAGGATTGTAGGGAGCATGACTCAGCATAGTAAAGGCTGTATTTAACAAACCCACATTCAGCATAATCCTAAATGAAGAAAATCTCAGAACAATTCTGTTAAAATCAGGAAGGAGACAGGGCTGAATACCACTGCGATTCCTTTTAGCACAGTGACTGAACCCGAGTTAGATTTAAACAAGAGAAGCAAATTAAAGTAATACATATTCATCATAGAGACAGAAAAAAATTCCTAAAATCATACGGAAGCACCAAATACCTCAGAGAGCCAAAGCAATCCCGAGTAAAAAGACAGTGTTGTAAGGACTAAGACACCAGCTCTCAAGTTTTATGGAAGAGCAATAAAAATAGCCTGGTAGCTGGGTGTAGTTGCTCACCCCTTTAATCCTAGCACTTGAGAGGCAGAGGCAGGTGGATCTCTGTGTGACTGAGTCTAGCCTGGTCCACATCTCAAGTTCTAGGCTATCACTCTGAGGAGACCCTGTCTAAACACAAATAAGCCAACAAACGTGGCATAAAAACAGACGTGCACATATATGGAGCACACAGAATTTCCAAACACAAGTGCAGCTAATTACAGCCATCTGATGTTTGACGATGATGACAAAAATACACACAGGAAAAAAGACAGCATCTCCAGAAAATTGTGCTGGGAGAACTGAATGTCCACACCTGGAAGAATGAGATTCGACTGCTACTGTCTATCACCAACACAAGTGCAGCTAATTACAGCCATCTGATGTTTGACGATGATGACAAAAATACACACAGGAAAAAAGACAGCATCTCCAGAAAATTGTGCTGGGAGAACTGAATGTCCACACCTGGAAGAATGAGATTCGACTGCTACTGTCTATCACCTGCTGTAAAATCAGCTTCAAATGAATCAAAGACCTTGATGTGAAAC
>NW_008344208.1:324846-333472 GCF_000622305.1 Nannospalax galili | reverse complement strand
CTCTCAGGTTATTCCAACTCAGTCCACAGTGCAAGCCTTCCCACAGGTTTAAGGAACTGGCAACCATCCTTGTGACTTTTATCTGGTTGCTGCCTTACCAGATTTTTGCATTAGAAAGATGTATAGATAGGAGGTCTTTGTCTACATCTGTGCAGGCTGTCAGGGTCCGTTAAGAGAACTAAGAGCCTTCAGCTTACATCAAGGAGTAGCCTTGACCAGAAAGCCTCAGTTGCTCCTTTGTCTTT
Organism: Nannospalax galili; assembly: GCF_000622305.1. Classification (NCBI taxonomy): domain Eukaryota; kingdom Metazoa; phylum Chordata; class Mammalia; order Rodentia; family Spalacidae; genus Nannospalax; species Nannospalax galili. The sequence goes on along the minus strand of NW_008344208.1, from coordinate 333,227 downwards.
AACGGTCCCATGTGAAGGCTCAGACCGAAAATAAAAGGAGGAAGAGAGAAGAGACTGCCAGTACCCAATGGTGGGGCAGCTTAGAGGCAAAGCTGCCTTTTACGCTCCTGATGGGAGGTGATAAGAAAAAGAGATTTTTGATGCCCTCCTGATGGGAGGGATACTCCTGTTAGGAGAAAGGGATTGCTGATGCCCTCCTGATGAGAGGGATACTCACGAACTCTGCACGTTCCAGGAGCTGCACGTTTGGGTGCCAGCTGTGGGGCGGGTCTCTATCTCTCTCCACAGTGGGCAGACCGGCTCTGCACCAGCTGCAGGAGGCTCGGGCCAGCTGCAGGAGGCTCTCCCTCTGCTCACGGGTCATTGGCCACCAATCCATGAGGGCAGGGAGAACAGAAGCGGTGAATGGGGTTAGAATGGTCAGTGGGCGCTGATGGAAGACAGCTCTTCTGGGGAAACTGATCACAGGCTGGTCCTAGGTGCAGTGAAACAGCAATGACACACATTCCAGGCACTGATACAGCTCCACTCCAGGCAGATTCAGTGATACAGCTCCGTTTATTAGTGGGAAAACTAGAGAATTTATAGTGTGGAGGCAGTAGCAAAAGCCTCAGTTGATAGGTGCTCATAGTATGCTTTATTTACATGTGGCAGTGGGCTTCTGTCTTCCAGACTATCAGGCAATGCCTGATTATCATATAGAAAAAAACCTGGTAGTTTCTATGCCAGAGGTCATGTTTCCGGTAAGGCATCTGTGGCGGGCACTTCAAAGTGAGCCAGGAGGAGCAGGAGGCGCCCTGCTGAAAAAGGGGAGTCTCTCCATTATGCGCCTAGCCAGCTTGCAGCTATCTGGACATGGAGAGACTGCGACCCTAAACAGCAGGCTTCCCCAACAATATAGATGATAGATGATCTGTGTGATTTCATGAACAACCTACTGAGTTCATTAGTGGTGCTGGTATGGGCATGGGTTTAGGGCTGATCACTTGGAATTGGATAACCTATCAGGAAGCTTGTCCCTCACGAAAACTGATTCTTCAGTAAGCATTAATTACCTGTAGCTCTTCATCTAGAAGTGACACCTTGTAAAATTTCTATCATCCATCTTGGCATTATATATATATATATATATATATATGTTTTGTTTAGGCAACCATGTTGTTGAGATTTACAACTTCCCTGTAATGTCTAAGAACAAAGTATCGGGCAAAAGGTTTCCTGGTGTTCTGGCTCTTACAAACTTCCTTCCTTGATGTTTCCTAAACCATATGTCAAGGGCACATACTTTACCTGTGTCAAATGTATTAGCTATCCCACCACCATATATGTGTGTATACATATATAAAATGGACATGTGTATTTGAGTGATGAACATTAAGGAGAGGTGACCAAATTGAGAGGGAATGTTGTAGGCTGAGGAACAATTTAGAGGAAGGAGTCAGAGAGAAGAAAATGATTTAATATAGGACTAACATAGGAAGTCCTCTCAAAAATACAAAATATAATTGATGGGAGCAGGAGAGATGGCTCAGCGGTTAAGAACACTGGTTGTTCTTGCAGAAGACCTGGGTTCAAATCCCAGCACCCTCATGGCAGCTAACAACTGTCTGTAACTCCATTTCCAGGGAATATGACTGCCTCTTTTGTCCTCCGTGGGCATTGCATGACACGGGTGCACTTACCTACATGCAGGCAGTACACGCATACACATATAATAAAAATAATAAATAAAAATATAAATGATTAAAAAATAAAAATTAACGAATTTTGTTTTTTAAATGTAAGAAGCCAAAGTGAAATATCCACAATATGTAAGATATTTTATGGAACTTTAAGAATCATTTCAATTTTAACATATGATAGTGTAGGCAACAGTTCATTAGGATGGACAAAACAATATAAAGCAACAGTTAATGGTAGAGAAGTGGTTTAATTAGTACTGTGTGCTGCTAAATGCCTATGGTCCTGACCAGTTCGGTTTTGTGTGTGTTAGCTGTTGGTGCCAATTGTCAAAGACGCTCTACTTGAAATGACTGCCATCTTGATCATGTTGAACTGTTTGCTGAATGAGTTTTAAGTTATGTGCAGATGGGAACATTCAGAACTTTTTTGGCCCCTCACTCACCTTCTATCTGTTCTGTGTTGGTTGTCATTCCTGAATTTGGATTTCGGTTTAATCTTTATCTTCACATTCACGGTATGAAACTCGACTTGATTGATCTTGGAGGTGTTTTCAGTACCATGTGGTATGTCATGACCTACCTCCATTGTTGGATATGTGAATAGTATGTGAAATACTGTTTTGTTGCTCTGCTGAATATAGGTTCAAAGAACTAAGATTCTTGGGATTTCTTTACTGTAATTTGTGAAATATAACATTCAGGACCGTTTTACGGTCTCTAAAGGGAACTGTAGGTAACTAATCCAATTGAAGATATCAGAGTATACACACTGATTTAACGTAAGTTTTAAGTGCCATTTTGTACTCTAGGCATTTACCAGATACATTCAAAACCTTGAAATGAAGAGCCAAAATAGTCTTTACAAATACCAGGTCAAAATTAGAAAACAAAAGCTTTCTTTACAAATTTATCAATATGTATTTATATCAAATGACAATCAAGGATCAGAGAACCACATGAGCCTTTTTAGGAACTAGGAATTCTTGTATTCCAAGGATAGAGGCCAGTTAGTTAGCCAGTAATTTTCTTGCAGGCTGGCTCAAGTCTAAACTGCTACTTGGGTCCATAAATGCATCTAATCACTTTCTCTGTTTTCCAAACAAATAAGGAAACAGAAAGAGGTGAAGGTGGAGTTTTCTTTTATTTGTCCCCTGGCTACATGGAAGGAGAGAGGAAAACTGGAATTTTATCCCTACACTCATGCTTATGGCTTTCCTGTGTTTAATAGGAAGCTGTAGGACACAGGCTAGATCCTATCCAAGTGTGACAGTGAGTCAGACCATCTGCATTCCTCCTGGGGTTTAGGCAACACGGGCCAGTTAGTTCCCGTACTTTACAGTAGACACAATTAGTGAATGAGGTAAAGAAACACATGCATTGTGGTCATGGAGATTGTTCCTTTGATAGGTGGGTGGAAGCCTGTAATCATTTTCAGAGATCATACTTAGGTCTGACCATTAGAAAACCTAATAAAAATAATCATTTTATTCATTGAAAAGAGGATAGTCTAGTAGAGAAGACAAGGGGGAAGGGGTGGGGGTCCAATACTAGTTTCTGTGCTGAGCATGTGAGCCGTCTTTTGAGAGCTTCATCATGGGATCAAGGCTGCAGTAGGGGAGGTTTGGTGAATCCCACTGCTAATATAATCAAAATTGCCTAAGAAAAGGAAAAAGCTCACAAACCTTGTGACCAGAAGGTGAAATTGGCAATTTGTGTGCTGGGAATAAACTAGTAATCATTAGGAAAAGGTTGACCAGGAACGGATTCTATACCTATGAGCCTGCAGGGCTTATTAAACACTGAGTCTCAGTTCCCTGAATCGTCAAGTGTGGGGCCACTGATTCCCACGTAACCTGTTACTGTGGGGGTAGACGATCTTGTAGGATGGTAAGCACTCCAGGTGCTTCCTTAAAACACAGAGGGAAATACACTAGTTCAACATCCTACTGAATGATACATATACAATAAACGTAAGAATGCATGTGTATAACTGAAGGCTAAATAACAAAAACACATTTCCAGCAGGCAGGCAAAACCTCCTTTCGTGTTGTTGATCAGGGTAGTCCAAGAGACTTCTTAAATAACAAAGGGTATTGCCACAGTCCTCGATGGTCTCCCAGAACATGAAGGTGGGACTACTAAAGACAGGCCATGCTTTGGACACAAGACACGAAGCAATCACGCTGGAACTGACCTGGAAGCCATCTCTCATGGTATCAGAGAGACTATATAAACTTCCAAGGGAGAAAACCAATAAATGGTCCCATCCAGCTGCAAAGCCTAATACTCACAACAGTGTCTGGCCCAGAAAACTATCGCTGTTGGTACAATAGCAGCATTTTTATTCTGGGATTAAAGTGTCCGTGAGATGCTCAACACTACACGACACATCCACATGCAACCTCTGCACACAGGATGAATGCATCTCTAAACTCTCACCAGACAAGTTTCCTTATGTAGCTGGTGGTGATTAACACAGAAACTCACAATTGACCAATGTGCAGAGAAGAGGTGGTCAGACAGAGAATGCTTATTCATGAATGGGATACATTTTAACCTCTGCCTCCCAAAGCTCAGGGATCACTGATGAAGCAGAAAGATTATAAAAGTCAGAAGAGGGAGGATGACCACAAGGAAACAGAGTCTTCTAGACAGACGCTCAGAAGCCCATATGAACCAACAGCAATGGTGACAGGGTGCACAAGTCCCACGCAACTTCAAATCAGATAAAATACTAACATAGCCATGGGGAAGCGGTTAAGAAATTCCAACCCAACCTAAGGAATTTTTGGTAATTGATGGGTTCTGGGAGGGGGAGAGACAATGTCTTATAGGGATGAGACTCTTGGTGGGCCCAGTGGATGGACCCACACTTAAGGACATTTGGGGACACAAATCAGAGTCTATAGACCATATATATATATATGGTCTCATAGGTATGAGAGCACATTAAATTGGATAAGGTATAAGGGGAGAGATGTTGTTAGGGGAGGGACACCAAATACCATTAAATTACATGATATGAAAATTTAAAAAGTAAAGGAATATAAATAAAATAAGAAATAAAATTAAAAAAATGTGTGGCCAGTGTTGCCTCAAAGCAACAGGGATGCAGGGTGACCAAAACCTGACATCGAATTACAGATTTTTTAGTCTTTCTCTGATAACGTTGGTACCTTGAATATAGGTAAATACTGGTGTAGGTGCGGATACTCCAACTATAGCTACCTTCCTAAACCTCAGAGTCAATGGGCAACAGGGAATCGATTGAAGATGGAGCAATGAAGGTGAAAGGCATTGAGCTGGTTTGGGGATGCGTAATCACCGTTGTATCAGAGACTTTAGTGTTTTCATTTCTCCCCTGGCAGTATGTGCTGGAAATGGTCCTGCTGTGGTGAGACTTAATACAAACCACCGTTGAGCGCACTTACATGAAGGTGAGTCCTGCCATTGTATGAAACAGGAACCTCTGGGGAGGGAAATTGTTCATCCAGACTTGGGCTCTTTCAGCAGAATTAAAATCATAAACAACGCATGTCCAAAAGTGCAGTCCAGAAGCTCTCAGAATATCCCACAGATGTGACAGAGTGTGGCAGGAAGCATGGAGAGTATTCCCTTAGACACTGAATCACATGGAAAATGTGTGCTCCCTTGAGCTGGTCCCTCTCTGCGATATAACTCAAACATCTTAGTGAATTATCTATTCAGGAAAGCATCAGGAAGAACAAGAAAGCAGTTAAGAACTGGGAAAAGGGTTCCTGACATCTGTAGGAAATGCACACATGGTAGTCTTGAAGACAGTGCATGAAATCATGATGCCTAAAGTGGGTTCCCCTCTAGGAATTGTTGGAAAGGAAAGCTACCCAGATCACATCACAAGCTATTGCCACTGCGCATGACTTCACACAAGAGCTAAGTGGATACAGTCTGTTGGTGAATGTACTGCATAGTTTGCTTGTACAAAAAACAGAAAAAGCAGGCTTAAAATGATCTGTTAACCCCCTACATTGCTAAGAGACTTTCATACTGTCTGATGGCACATACAGGCTGTGCAGGCGCAACCATCACTGTTAGTAACACCTGTCCACTTGTTAAGGCCACCATCAAGTCTAGCAAGGAGTGCTTGACACTGCAATGGTGACGTGACTCGTTTGTACAACTAAGCACTTTCTGAATTGATTGAGGTCAGTTCCCTGGTGCGGGGGTATATTTGTTTTCTAAGAGAGTGCAAAACAATGTGTTTATGGGTGTAGGGGAGCTGCTGCTCTTGTTTTTTTTTAAACATGTCACATGCTTATAAAATTAGAATCTAAATATTTTCATTTAGACTTATAGATTAGTGAAACCATCATTATATATACAGGGAAAGATCTTCAGTATCTTGAGGTTACTTGCAGAGATTCCAGTCTGTTAAACTGCTTGGGAATTGTTGAATGTTCCTGTGTTGTCATGACCCAGTACTCACAAAAGAATTAAACACTTACATAATCTTCCATGTCCCCAGGGAACACTGTGCAAGATATGACCGAAAGAGTAGAGGAGCCTGAAGAATATGTGGGAATAATTTTGTCCTGTCCTGACCTCACCATCAGTCGTTGTCCTTCAGCAGAGACAGCTTCAATGATCTACTAATAATGTAGCCCCTTGTCTTGGTGTGTAAATTGGCAAAACAGCACAGTAATAGCCGGGTCCCTGATAATGGCTGTTTACACACAGAACACTCACCAAGAATTCCAGACCTTACTTCCTACTGCTCCCAGCTACGTGTAGCCTTTGAGGACAATTCACTAAAGGTGCAGTTTACTTAAGGCAGGTCATCTGTGAATCAACTTTCATTAACAGCACCCAAGCTACACTGGAACTTTTCAGAGATGTAGCTGTCTTTGAATCAGCCGTGGTCCTCTAAGTAGATTCTTATTCATGTGTGGTCAGAATCCTCTCTTTGCAGTCATTGATGTCCTGTGTGGGGTGACTAGACATTTACTAATATCTCATGAGAAATGGTGAAGCACAGGGATTAGATGAGCTTTTCCATTATTGCTTGAACACAAATAAACAAGGACACAGTGGATTCTTCCAACCTTGGTTCTGAAACACAGGAACCGTCCTTCTCCTGGAGACCTGCACAATGTCCAGAGACATGCTACATTGTCTTCACTGATGTAATAAAAAAAACTGGACAGTATCTCTGGTATTCAATTGGTAGAAGCCACGGACGTTTTCCACATCTTCTAGTCAGTAGGGCAGCTCTCTGAACAAGGAACAGTGCGGCTCCTAAAGTCACTGTCACTGAAACGGACCAATTAGACTTAAGAATAGAAAAGCAAATTATTTCTGCTAGTCTAACTCTGTAAAAAAAGAGTAACACCTTTATGTTACTGGGCCTCATATATGAGTTAAATCACTTGAATCAAAACGATAGGCTTTCAAGCTGAAGTCTAAGGCAGACAGCGAGTATTTGCCACTGCTTACCAATTTTACGTAAGCCAAACTACATGGTTAAAGGAGCAGTAGGGAACAGCTAACAAATTTTCTGTTTTTTATAGGTGATTTTTGCATAAGATTTATTTTAGGAAATAGGAAGTAAAAATAACATTATAATATATTAATGAAATGTAGTTATATTTTATTATGGACATTATACTATGTGGTGTGTTCTAATTTTCTCCTGGATAAGACATTCTGTCTTGGAAGGCTGTTTGTCAAGACACAGGAATTGTAAAGGGAGGTGATGCATTCCATCCTACAGTGAAGCTCAAAAAGAGTTGAGGGAGTAAACAATTCAGTCACTTCAAAAAGTCCCTGAAACTGACCAGCTTCACAGTCTCTCCTCAGACATGCAGAAACACAGAGCACAGCCGAGTGATACTTTCAGACCAGGTACTTTGCCTTGAGGAAGCGGAGGTAAGCTGCTCCACCGGAGGAAGCGCAGCTGCTGAGCTGTCCAAGGGCTGCGCACAACTCTCCAGGTTTCCTGGTTTCCTGAGCTGTCACACAGGTTAGGGTGCCCCGTAGGCAATGTCACTTTCTTGTCCCTGCTCCTGTAGTGTAACCCCTCACCCAATGAAGTCGATGGGTCATCAGCCCATTGCTTTATCCCACACTACTCAGCGAACTAGACTTTCGTGATAACCTTACAGTGTTCAGAAGCCGTAACTATTGGTCTTTTCCTGTCTTAGTCTCATCAATTGATCAACTAAGTGTTAGTTAATTTCAGACATCTACATCCAAAATCAATTCCTGTTTAATGATTGCTGATTTGGGTACTTTAAATCAGTTGAAAAGGGAACATGTCTTCACATGAACGTTTGGTTATAAAACAAAATCATTCATTTTTACTGGAAATTTAAATCTAACTTAATACCTCAAACAAAGAAGTATAAATTTATATGTGAATATCTGTGTTTATTGAATCAGTCTTTGAAGGAAAACTAGGCAGCCACCAGCCTTTGAATCATCTCTTCAGTAATTCATCAACGGACAAATTGTAATCCAAATTTCACAATAGAATCACAAGAAAGCTAAAAGATAAGGCAACGTAATTCTTCCCAAAGATCAAATCTTCAAATACTGAATTCCACAATAGCAGAGTAGTTAAAATGGAGTGCAATAATTCAAAAGCTGACAGGTAAAAACTATTAGTAATCACAAAAAGGAGAAAACCAAGCATGTAACTGAAGGAAACCAACCCGGAACATG
>NW_008344208.1:298558-324832 GCF_000622305.1 Nannospalax galili | reverse complement strand
AATCAGCAGTATGGCTAGAAAAATCGCTTTCATGAAAATTAGTTTCCCTCAGAAAACTGGGATTTGTAAAATTTAGAAATCTTAAAAGTGAAACACTCAGTACATCAACATAGTAAAAATGGCAGTGAAAACACAAGACTGAATCAATCAAATATAAGATTGGAGAATAAGTTCAATGAAATAAAACACTGGAAAATCAATTCAGCAATCACTCACTCGCTCAATCAATCAATCAATCAAACATGTGGCTACACTAGCATGTGAACTACAATGCAATAAGAAAACCACAGGATAGAGAAAAAGATCCGAGTTTAAACACTAATGGCTTAGTAAATTTGTTCATTCAAAATACAATAGAAACTTTTCCAAATCAAGGGATCAAAATGGAAATCCAAACAAACAGGGGATAGTAAGTACCTCCAACAGACAACAGCAGAGAAAAGCTATTGATGAACCTTTAAAGTCAGAAGACTGCTACAGAAAAATCTTATTTGTCACACTGACTCATTAAGTATTGCCTGTGAGAAACATTTCTGGGCTTGGCAGTGAGGTCTTTGAAAGAGAGGGTTAACTGCAGAGGTAAAAGCAACCTGAATTTAATGGTTTGGTGGCACTATCAAGAGGTCTTGGAGCCCATTCTGAAAATAGAAATATACATGACTGTAAATATCCCTTTCTTTTAGCTTCAAGGTGCCCCAAATTTCAGCAAACATTTCATGTTCTTGTATCCCAAGATGGGAGGCATTCAGGTCACCACACCGTCCTAGAAAAGGTTGACTACAACCCAAAATTGTGAGAAAAAGAATTTCCTTTTCCTTAAGTTGCTCTTCTCAGAGAAAATGCACATTTCTCTCCCTCTCTCTCCTCTCTCTCTCTCCATGCAGGTGTGTGTGTGTGTGTGTGTGTGTGTGTGTGTGTTTGTGTGTGTGTATGTTTGTATAAGGCTCTATAAAAAACATGTCATGGTCTTTGAAAAGAATCCTAGAATAATAGCAAATATCTGAACAGAGATTCTAAGTTCCTTTAAAGCATGGAAAGACATATTTTAAGAACTGAATGAAATAAATGGCATCTGAGACTGTGCTTTCTAGGAAGTTGTGTTTTGGTATTAGCAAAGAATTAAGACATCTGAAAAGAAGCTGCAACTGAAATATTTCATAACTGCAAAGCCAGAAATGCAGAGGATAAATAAAGAAGTCTTATAAAAAGAACAGGAAGAATTACAGTCCCCTTTGAAGGGAACAAAAGAAACCATACATTTTGTAAATATATATGAACAAAATAGAAATAAGAAATAATCAGTGTTGGCCCACAGAGTGAGTGAGAAAATCATTAACATGCACATGGGAAAAACTGAAATAGAGATAATATTTCTAACAAATAAACAAATTCAACTGAATTATAGGAAGAGGCAAGTCTCTATCAATAATAATTTTACATGAAAATGATTGCAACTCTCTACTTTAACCTATGGTTCAATTATGCCTCATCTCTAAGAAACATGTTGAACTGCCAAAGATCTCATTTAAGGCTATAAAGCAAATACAATAAAAAAGAATCAAAATAATTGTGTGTATCTTATGAGTTCACAGTGCCATTAAACAAGCCATCAATGGCAGGAGAAACTGCATTTTAGATTATTAGAGACTGAACAAAAGTAAAGCATTCAGTAAATGATGGAGGAAAATGTGAAACTCTGGAATGAAGTAAGAATGAAAACACAATTTATAGAAGCTTTGGAGTTAATCAAGTGCAGATCAAAGAGGACAGTTTATACATATGATTGTTTACATTAAAAATCCAGTGAGATCTCAGCTGGGCGTGGTGGGAGGCAGAGGCAGGCGGATCTCTGTGAGTTCAAGGCCAGCCTGGTCTACATAGTGAGTTCTAGGACAGCTGGAGCTACAGGGAGACCCTACTTTAAAAAGACAAAAAAAAAAAAAAAATCCAGTGAGATCTCAAATAAAGAAGATAACTGTGTGCATTGAGGATTCCAAAGGGGAAAAAACACGATAAAATAAAAAGTGTCACAGAGAGTAGGACTATGAGAAACAGACTTCAACATGATAAAGACTACACGTAATAAACCAATGCCATGTTAAATGAAGAAAAGTTCCTATTAAAATCAGGAAGGAGACAGGACTGTCTACCATTCCCATGCCCTTCTTGCTATAGCGTTTAAAGCCCCACTAAAGCAACAAAATAAGAAAAGGAAAATAAATTAACACAAACAGGAAAGAACAAGTCATCTTATTTTTAGATAATAAAATATTGTACGTGAGAGATCCCAAAAACTCCCCTAGAAAACTTATAGAAATGATCAAAACTTTCAGCAAAATGGCAGAACACAAAATCATCATGAGATTATCAGTAGTTTTTCCATATACCCATCACAGGTGTGCTCAGGATTAATTAATGTAAACACTGCCATTCAAAAATGTCTGAAAAGATATATACATGAATATGTACACACACACACACACACACACACACACACACACACATATACTAGTAAACCTCAGCAAGGACGTAGACGACCTCCAAAGTGAAAGCATTACATCTCTGAAGACAGAAATGGAAGAAGAGACTCGTGGGAAGACCTCTCACACTCACAGAGTGATAGAAGAAACACCATGAAAATGGCCTTCACACCAAAAGCAGCTTGGAATCAGTATAGTCCCAATCAAAATCTCCATAGCATTCTTCACAGAAATAGAGAAAAATCCTAAATTTAAAATGGAAACACTGAATACCCCAGAGAGAAAAGCAATCCTGAGGGAAAAAGTAACAATTTTGGACACCTTCACATAGCAGTTTTGACGTGTATACCAAGTTACAGCGATGAAAACAATGCCACACTGGTACCAGAAGAGATTTTTTTTTATATCAGCAGAACAAAACAGAAGTTACAAATGCGAGTTCAGACAATCGCACTCATTAGACATTTGACAGTGATGCCAAAAATAAGCACAAGAAATAAGAAACTCTCCAGGAAATCCATCTAATCAAGAAATCTAATTCAAATGAATCAAAGACCTCCGTGTGAATCCTGAAATCCTGAAACTAGAAGTTCAAAACCTAGACAGTTCCCTAAAATATTCAGGTGCACTGGGGACACTGATGACATGGTGCCCTTAACAGGGACGACAGAGTACATGGGCCCCAGTGGGGGGGGCGGGCTATGGGAGGGTGCCAGCGGGTATAAAGATGTTTAGATGTTTAAGATGTTTTGTATGAAATATAACAAAAAATTCAATTAGAAAAAAGATATTCAGGTTCAGGAAAGGACCTTCTGAATTGGTCTCTATTTCCTGATGAGTTAAGGCTAACTATTGAATGACGGGACCGCATAAAACTAAAAATCTTGGGCATTGTTGGGGCTGTAGAGATGGCTCAGTGATTAAGAGCACTGACTGCTGTTGCTGAAGACCTGGGTTCGATTCCCATCACCCACCTGGCAGCTACGAACCGTCCTTAACTCCAGTTCCAGGGGAATCTGAAGCCCTTTTCTGAACTCTGCAGCATTTCACTACATGGGTGCACTCAAATACTTGCAGGCAATACACTTGTATACATAAAAGAAAAATAATAAATAAAATAAAATAAAAAATTTTGGAAAAAGAACCCTAAAAATCTTCTGTTCAGCAAAGGAAACAAAGCATAACAAAAAGAGGGGTCTAGATCGTGGGAAAGAATCTCTGTCATCTCTACCAGTAGAGGATTATTATCTAAAACACATAAAGAACGCCAAAACAGAATCAAGAAAAGAGTCAACTCCATTTTAAAACAGACTATGTATCTGAACAGCGATATCTCAAGAGAGGAAATAAAAAATGCTTTAAAACATATCTTAAAAGCTGTTCAACATCTTGCTTAATGGGGAAATGCAAATTTAATGTATTTGACATTTTACGCCACCCCAGTCAGAATGATTAAGATCAAGAAAATAAAAGAAATAACTCTGGTGAAGTGGAAAGAAGGGAAAATTCATTCACTGTTGGTGGAATTGTAAATGTTCCAACTACTACAGGTATCAGTGTGAAAGAACCTAAAAGTAGGTCTACAGCTTGACCAGCAATTCTACTCTTTGGTGTATACACAAAGGCTTCAATATCCTACTTCAAAGAAAGATGTAGAACTGTGTTCATTGCAACTCTTTGACAATAATGATAAATGGAAACAACCTAAGCCTCTTTCAGTTGACGGATACCGTAAATTCATCACATATAAACAAAGGGGTTCTATTCACTTGTAAGAAAAGATAAAATCTGCAGGTTAATGGATGAAACTGGGAAATATTATACTAAATGGGGGAACCCAGATCCAGAAAGACACATACCACATACTCTTTCTTATCTGTTCATCCTAGCACTGAATATTCAGATTTGAATATGTAACTAGTGGTTAACAGAGGTCAGGAAAGAACAGGACCAGGGCGGTGGGAGAGAAGGAGCCCTAGAAAGAGGGAGAATAGGACGCACATGTGAAGATAGCAGAAACGGGGAAACGGGGAATAATTTACTTGGGGGCCAGGAAGGGACCTTAAGAGAGAGAGAGAGAGAGAGGAAGACACAAATAGAAATAGCACTAAGGATTTGTGAAAAATTAAGAAAAAGCTTATCATGCAGTAAATGTATTTTAATACTTGTATTAACCCATCATCTATATTTTTTAAATTGCAGCACACTGAGAGATAATAGCATCATCTCATTGCCTGGTGTTTGGAATCTCATTGTCTCTTGGTTAAGGGGCTCCAGCACACCCCAAATACCACAGACTACGGCCATTGCCCTTAGTGCCTAGCATATGTTGAAGGTAAGAACCTACTGCTGAAGACATCGTCACCTGCTTTGGACACAGGACGTGGAGGAACCAAGCTCACAGTATCCTAGACATCTTTTCTCTGAAGATTAGCTTGCATAGTGTCGGAAGGTACTGTGCACACTGCCAAGGGAGAAAAGCAATCCATAGTCCTTCTGAGCTGCAATGCCTGTGCACAACAATAACCAACCTTGCAAGTTATCCCTAATGGTGCAATAATGCCAGTTTCATCTTGGGGGCAATGAATGACTTTCTAATTAGAATGAAGGCATCCTCAGTAGGAGGGAATCATGTCTAATCTGTTAACTGAGTGAAAAACCAACGGCTTGAGAGGTCAGAGACACTAGAGGAGAGCCTACTGCAGCCATTTTCCTAAACCATTAGTATCTCTAACTCTACCCTAATTACTTACCCGTATATGTCCTTGATTGTGTCTGTTAGACACGACAGGAAAGCTGCACCCATGAAATCTCAGCCACGTGGTTTTCTAAACAAGGCCTGCATAATGACAAGTACGTTTGACATGACATCATAGATGGCAGAATTTCACAAGGTCTCACATCTAGATGAAGAGTTAAAGACAGACCATAACTGCTTTGGGAAGGATAATCATTTTCTCCAGAGATGAGCTCCCCTAAAATTGCCCTATCCAAAGTGGTCAGTGTTATGTAGATTTGAGCAAAACTAAATGGACTCAGAAGACTGTGTGTGTTCATATACATATATGTAACATATATATATGTACATATTTGTAACAATGAAAATTAAAGAGTGCATGATGTTGAGAATGAGTGTGGGTGATTGGGAAGACCCAGGAGGCAGGAGTGGGAGGAGAATATGGCAAAGGTGTGAGCACTTTTCAAAAAACAATAAAGATGAAGAATAAAAACAGAAATCAAAGTAAATTTGTTTTTAAAAAGTGTTTGAACAGGAATTGAATTCTTGTCTTTAGCCGTCGAAGTTTTAACCCATGATACTATAGGCAGCAGCCCATTAGGGTTGTTGAACCAGTAGCTATTGCTGGAGAACTGGTTTCGTGAGTCCTGGACATTTCTTTTAGGGGGCTGGGTACATACCCTCGCTTCAGGAACACTGTGAGGTGTTTACGTGCTTACAGTATAGGGTGACAAATGCTTTTTCTACCTTCCCAATGAGCTCAGAATGTCATAACCACAGAGCGAATGTGTTCTTCTGATCTAATTTTCAATGAGAATCCATGAAGCCATGGGACCATATACCTCCAAACTTCCTTCAAGATATGTATTTCTTAGATTCATCCGCTGTTGATCAGAGAACACAGTTGTATCAGCTCTTTGGACGCCAGGAAATCTGCGTGTGAATAAAACTCTGAAGGCGCCACAACTCCAGCAATCAAATTTTCAGTATCTGTCGTGCCATTTCTTAAATAAACAGCCTAATGTAAAAAAGGCACATAAAAGAATGTTAAATAAGAGTACATACTCTTTTATCCTCGAATGGACTAGTTATTTAGAATTCCCATTAAGGCCCATAAGAGGCATACACATGATATTTCTTGTAATTACAATTGAGGTGCTCAAAAATGTCTTCAATGCGAAAGTCAGCAGGCAAGTTTGTTAAGTCTCTTAGCCCTTTGACTATTTGATGATGCAATAAAGGCATATTCTATATACTATTTACCCCCTAGACAGTAGAGATAGTTTACCACATGATACATGGTATTACAAAGTCCTCCAAGATCAATCCCATCATCTTTCACACTTTGAACGTGAATATTAATATTAAACCAAAACCTAAACTGAGGATGGCCAGAACAAGAACAGACAGTAAGGTGACTGTAACGCCAAGCAGAAGCGGACCTTTCCTGTCACATAACTGAATTCTCATTTAGCAAAGGGCTCAACAGCTCCCTGGTGACAGTCATTTCAAGGGGACTTCTTTAGCAACTGGCAGAAAAACCATCAAACAAACCAAGATCAAGACCCTGAGAGTTCTGAAAATTATCAAATAGAAGTATTCTTTTCAAATTATACCAGATCAAAATAAAAATAAATAATTCTCTTTACAAACTCATCAATGTGTCCTTATATTCAAATGAAAATGAAGGGTCAGGCTGTAAGACAAGCCCTTCCAGGCACTAGGAATTCCCTGCATTCCAAGCATAGAGGACAATGAGTGAACCAGCTGATTTCTCACAGGATGACTCAAGTCAAACCTGTCCTTAGGCTTTTGAGTCCATAAAACCATAAAACATTACCTCAGTTTCTATATTTTCCAAACAATTAAGGAAAATGGATTTGTTTGCTTCTTTTATATAAATACGTCTCTTGTTAAACTGAAAGCAACAGGAAACTTGGACTTTTAATTGGACCCCCATGTCTATGGCTGTCCTGTATTTTATGTAAAGCTATAGGACTTAGGCTAGATAACATCTAAGAGTGACAGAGTCAGCCTAACTGCACTGTTCCCAGAGTTTAGGAAAAGACCCCCAAATTTTCCATGTTCTCTAGTGCAGACACATTTTATGTGGGAAGTAAGAATTCATCCATTTGGGACATACTAGTACCTTTCCTTTGATGGGTGACAGGGGAATTCTCTTACCACTTCACTAGTGAGATTCATCTTCCAATTTTCATAATCCTTATAAATGAACAAATATTTTCAACTAAGAGGAGGATGGTGTGATATACTGGCAGTGTGACACAGGATTCTGTCCTTAGAACATATCCTATCCTGGCAGGGCTTTGCAGTGGGATCATTGTAAGGACTACTCTAGCTTTCCAGTTGCCAGATTCTGAGAGTTGCTGGTAAACATCTGTGGTCTTGATTGGGCATGTTTGGTGCTCTTGGTGTTACTAAAGAAGTTACACTTGAAATGACTGTCATCTTGAAGTTGTGACCATAGTCAGGGAGGGTTGGTGGATCTGGGAACTAATGCAACAGGAATGAACTGGGAAGAGGAAAAACCCCACACAGAGCTCAGAGTACATGAATTGGTCAGATCTGTGCTCGGAATAGGTCAGCAATTGTAAATAAAATGTTGATAAAGGGCCAGATGTTCTGGCTGTAAGTCACTAGAAGTCATTAGAGTCTGAGTCACAGTCCAATGATTTGTCAGATGAGGGACCACTGATTTGTATCTCACCTGCTGTTGTCAAAGCAGGTAATCTTGTGCAGAGGGAAAAACTTCAGGCAGTTCCATAAGGGGGAAGCCAATACTACCTCCAAGTGAAGGTGATTTGGGTGACCAGAGATATGGCACTGAATTACAGATTTGTTGGTTCACTTTTTTTTCTTGTTTTAATTTTTAAATTTTATTTATTTTTATTTTATGTGTATGAGTGTATTACCTGCATGTATGTAAGTGTACCTCTGTTGTACAAAACCTGCCAAGGCCAGAAACGAGGCATTGGATCTCCTGGAACTGGATTTATGGACTGTTGTTGGCTGCCATACGGGTGCTGGGAATCGAACTGGGTTCCCTGTAAGAGCCACCAGTGTTCTTAATGGATGAGCTATCTCTCCAGTCCCAAGATGTGAAGATTGGGCTTTGATGAACGCTGGTGTGAATATACTGAAATCATAACCACCTCTCAAAGCATCAGGAATACTGGATCACACAGAGAAATGAAGTTTGAAAGGACTGAGCTAGTGGTAGGGTTGGACCATCATCCCTGTATCAGAAAGTCCTGTGTGTGCATTTCTTGCTTGAAGGTGATTATGTTTCAATGGTGCTTAATAAGAACCATTTTGGGGGAGTTTTACTTGATGATGAGAACTGCTGTTGTGTGAAATCAAGCGTGTGTGGATGGAAATTGCTCACCCAGCCTTGGGCCCTTTCAGGGGAATTGGAATCAATGAATGTTCCGTGGCAGCAAGTCCACTGCAGTGGTGGTCAGAAATTCCAGCAGGAGAGACAGTCCGTGTGACAGGAGAGAATGGACATGTGGCTTTCCTGACTCATGGGGGGCTCATGAAGTGCTGCAGATACTCCACACAGCATGGCCGTGCCCTGCACCATGCCCGAGGACCAGACTGAAAGGCTCCTGCCTCATGATTGTGAGTTACAGGCTGGTAAGAATCAGCACACCTCCATCCGCTTCTACAACCGACATTACTCTTTAAAGGAAAAAACGAGTCCAAGTTTGAGAACTTTTCCATGTTATATTAGACCTTGCTAAAGTTTTGCTTCGTATTCCCTTAGATCCTGAATCCCAGTGAGATTTGTTCTCTTTTTAAGCTGTCCACTCTCTGTAAAGCTTCTGTCATATAATGCACCCTCTACATGGCTTATTGACTTAGAAAAGCATCAGGAATAACAAAAAATGCAACAGGTACAGAATTTAGAACGCGGTTCCCCATATCTGTATGGAAGCATCATGAAGATACTGGATGGAATCCCAGTGCCTAGAGTGGGTTTCCCCTTAGGAACGCTTGGAAAGGAAAGGGACTGAAGACACACACCACGGGCTCCTGCTCCTGCTCATGTTTGCACAGCAGAGCGAATGGGGACACTGTCGGTGAATATGCTACGGAGTCTGCTTCCACAACATGAAAATGTTCCGGCTTAGAATCTTACATCTAGAAATTCTCTCCATGCTAAAAGTCTTTTACAGCCCCTAAAGGCACAATATAGGTTGCTCAGGCACAACTATCAAAACTGGTAATACTTGTCCATTTGTTAAGCAATAGCAAGTCTAGAAAGTGGTGCTCACTATTGTAATGTTGGCACAACTTTACACATGCTACCAAAAATCATTTGTGAACCGATGTCAGTTTCCCAGGATTTAACACATGTTTTATTTTCCAAGATATTGTAAAGAAACATGTTTGGGGAGGTTGTAGATGCCAGAAGGGAAGCGATCGCTCTTCTTTTGTTAAATAGATGTAATGTGCCTCTGAAGTCTTCTCAACATCTGTGTTTAAACCTACCGATTACTACAACTATCACTTTAGTGTGTAGAGAAAAATTTTAGTGTTTGGGGGCTACTTGCAGTAATTACAGTCAGGTTAATCTGCCAAGAAGCATTCACTGCTCTGAGGCATCATGAGCTAATGTTCATAAAAACATCAAATCCCCTATAGTATTCAGGGAACACTGTGGAACATATGAGAGGGGAACAAAACAAAGTAGGAACCTGAAGGAGGTATGTATATCAATAATTTTCTCCATGTCTGAAATCACCATCAGCTATCACGGACTAGAGAGAGCTTTGTAGGTTTACAAAATAATGTGGACAGTTTTCATCACATGTAGATAAGTAAAAATATACAGATAGAGGTAGGCCTGTGGTAATGATGTCCACACTCCCTGAGGCAGGGAGTTAGGAGACCTTTGAGGAAGATTCCAGTCCACACTTCCTTCTGCCCTCAGGTGTGTGTAACCTTTGGACCCAGTCAATTAAAGTATTTAGGTGGCTGGAACTTGACTGAAGGCCAGAATCCTGTGCAGGAGTTTGACCAGCCACTTCAAGCTGCAGTAGGACTTCTTAGAGATGCGGCTGTCCCTTGGTCAACCTCTGTCCTGTAAGTAAACTCTTACCCAGGCATGGATGCAAGCTTCTGTGCAGTGATTGATGTCCTATTTGGGGTGAATAGATGTTTGTTAATATCTCATGGGAAGCAATATATCACAGGGTTTAGAAGAATTTGGCAATCATTGCTCCAGAAAGTAATTAAACAGGGCAGGATGGATTCTTTCAACCCAGACAACAATTACCTCCTTCTGAAGACATGTGACAGTGTTCAACGACATTCTGGCTTCTTATTGATGTGAGGGAAGAAAGAGTGGGATGTTTCTGGTGTACAGTGGGTAGAAACCAGGGATGCTGTTCCACATTTTCAGGTCCCTAGGAGAGTTCTCAGAACAAGGAACAGCACAGCTCAAAAAGTCAATTACAGTGAAATTGAGAAATCAAACTTTATGGACAACAGAAGAACAAATCTGCCCAATTTGTCTCAGCTCTAGGAGGAAGGAACTAATTTAAGACACTGGGTCTCATGAGTCAAGTCATTTGGATCAACTTGAGAAACTTAGAATCTGAAGCCTAAAGTAGATCATGATAGCAACTCTGTGTCTTATATTTTTGGTCAGTTTGGTATAAGCCATAAGATTTTGTAAAAGGAAGAGGAGTGCGCTGCTAACGATTATCTGACCTTTGTAGGTGATATTTGCATACCTTGTTTTAGGAAATGGAAAGGTTATATATGTTTTGTTATATAGAAAGAAGCTGGTTAAGGCACAGGATGTTCTAAAGGCATAGCATGTTCCATCCTGCTTAGGGAAAATCAAAATAAGCTCCAGAAATAAATAACTCAATAGCTTCAGAAAGACCCTGAAACTGACCAGATCCACTAGATTAATTCTTCTCTAAGCATAAATAATCAGGAAGGGCAGCAGAGACATTCTTAGACCAGCCAGGCTGTGTGAGGGAGGCAGATCAGCCAAGTTGCCTGGACAAAGCATCCTAGAAGAGGCTTGGGCAAACTGAACTGCCTGGAAAAACACACTTTCCAACCTGTTGAGCTTCCTGTAAGTTGTGCAGTGTGATTCTGGATCTCTGGGGTGGGCATTTGATGATTTAGCTGTCCTTGTGTTTTCTGCCCCTGTAAGTAAATTCATCTACTAATAAGTAATCCCAATTTTTAACCAACTGGACTCTGGTGATACCTTCACATTGGTGGTGTTAGTCCTCAGGAGCAGCATCAAAAGTAGCATAAAATCAGTGTTTGGAGGCATCTTTTTTTCAGTAAAATGAAAATGTGTAATATTAATGATCTAACATTAATTTTTCATGTAAAATGTTTGTTTACATTCTCTGCTTCACTGATTTCTGGTGTAATTTATTTTGAATATTTGAGTTTAGGCATTTTTCCATTTTAAATTTTCAGCATTTACCAAATTTTATATTGGACATCTCCAACTGCATTTCTGAAGCACTATGTGCAATTTAGGTGCCTGGGCAGTCCATTTTATTTCAGAAATTTTCTAATAGTGTCATAAAACTGAACATACTTTTTAACTGCCTCTTGAGAATATAAAATGTTGGCAAGTGAGAAGTCTGTCTCTGTTCATCTGAAGAAATCAGAAAGTTGGTGAGCAAATAAAATCCATCACTGTCAAAACTTTTAAAATCAGGGCTTTACAAAGCTGGGAAAGTGGATAGAATTAAGCTGCATAGAACTTCTGTTTCCAAATGACCAAGGCAAAGTGTTTTCTACAAGTAATGACAATAATTCCGGCTAATCTGAGCCTCAGGACTCCGGATGTGGTCCCAGCCACAGGGGCACAGTGAGAGCTGCCAGGAATGTTAAATATGAGAAGGTGAGTTGCAGAATCTATAGCTGGTACACTGGCCCCACCACTGGCAAACAATAAACTTTAGGGAAAATCATAAACCCTGCAATGTAGTTTAATCACATCAGTGACCTAATGCTAATATTGGATGTTGAGTTTTAACGTTGAAAATTCATAGAGCCTCTGACTATGGAAAATGAGCAAAAATTCTGCAAATATTAGAATAACTGAGGAGGGGGCTGGCGAGATGGCTCAGTGGCTAAGAGCACTGGCGGGCTGCTCTTGCAGAGGACCCACACGGCATCTAACAACTTTCCACAACTCCAGTTCCAGGGGATCTGACACCCTCTTTGACCTCTGCAGGCACTACACTGCATGGGTGCATTGACATACATGCAGGCAATATACTCATACACATAGAATAAAAATAATCCATATTAAAAAATATCTGAGGAGAATGACATAAAATACTTATTATTAATGTCAATGCAAATGTTTGCCTGGGAGCAATAGAAAGTACTGAGAGTCACTTACATCTCAAACTATCTATGCAAATATAATTATGTGTCCGCATTTTCACAGTGGAAGAGATGTGTCCCCTATTCCAGCCAACCAGAATCAAATCATGCACCAGGGCGCACTGGGGCAGATACGGCTCTCCTCCACAGGATCCTGTTCTATAACCAGGTCTGAATAGATTGTCTCTGACTGAATCTTCCTCTTATTTAGCAGGGACATTCCTGCTGCTGCTGGTGTCAAACCTACTCCTGTGGGAGAATGCGGACTCAATGGCTGTGTGTCCAAGCGGGGAGGGTTACTGCCAGGAGACTCTCCCAGGCATGTTCGAAGATGCCCTCACCGTGTCTGATTACCTCAAGAACCAAACGGCCGAACTGTTAAATGCATTTGTAAGTACCTCACTTCTGCCTTTTTTTCTGAAAGGAGCTTTCATGCCAAAGACTAGGGACGCTCTACAGCTCAAATGAGAATGCGTCGTTGACTAAATATCAGATAATATGCTCAGAGGCAAATAATGTATCAGCCACTGAAACCTGCAAGAAGAACAGGCAAGTTTCAGGAACTCTCAAAGACAGTAGTGAAGAGAAGGAGGGGTGAAAATCTAGATAGAAAGAAAATGAGGTTACAGACAACTGGTGAAAAAAATCAGACAGGAGTTCACTTTCTAAATTCTTTAATTTCATTTGCTACATAGCGCTTTAAAAATACTTATATAGAGCTGGTAGATAGTTCAATGTGTGAAGTATTTGCCAGGTGGTTGTGAGGACCTAAGGATCCGCACACCTCATGCAAATCCAAGCACTTTAAGACATATATAAAATCCATGCGCCTTGGCAGTGAGTGAGGTGAGGGTGGCAGTAGGATGCTTGGGAGCTCCCATGCCAGGAAGTCTGGCCTATGCAGTAGCAAACTGTCCAAGACCCTCACAAGGAGGAAGGAGATCCAGCATCTTGGACTGTCCTGTTATCTCTATATTTGCACGGTGGCACACATACAAACCCTTATCACACACAGGAATATGCATGAACACAGATACATCATATGCACGAACATACGTAACACCAATTTGAATTAAGTTACATACTTACCAGATCATGGATTAATATAATCATTTCAAAATTTCCACTAACTGATCTTTTTTCCTCAGAGGGATGATGTTAACTACGCATCAGGCAGGTGGTACCATGAGGAGGCCAGCGTCATGGGCTGCCACACTACAGAAATGGGGATTCTGCTAACTCCAGAGGAAATCGCACAGACAGAAGTGAGTCTTCAGCCTGGGGTTTTCCTTCAAAGAATTAATCAGTGTACTCATTTTGCCATGCTAGAAGACATTATAGGTGCTATAAAAGTTACATGCGGAAACCTGGAGGGAGAAGAAATCAATGAATAGTCATGTTACAGAGTAAAGAAATTATAAAAATCAAAGGCTAAGCAATATTTCAGCAGATCCATAAACTGTCCATGTAGAGGACCAATTTTGCAATTTCTGCCTTTGAGATTGTGCTTCTTATTATGTAGGACACTTTGAAATGAATTGAAAAGTCTGTGGTGGATATACGTTCATAGGTATGGATGGGAAATGCAAACACAGTTTCATTTATTAGACATCACCAGAGGCTCCTGTGTTGGAAGCATCATGCATTTTTGACCACTGTGCTCTCCTCTTTTTTATTTTTTGTTAAAGCTACATCTTTGTTTTAATATTTTATTGAGTTTTTGTGCATTTCACATAATAGACCTTAATCAAATTTGGATGCCCCCCACCCGCACACACCCTACAGCACCCCTTACGTTGGTTTTCATGCATTCTGTCATATATGTTAAGTCCTATCAGGTAAAGCATTTGTACCTAGATGTCCCTCAGTGCAAGTTCATCCACTAGAGTCTAGTCAGCCTGTCTAGAGCCACTGCTTTAGATCAGCTCTCCCTCAGCCAGCACGAATCAGTTGCCGTCAGTTTCAGTTTCCTGGCTAGGGTTAGGACCTGCTTCCCATTTCCCCAGTTCCATACTGGGTTTTTGTTTGCTTGTCAGCGTGGGTCTTGTGCATGCTGACACCATTGTTGCAAGTTCATGTGAGCAAGTTCTCAGAAGCCTGAAGAAAGTTCTGTACCCTCCTGTTCCTACTGCTATTTCTTTCTTTTTTTTTTTTTTTTTTTTTTTTTTTTTAGTTTTTACAAAAACTTTATTGAGAATTTCATACATACATATCAGGTGTTTTGATCAAATCCATGCCCATTCCTTCCCCTCCAACATTTCCCCCTCTGAAGCAGTAACCCTAAAATCTTTTAAGGATTAGATACAAGCTCCCAAATACTTTCGACATTTTTGGCCTTTGGAACAGAGTATGTTGCTAACAGGCCCAAGGACATTTTGACTTTTAGCCAAGAAACTGGCTACATTTCTTTGGGGTCTTTTTACCCTAACTGCCTAGCCAATTCCTACCTCCTATTCTTATCACACCATCCTCTGAAGGGGTTACCCAAATTGCCAATAGGGAACAGGGACACAGACCACTCTGTCTTCTTCCATGCTGAATAGGGATGCAGGGTGAGGCAATTGGAGTACACCTTCAGTGGGTCTATCTAAAAGACCCCCAAATTGCACAACTCTTGTCTCTAATGGGAGAAGAAAGTCCTCTGTTTCTTACCTTCATGTTATTTCCTCCATGACTTCTCTACCTACTCCTGTCCTTACAGAAGGTCAGCTGAACAAGAGGTTCCTGAAGAATATAATTCTCAGGATACAACCATGCCCTCTGTTGTGATGAAAATGTTTTCATATCACGTCATCTGTAATTTATAATTGTTATAATGTCTCCTTCTGATTTCCTGTCTTAACTAAGCATAGCATAATTTAAATGGAATATCAACACATACATTATATACAACTGTTCTCACATCATGATTTTATAATACACCACTAATTCATATATCAGCTGTTCTCTGGGATTATATAAGAAAAGTGAATAAAGAAAAGTTAAAGGAAGAGGTAATATTTGTAGAGCGCTGTTTGTTCTTAGAAACTTCACAAAGCTCTCTATTGACATGGAAGCATTTCATCCTCATTAAAACCATAGCACCCACGGGCTTTTATCACAATACTGGCTGAGATAAAGAAACTGAGGCTCAGAGATTGAATCTAATATGTTCCACTTGCAAACCAAGTTAGAAGCTAGCCGCATGCCACAATGCTTCCAGCATCCATGGGCTCCCCGCTACTTTCTCTTCATTATCACTAGATCAGCTAACAGACATCAACTCAGCAAGCCTTTGACATCGGAGTTGAGTTTCAAGTATGGTCTTGGCGGAGAGTATGCACTGCGAGGCGGAATTCCATTGAGATTTCAATCAATTCTTTTATGCAAGGCAAAACTGAGCCACCATTATTCACCTGGACAAGCCACCATATAGGTTTCTCTGCTGCAGGCAAAGGGTCAGGACTCAAGGAGACCAAGGAAAGAGCATAGATCAGTGATCAATGCCAGGTTCTATTCATTGCATCTTTGTTCTGATGTTTTCAAATTAGCTAAAAATCAGAAATGAGTGCATCAATGAACAGCTTAACTGATTTCCTTAGATGAATTCTTAGAATAAAATAAAAAGTTGGGCTGTTTGCCCCTGAGGGTGTTGGCCTCTACTTGATCATATTCAGGTCCTAAGGACACCTAATGAATCCCATCAAGCTTAGATTCATCATAGACAAGCAAAGCAACCAAGAATAAAGATTATAGCAGGACAGATAATGGGAATTCAAAATGGAAGCAAATTATTATTAACTTGATTCTGTCATTAGAAAAATAGCTATTCAAATCTGACGTATTTAGTGTTATTTCCACAAACTGCGGGTCAATGGCTAAAAACTTACATTTACAGAACGTGTACCTTCTCCATTTGTTTTTAGAAAAGCATGAGAATAACAAACAGAAATCTTATTCTCTTTCAGCAGATAGCACAAGTAACATGCCCTGCTTTATATCGCTTAATTTATTACAATTCTGTCACTGTGATTCTTTAGGCTGTGTTGCTCCTGAAAGAGATACTCACTGTCCTGGAAGCTTGGAAAGACCCTCTTCTTCAGGCCACGAATAAACTGAATAGTATGGAAGATACCCCAACTGCTGTCGTATCAATAGCTGAAGTTGTCAAGGCAAAAATCAATTTACTTCAGGAGGGCATTGTGAGAATACTCAAGAAGGTGGGTGAAGAGTCTCCTTATAATTCTTTTCTCATTCATGAAAGAGTTAACCACTCTGGGAAGAAATCACACAAACACACACAAACATCACAGACAGACAGACAGACAGACAGACAGACAGACAGACAGACAGATAGATAGATAGATAGATAGATAGATAGATAGATAGATAGATAGATACCTTTTCGATGAAGAATTTAGGCATCCAGTCTAGTAGACAGCTTTACCCATAAAGGATTCCTGTGAGTGTGAGTCTTCTTTGTGATACCTTGCTCCGCGCTTCACACTCTAAGAATATCAGCACAAACTAGCTGTTCCTCATAGCATTTTGAGTGCCCCCTTGTTTGGCAAAGGGAAAGGTTTCTGACTACTTGACCACATCTTCTCATCGCCTTCATCACTGGACTATCAACATGTAAAATCATCAATGTCTTCATCGCCGTCACTCATATTTAAGGTTGAGGTACAATAAGAACAATACACTAAGTTAAAGACTAGACATGGTTAACGGTACACTATAAGAGTCACAAAACACAAAGCACAAGTTAGGGAGAATAGTGGGGAGCTGCCAAGTTCCCAGACAACTGACATTAGCTTCTCCTCTGCCCCTTGGTCAAATCCGGGGCCAGAGTCTATGAGCAACTTTCTGGTTCTCTTCCTGCCCAACTAGTGCACAAACATCCCTAGTGTGGGATCAGCTGCATATCAGGAAATTACCAGACATTCTGTCCTGTAGAATTTTGAACACAACACACCTGTATTGCTCTGGATCACATACATGAAAATCAATTGCTTTGTACCAATTTTTGTAATCCTACCTTCCCCCAACTATTCATTTGCAGTTTTACAGTTTAGAGAGAATAATGACCAGAAAATTCTAATGAATAACAAGTGAATGTCTTTTTGATGCTTAGATTAGTCCCGTGTCCCAGGAAACTGTGGACATCCCGGTCTGGAAAGGACTGGCATCCTTGAATTCAGATGATGAAGACACACGCGTCTTTACTTTTTATAATCTGTTCCGGTGTCTGAAAAGGGATGGGAGTAAGATTGACTACGACCTCAAGCATCTGAAGTGCCAGATCGTCCAGGATGCCGATTGCTAATCTCGTCTCCATCCACGCCCTCTAATGTTGAGAGGACTGATCAGCATCTGACCCCTTTGAAACTTCTTTTAAAACTTTTGAATTCATGGTTGGGTGGGATGGAATCTTTTTAAGAAAAAGAAATGGATTCTTGAACTTTCAATGTCTAAAGCTCTAATTTGTAAACATTAAGTTTGCTCATATAATAAAAAATTCTCTTTCTACCACTGAGATGTTCAAAATTTGTCATCATTACCAGAAGTTTGCTTTGCAAATATGGCAAACTACAACTTGATTTAGAATCACAGTGAGTCTGTATAGGTCACACTAAAACAAAGAGTGAGACTGTGATTGATCAGTCCTTCCATTCTACTAAGACAACAGATATCTCTGGATACTTTATGAAAGCCAACCACAGTCTAAGGTACAAATTTCATGATGAGATTATAAACAATAAAATATTATGCAACTGAGTTGTCCATAAGTTCCATGAAGTTTGTAAACAGCCCAGAAAATGTTAGGATAGCAACCTGGAATTTATCCAGATTTCCCTAATAACAGTCTCCCCCCATATGCTCGTCTGAAGTCTCTCCTTAGCAACATTGTAGACACATACCTGTCTCCTCTGGACTCTAACAAATCTCTTGTGGTCTAATTCATTCAGTTTTAACTCTTTCAAATCATTTACATTCCTTTGTCTCCCTGCTGTTAGTCAGTAGTTAGGGGCAGGCAGTTAGAGAAAACTTCTGGAAGGAGGGAATGAGATAACATTCCCACAGAACTTCTGGAATGTGTCTAAGTAAGGTCATCATTGGTCACCAGACCAATAATATGATCTGCCTGACAAGCCACCCTTCAGACAAGGACACTCATTTTAGTAATCTCTATCCCAGCCAGACCATTTGTGCCAAAGGAAAAGTGTGGGAGAGGGAATCAAAGGGACACAAGGCCTGGGAACCGTATGAAAGGACCAGCCTAGAAGGGACTTGTTGATCTGCCAGCTCTGGAGATCCTACCCTTCCCAAACGGAGGCTTTTAGCTCTTTACTCTTTACTTCTTGCTTAAATTCATGCCCGTTTTCACCCTTTTCTGAGTCTTTAACTCCATTCACCCTGAGTTTCCATCTCTTTGCATATCTGTTGGAGCAATCTGGACTCCAGGGAAATGTCCCTCAGCTCTCTTATGCCCACACAATTGTGAATTAGATTACGCAGTAGGGAAGCATAGACGATCAGCTCCTAGAATATGTTTCCACCTTACTGATTTCAGATTAATTTTCTTTGGGGGTTTGGGTAAGAAATATCCACATTAGACTCATGTATTTCAATACCGGGTTCAGTTTGTGCTGCTGATTATAGAAAATTAGGAAGTGTGGTGGTGTTGGAAGAAACAGGTCCCCGAAGGTGGGCGATGAGGATTTGTGGCCCTGCCCCATTTCCAGATGCTTTCTCTGCTCCCTCCTGTGTGTTTTTGAATGCATGAACACTGAGCTTTCTGCCCCAGGTGACTCCTGCCATTATGAACTCTCCCTCTGGAAACATAAACCCAAATAGACTCTTTTATAAGATGCAGTGATCATGGTGTTTTATCACAGCAACTAAGGAGTGACTAAAATTCATTCCATTGATGTCAAGACAGAATAGAGAATTAGGGAAAATGGAAAATTTCCTTATCACTGACTTTGGTGGAGACCAAAGACGTATGACTGATAAGGTCTCATCTTGAATTCTCTCCACAGGCAGACACACTAGTGTTTTCACAAGAAATCTCCCAGCAGGAACACAGGGACTGTGTCCTTGAATGGAGAAATCGCCTAGGTTTTCCTGTCCACGTTACAAATCTGCCAAATGTGTCAACCACTACTGTCGCTATTGCTGTTCACCCTGCTAAGGAAAAGTGGCTTCAAGTGTGTTTCCTGCTAAGACAGGGAATCTCAAGATTGGAAACACACTAGCAGTAAACGGCAACAGAAAGGGATCATTGCTGAACCCTTCCTGGCTTCTCTACCAATGTCCTTCCCATGTCACATGGACTCACAGTGAATCAGAAAGTCAAATGGGACACGTATCATAAATAGTACTGGAAAGACAAACATAAAGTGATATCAATCCATTTCTCTACTGATCCAGACACAAGGAAACAAACAGTTTCCCCTTCAAGTATACTTGCTATGTCCTAGTGTTCTCCATGCTTTTCGTTATTGTTTGGATCTGGAGTGTCTCCCAAAGTCTCATGCTTTGATGATTTTCTCAAAAACTTGTGACATGACAATGAGGTGCTTGAAACTTTTAAATAAGAACTTGCTATGAGGAAGTTGTCACTGGGTGTGTGCTGGGATACTGGACGTTAGTTCTCTTGCTCTGTCTCTGTCTCTGCCTCTCTCTGCCCCCCCCTCTCTCTCACACACACACACACACACACACACACACACACACGCACGCACGAGCTTCCATTATGGTAAACTGTGCTGCCATAGAGCAATGAAACACAACCAGGGGACCACGAACTGAACATCTTTAAAACTGAGACATGAGTAAGTATTTTCTCCTCTTAGATGACTAACAACACCTTTTTTTTACAGAATCAGTGATTATACATTCGTGTCCCACTCTCCATAGATGGTAACTAATAAAATTAACAATAATGATACAAATATAGACTTCTACTTCTAAAGTATTTCTCAAAATATATGGCCGAAGACAGCACACCTGATCTTTATTTCTTAAAAATGACTTTTCAGTGAATAATCTTTTCCTCCTTAACACTTTTCCAAAATTCCCCGTAGGCCATCAGAGCTTCTTCTATATGGAAATATTCTGCCATAGCCACAATGTATTTGGTTAGACAGATAAGAAAAGAAAATCAAGTAAAGAAGATTTAAAGGAAACACTTCATCCACAGTGCAAATAACTTATTTGTGAACAGAAGCTGCCATTGCATGTCTTACCATCATGAAGGACATGGGTTACCATGTTTGGAAACCCAAACAAGGGTGATTTTCTCAATAAGAGTCCTGTGTGGGTTGCACTGATAAGTTTATCTAACTCAAGTGTTGAAAGTGATTTTTTGAATTTAAGACTCAGTACCACAAATCTCACTTAATTCCACTTAAGTCAAATGAAACTAGTAAAGTTTAAACTGAATAGAGCTAAATTGAAAAAGTTTTAGTACCGTTTTGTAACACTCACTCAGGTCATAACAGGTTTAACACTTTATTTCCAAATGTAATTGATGTTCACTCTGAGAAAGTGAATAGAGAATTACCTTAACATTCTCAGATTAACTGAAAAGGTCACATTATGAACTGAACAATACTTTTCAAATAATCACTAATAAGTTCTGAATCATCAGACTTGCAGGTGAGCCACGGATGCTGTTATTGACTGCTTAGCTAGACTATAATAACTTACTTATAAAAGCCCTTTTGCAATTGCTAGATACAAATTGATACTGAAAAAAGATAAAGACGCCTGACGTCATGGAACTTAGATTCTAACTGGAAAAAACAGATACGCCGAACACGTACACAAGAATTTGGGAAGCTCATGAGCAGATAATCTTTGATCTAGGAACCAAAAAAACATCAGAGTATTGTGAAAGGTTTATGGAGAACATGTGAGCTAGACCTCAAAAGGAACACCACAGATGTTCTCCCTCTGCTGAGTCGGAGGAACGCGTGCCGTCTTGGATCACACATCCAGGTTTGTTTTTTTTTTTCCCCTGCCCAGAAGGCTTTAAGTTCATGCTCCATGATTTTCAAAAATTTACTTTTCTCTCAGACTCTGATTGAGATAGGTCCTTCAAATCTATCCAAACACAACTATTCCAAAACCCTCAACCCTTTTCAGTTGAAATAAAAAATGTTATGAATAATTTTTGCCATAACCCCCTAATACAGTAATTAAAATGTTGTATATGTTTTTGGAATTTCGTATAGTTTACTTTGGTCATATACACAACCATGTCCTCCCCCACAGTTCTTCCCAGATCCAGTCACATCTCCCAAACCACCATACATAACCCTGTCCCTCTTTACTCATAATCCATCCACTTTAATTTGTGCTACCCATATATTCTTAAATGGGGAGTTATCCAATCGATCGTGTTGGATATACTTGAATTGACAGCCTTAAAGTAAAATGACTCTCCGTCTACCAGAAGCCATCAACTGTCCACATAGCCTTGATTAGGGGTGGGGGCTCCTGAACCTTTTCCTGCTACA
This sequence comes from Nannospalax galili, assembly GCF_000622305.1. Lineage (NCBI taxonomy): Eukaryota > Metazoa > Chordata > Mammalia > Rodentia > Spalacidae > Nannospalax > Nannospalax galili. The sequence continues at coordinate 302,711 of NW_008344208.1, read as the reverse complement.
TGCTAGAATGTTGATTGACTTGATCATATGGAGATTTTCTGCAGGTAACCACAACTGCTGAGTTCTTGCGTGCACTGGACCTGTCATGTCCAGGAGACACTGTTAAATTCTAGTTCTCCCCAACCTCTGCCTCTGTAATCTGTCCTCCCTCCTTCCACCAGGACTTTTTCCTCCCTCCTTCCACCAGGGTCCCAGAACCTAGGGGAGTGGTGTGATAGCTGTGCATTCCACTGACAGTCTCGCCTTGGGCTAGTTGTGAGTTTCTGCATTAACCAGCATCCGCTGCACAGAAAAACTTTTCTAATGAGGTCTGAGAATTGCACTAACCCATGGTTGAGAGACAAATATTGATGGGCAGTTTTATAATTCAGTGCAATATTAATGCAAAGATTTAAAAATATTTTTGAAGACAGAAATCTAAAACTAGGTTTATTTACTAAAAACATACCAGTGTTCACAATGATACGGTTTAAATTGTCACACACTTATTGCTATTATTATGGTATGGCATTTGAAATTCGCATAAACTATGAGTGAAGGTAATACTACGGATAATAGACATGGCTGTTCTAAAATTCTAAAATTTTCTCCTGTCAAGTAAAGGTCAATCATATTCAAGGTCTGTAGACTAATGTATTATGCTTGCATAAATGAATACATGAACTTTGGTTTAGTTATTAAACAAAGAATGTACTTTGCTTGTAATTTAAATATGAACTCTTATAGTACCACAAACAGCTGGGAATAAAATTCACCTACATATATAAAACTTTGTAAGATTGGTGATATCATCAATATTAGATCTTTTACTTTCCCATCCGTAATTTTTTCTTCATAAATTATAATACAAATTTCATAAGAGAATCCCATCTGTAGGAGAGCAGATCCAGATCCTCTAAAATAAGACTAATGATCTACAACTATTTTGGTTATTTATTTTGATTATTATTATTTTTTTTTTTTTGGTCTTTTTGAGACAGGGTCTCCCTGTAGCCCCAGCTGTTGGGAACTCACTATGTAGACCAGGCTGGCCTTGAACTCACAGAAATTCACCTATTTATTTTTTAAATTTTTATGTGTATGAGTGTATTGCCTGCATGTATGTGAGTGCACCTGTGTTGTGCAATGTTGCAGAGGTCAGAAGACAGCATCAGAGTCCCCTGGAACTGGAGTTAAGGATGGTTCGTAGCCACCATGTGGGTGCTGAGAATCAAACCTGGGTCCTCTGCAAGAGCAGTCAGCGCTCTCAACCGCTGAGCCATCTCTCCAGCCCCTTTTGATTATTATTATTATTACACATCACCACTTGTTTATAGGACTAATGAGCAAATAATAAATACACAAAGTTGGAGGAAACGAAAACAGTCAGTTAAGGATATTCACCAAGAAGCAAATGCAGAGAAATATTTACGCATCTTGAATTAAGCTTGGCAAGTAAATGAATTTTAGTTTCCAGTAAGTATGTACAATCTGGACATTGAAGTGGCTGTAGGTACATTGGTCAGGCACTCTTAGGGATTTTAGGGGCCTTTTATCTAACATCTCATCATGGTGGAAAGCAAGGTTTTGGTTCAGTAATATTTTCTGCTTAATGAAGATTTCAAATCAAGTTTTTTAAAAGGATAGACTATTCCTTCTTATTTGGTGTGATTATCTACAAGTCGGGTGTGTGTGTGTGTGTGTGTGTGTGTGTGTGTGTGTGTGTGCAGGATGCAATGCTTTATTTACACTCCTAAGTTGAACTGCCACAGTTTTTTCTGAATTTTGATAGGTGAGTTCTTTCGACTTGATTCCCTAGAAGACTGCTGCACATTTTGGGCTAGAAACCTTGACCATATCCACTAAGAATCCTGTTCCCTCAACTTACCTAGAGGTGGCCACTGGGAGCAGTGGACGTTTCCCTTCAAGTTCGGGGAACCATCACAAGACACCCCCGTTCTGACGTGAGATACTCAGCCTCCATGAAGTCAGTATTATTGACCTAGATGAATGCGGAGGGATGATATGTAAAGATTTACAATAATACAAGAAGCGCTAGAGATTGGAGGAAAAACAACTCTACAACTAGCATTCTTGTACTGGAACCATGGTGATAACATAGACACAGCGTTTCCTAGGGTTAAAAACCTTAGTGTGCAGATCAATTTTTTTTTTTCAAATTCAAATAGAAGCAAATGAGTTTCCTAACTATCTGGGCATCTGAATCTTTATCGCACTGTACAAGAAAGCAGGTACCAAATATTCAAGGCTTGGGCAGTGGAAATTGTTAATCTCACCTCACCTGCATGATTTTCACAGCTCAGAATTTAAAGGCAGAAATGTCAAAGTAAACTACATAGGACATGAGGACGTGGGTGCTCATTCAAAAAAATCTCAACTTTCCTCTCACATGACCGAACACCTATTCAGCAAGTGTCTGAAATGATCCTGCAAAAAGGCAGGCAATTCAAATACACTTTGTGTCAATATTGACAACGGGAACATAAAACAAAGAAAAATAAATTTTCACCCAAATCCTAAGTCTTTTATAATGTTTGTAGAACAATTTTACCCCTTAAAACCTCAGGGATTGTTAATAAAACACCAGTTTAGTGAGAAGAAATACAAATCTTACAGGTGAAGGGTAGATACAAGTGCAGGTTTTTTCTTATCCCCTCTTCAGTTAGGATCACAGTTACAGAAGGAAAAGCTATGTAGGATCTCAGTGACTGAAGCTTGCATCCATAAGGGGCTTTCAAAGTCTTAAAGCAGTGAGGATTCAAAAAGGAAAAGGACAAGGTGAGAAAGATGATGTCTAAAGGAAAGCATGGTGGGAATGGCTGTTATCTGTCCAGAACTTCTAAAGAATTTGTGGCTAAGGTCACATGGCATGACTGTGAGGCTCTGGAAGGTTCAGTTGTTCCTACCCCATTCTCTCATGTGGAGGAAGGAGGTCTCAAGGAGTGGCCACTGTCTAGGGCAGTTAAAATCCCCTGCATGCAGAGGTCTTGACTGGGACCTGAAGACCCTCTATTAAAAGGTAGAGCTCATAAGTATGCTCCAACTCAGAGCTACAAACTAAAAAGAATCTGGTGACAGTAGGTGTGGAAGTATGGTGAAGTAAAGGTGGACAGGTTTGAGCTTGTCTGAGGGGAGGGCAAGGATCCTGCTCTGGAGAGTTCGCTGTGCACAGGTCTTTCCTGAAGGTGGAGAGTTTGAAGCAAGATGTGCAGCAGGACGTGTGGAGAGAATTGCTTCAGGGTGAAAACTGTAAAGCAGGGTGCAGGTTGCTCTCTCAGTCATGGGCCTTTCTAGAAAACACCCAGGGCAGGTTAAAAAATTCCTGGCCACAAGGTCAAAGAAGCAGTTGTAGGAAAATATTTGTATCATGTGTGAGTGTTCCAGATCCTTTTGGTCCCTAGTCAGGTCACGTACTGTTTAAGCTAACTTCAATTAGCCGGGTTGATGAACCCAAAGGAGAGCCTCAATAGGAGAAAAGCATATGATGAGTTTTGGGGGTTATCAAGAGTTCAAAGTCGATGCTACTTCATCTAACTTTGCTCTTTAGAGGAGACAATTGACATGAGAATGCAACTTTTTCAAGCTGTATTAAACACTAGCTAAGATTTTATGTTGTTTCCACAAAGGTACAAAATTCAGATGCCAATTCAATTTGTACTTTCTTGAAGCAGTCAGCAGTATGCCTTCAGAGAACGAGTTAACCCTCTCTAAAGCTTCATTGTGGAACACTAACCTCTGCGTGTCTTACTGATTTGATAATGTATCAGGAGGAATACCCGTGCACTACCTTCTACGGTCAGGGGTCAAGGAATTTGGAGTAATTACGTACCAGTCAGATATTAAGGAATTTGTTTGCAAGAAGTTACACACACACACACACACATGCACACACACAGACACACACAAGCACACACACACAGACACACACACGTGCACACACACGCACACACATGTATGCACACGCACAGAGACACACACACAGGCACACACGCACACACACACAGGCACACACGCACACACACACAGACACACACACGTGCACACACACGCACACACATGTATGCACACGCACACAGACACACACTCAGGCACACACGCACACACACTCAGGCACACACGCACACACACACAGGCACACACGCACACACCCACC